>NC_136462.1:56460720-56973779 GCF_902686455.1 Sciurus vulgaris | reverse complement strand
CCCATATCTCTCACCATGCACGAAACTAAACTCAAAATGGATTAAGGACCTCAGAATCAGACCAGAGACCCTGCAGATTATAGAAGAAAAAGTAGGTCAAATCTTCACCTTGTTGGTCTAGGATCAGACTTCCTTAACAGGACTCCCATAGCACAAGAAATAAAAGCTAGAATCAACCACTGGGATAGATTCAACTAAAAAGCTTTCTTCCGCAAAGGAAACTTTCAGCAATGAGAAGAAAGCCTACAGAATGGGAGAATATCTTTGCCAATCATACTTCATATAGAGCACTAATCTCCAGAATCTATAAAGAACTCAAAAACTTTACTCCAAGAATTCAAATAATCCAGTCGACAAATGGGCTAATAAGAAATGAATAGACACTTCACAGAAGAAGATCTACAAGCAATCACAAACATATGGAAAAATTTCAACCTCTCTAGTAATAAGAGAAATGCAAATCAAAACCACCCTAAGATTCCATCTCACCCAATTATAATGGCGATTATCAAGAATATGAGCACAACAGGTGTTGGCGAGGGTGTGGGGAGAAAGGTACACTCATACATTGCTGGTGGGGCTGCAAATTAGTGCAGCCACTGGAAAGCAGTGTGGAGATTCCTTAGAAAACTTGGAATGGACCCGCCATTTGACCCAGCTATCCACTCCTTGGCCTATACCCAAAGGACTTAAAATCAGCATACTACAGAGACACAGCCACATCAATGTCATAGCTGCTCAATTCACAATAGCCAGACTGTGGAAACCAACCTAGATGCCCTTCAATTGATGAGTGGATAAAGAAACTGTGATATATATATACAATGGAATATTACTCAGCCATAAAGACTGATAAAATTATGGCATTTGCAGGCAAATGGATGAAATTGGAATATCATGCTAAGTGAGATAAGCCAATCTCAAAAGCCAAAGGACGAATGATATCACTAATAAGTGGATGATGACACATAATGGGGGGAGGGAAGGGTTAGAGTTAGGGTTAGAGTTAGGGTTAGGGAGGGGGGCAAGTATGGAAAGGAAGTACTGTATAGAGGGTAAAGAGGGGTGGGAGGGTGGGGGGAAGGGAAAAAATAACAGAATGAATCAAACAACATTACTCTATGTAAATTTATGATTACACACAATGGTATGCCTTTACGCCATGTACAAACAGAGAAACAACATGTATCCCATTTGTTTACAATAAAAAAAAAAAAAAAGAAGAAGTTCAAGTGAAGCCAGGTGTGGTGCACATGCCTGTAATCCCAGCAGCTTGGGAGGCTGAGGCAGGAGGATCTCTAAGTTCAAAGCCAGCCTCAGCAAAATCGAGGTGCTAAGCAAATCATCGAGACCCTGTCTCTAAATAAATACAAAATAAGGCTGGGGATGTGGCCAGTGGCCAAGTACCTTGAGTTCAATCCCTGGTACCCAAAAAATAAAGAAGTTCAAGAGAGGAGAAATTAAGGCCTAAAACCATGATCCAGAACCAGCTTCCAGTCATGTCAAGCAACCACTTGGAAGCAAATCCCCAGCTTCCATCAAGCATTTGGATGACTGTAACCCTGGCTTACATCTTAACTTAACTGAGACACCAAGCTAGAATACCCAGGTAAACTGCTTCTGGTTTCTGACCCACAGGAACTTTAATAATAACATTATTTAAAGTGATGAAGTTTTGAAGTGATTTGTTTTACAGCAATAGATAACTAATACACTGACCTTCTGAGTCTGATAGGTGAAGATTCTAACACAAGACATCTATGTCATGGTAAGGGCTGAAGTATATATCTTTTGCTTTCCAAGTTAATAAACTAGTTTACAGGTCATTACAAGGCGGTGAGTCTCTAGATCAATAATGCCAACTAGATATCAAACTCACAATAGCATTACTCTTAACCAAAAATAACAATTTTTTAAGTTAAATCTTAACTTATAATGGGAAGTAGACCAGACATTGCTTACAATGTTAAGTACATTCATGAAATTGAGTTTAAATTCAATGGTTATTTTTTAAAGATAAAATCAGAAGGATCACTGGATGTCTTACAAATATGTCCACAAAGCTGTAAAAGCTGCAAATAAAATCTTTTCTCATTGTAGAGGCCTTTCACCCTCTTTGTTAGATTAATTCCAAGTATTTTATTTTTTTGAGGTCTACTGTGAATGGAGTGATTTTCCTAATTTCTCTTTCAGAAGAATCATCACTATGAATTGAAATACATTAGACTTACGTGTATTGATTTTATCCTGCTACTTTGCTGAATTCATTATTAGTCTAGAGTTTTCTAGTGGAGTTTTTTGGATCTTCTAAATATAGGATCATGTCATTAGCAAATAGTGACAGCTTTAGTTCTTCTTTTCCTATTTGTATCCCTTTAATTTCATTGGTCTGTCTAATTGCTCTGGCAAGTGTTTCAAGGACAATGTTGAATAGAAGTGGTGAAAGATGGCATCTTTGTCTTGATCCACTTTTTAAGGAAATGCTTTCAGTTTTTTCTCCATTAAGAATGATGTTGGGTGGCGAGCTCCAGCCACAGGCAGCTTCAGGGACCAGGACAGGGCAGCTAGGGACTTCCCCAAGCAGCCCGGCTCCCTCCGGCGGGAGGCACCTTTCAAGGCTAGCTTCTCAGAGCAGGACCTGCCCAGTGAGAGCCTTTCCTACACAGAGCCAGCCACAAGTCCCCAAGCAGAGGAGAGCTCCGACCCACAGGCAGCCTCTGGGACCAGGGCAGAACAGCCAGAGACTTTTCCAGGCAGCCCTGCCCCTATGGCAGCGGGCTCTTTCCACGGGGTGATCCAAGATGGAAACTAGAGGGTGACTGCATCTCCTGTCGCTCCAGAACCCAGGATTCAAGAAGGAGAGGCATTGAGAGACTCGGACTAAAATAGAGCAATGGGTGAGTCTCTCCCACCATGTGAAGCTCGGCCTGGTTGGCAGGCCTGGCATAGGGGCGGCTTATCACAGCAGGGCAGGGCACCTAGAGTCTTCCCCAAGTAGCCCTGCTCACTCTGGTGGTGGGCTCCCACATGGCCAGCTTCTTGGAGCAGGGCCCCCCAGTGAGAGCCTTTCTGTACAGAGGCCAGCTCCAAGCCCTGGAACCAGTAGTGGGCTAGGGCAGCTTTCTTCAGAAGCTCTGCATTATCAAGCTCCTCCAAGACTTCAGGCTACTGAAGGCTGGGAGGTGATACACTGGAAATCTACAGGGACACTATAAGTCAATAGAGGAAATCTGCAATATCTCAGAGTCCCCACTGACATCTGACCAATATGAGAAAACAAGGGAAGAAAATGTCCAAAAATAAACTCTAGATACTATATCAATAAAACCCAATGACAGCACAGCACAAGAAATGTCAGAAAGGGAGATCAGAATGTACAATAATTAAAACAATCAGGGAAGCAAATGAGGAGATGAAAGAGCAAATGCAGGCATTAAATGATCGCACCAATCAACAGTTAAAAGAGGAAACACGGGAAGCAAGAGATCAATTTCAATAAAGAGTTAGAGATACTGAAAAAAAAAAAAAAAAGAAATCCTTGAAATGAAAGAAACATAAACCGAGTTAAAAACTCCATATAACGCATAACCAATAGGATAGAACACCTGGAAGACAGAACCTCAGACATTGAAGACAAAATATTTAATCTTGAAAACAAAGGTGAACAAACAGAGAAGATGGTAAGAAATCATGAACAGAATCTACCAGAACTATGGGACATCATGAAAAGGCCAAATTTAAGAATTATTGGGATTGAGGGAAGGCTTAGAGAAACAAACCAAAGGAATGCACAACCTATTCAATAAATAATATCAGAAAATTTCCCAAATCTGAAGAATGGAATGGAAAACCAAGTATGAGAGGCTTATAGACTCCGAATATACAAAATTAAAACAGACCCACACCAAGTCACATTATTATGAAAATACCTAACATACAAAATAAAGACAGAATTTTAAAGGTCCGTGAGAGAAAAGAACCAAATTACATTTAGGGGAAACCAATAAGAATATCAGAAGATTTTTCAATCCAGATCCTAAAAGCTAGAAGGGCCTGGAACAACATTTACCAAACTCCTGAAAGAAAACGGATGCCAACCAAGAATCTATACCCAGCAAAACTTACTTTCAGATTTGATGACAAAATAAGATCCTCCCATGATAAACAAAAGCTAAAGGAATTTACAAAAAGAAAGCCGGCATTACAGAACATTCTCAGCAAAATATTCCATGAGGAAGAGATGAAAAACAACAATGCAAATCAGCAACGGGAGGAACTAGCCTAAAGGAATAGCCAAATAAAGGAGAAACCAGATCATGTCAAAAACCAAAATGAGTCAAATGACTGGGAATACAAATCATATCACATTAATACCCTGATGTCATGGCCTGAATTCATCAATCAAAAGACATAGCTGGCAGATTGGATATAAAAAGAAAAATCCAACAATATGCTGCCTGCAAAGAGACTCATCTCATAGAAAGAGTACCACATACACTAAAAGGTGAAAGGATGAGAAAACAACTACCATGCCACGGAAACAGCAAAAACTGGAGTATCCATCCTCCTTTCAGATAATGTGGACTTCAAGCCAAAACTAGTCAGAAGGGATAAAGAAGGACATTACATACAGCTTAAGGGAAGCATAAATCAGCAAGACATAACAATCATAATCTCTATGCCGCCGAACATTGGCTCATCCATGGACGTCAAACAATCCTTCTCAATTCCAGAAATCAAATAGACCACAACACAATAATATTAGGCAATGTTAACACACCTCTCTCACCGCTGGATAGATTGTCCAAACAAAAATTGAACAAAGAAACCATAGATCTCAACACACCAATCAACAATTAGACTTAACCCACTTATAGAATATACCATCCAACAAAGAACGAATACACTTTCTTCTCAGCAGCACATAGATCCTTCTCTAAAACAGACAATGTCTTATGTCACAAAGCTACTGTTAGCAAATACAAGAAGATAGAGATATACCTTGTACTCTATCAGATCATAATGGATGAAATTAGAAATAAATGACAATATAAAACACAGAAACTTCTCCAATACCTGAGATTAAATAATACACTATTATATGATGAATGATAACAGAAGACATCAGGACGGAAATAAAAAAATTCTTAGAAGTAAACGAGAACAAGACACATCATATCAAAATCTCTGGGACACTATGAAGCAGTACTTAAAGGAAGCTTTATTTCAATGGGGCGCATTCAAAAAAGACGTAGAAATCAACAAATAAACACTTACACTACAGCTCAAAGCCCTAGAAAAAGAAGAGCAGACCAACACCAAAAGTAGTAGAAGACAGGAAATAGTTAAAATCAGAGCGAAATCAACGAAATTGAAACAAAAGAAGCAATCGGAAAAATTAACAAAATAAAGAGGTTGGTTCTTTGAAAAATAAACAAAATTGATAAAACCCTTAGCCACGCTAACAAAGAGAAAGAGGGAGAAAACCTCAAATTACTAAAATTCGGAATGAACAAGGAAATATCACAACAGACACGAGTGAATACAAAACATAATTAGAAGCTATTTGAAAATGTATACTCCAACAAAACAGAAAACCTCGAAGACAATCAACAAGTTTCTAGAGACATATGAATTACCTATACTGAACAGCGAGGACATACACAACTTAAATAATCAATTTCAAGCAATGAAATAGAAGAGGTCATCAAGCCTACCAACAAAGAAAAGTCTGGGACCAGATGGTTCTCAGCAGAGTTCTACAAAACCTTAAAGAAGAGCTCATTCCAATACTTCTCAAGTATTCCATAAAATAGAAGAGGAGGGAACCCTCCCAAACTCATTCTATGAAACCAATATCACCCTGATACCTAAACCAGACAGAGACTCATCAAGGAAAGAAAATTTCAGACCAATATCCTTAATGAACATCGACGCAAAAATTCTCAACAAAATTTTAGCAAATCGCATACAAAAACATATATAAAAAGAATAGTGCACCATGATCAAGTGGGTTTCATCCCAGGGATGCAAGGTTGGTTCAACATCAGGAAATCAATAAACGTAATTCACCATATGAATAGACTTAAAGTTCAAGAATCACATGATTATTTCAATAGATGCAGAAAAAGCATTGATAAAATACAGCACCCCTTCATGCTCAAAACACTAGAAAAATAGGGATAGTGGGAACATTCCTTAACATTGTAAAGGCCAGTTATGCTAAGCCCATGGCTAATATCATTCTAAATGGTGAAAAACTGAAAGCATTCCCCCTAAAAACTGGAACAGGCAGGGATGCCCTCTTTCACCACTTCTATTCAACATCGTTCTTGAGACTCTGGCCAGAGCAATTAGACAAACCAAAGAGATTAAAGGGATACGAATTGGAAAGAAGAACTCAAACTATCCCTGTTCGCTGATGACATGATTATATATTTAGAGGAACCTGGAAATTCCACCAGAAAACTCTTAGAACTCATAAGTGAATTCAGTAAAGTAGCAGGTTACAAGATCAATGCTCATAAATCCAATGCATTTTTATACATAAGTGATGAATCTTCAGAAAGAGAAGTTAGGAAAACTACCCCATTCACAATAGCTTCAAACAAAATAAATACTTGGGAATCAATCTCACAAAAGAGGTGAAAGACCTCTACAATGAAAGCTACAGAACACTAAAGAAAGAAATTAAAGAAAACCTTAGAAGATGGAAAGATCTCCCATGTTCTTGGATAGGCAGAATTAACATTGTCAAAATGGCCATTCTACCAAAGACACTATACAGATTCAATGCAATTCCAATTAAAATCCCAATGATGTACCTTACTGAAATAGAGCAAGCAATTATGAAATTCATCTGGAAGAATAAAAAACCCAGAATAGCTAAAGCAATCCTCAGTAGAAAGAGCAAAGCAGGGGGTATCGCAATACCAGATCTTCACTCTGTACAAAGCAATAGTAACAAAAATGGCATGATATTGGTACCCAAAATAGAAAGGTAGATCAATGGTACAGAATAGAGGACATGGACACAAACCCAAATAAATACAATTTTCTCATACTAGACAAGGGCCAAAAATATGCAATGGAGAAAAGATAGCCTCTTCAACAAATGGTGCTGGGAGAACTGGAAATCCATATGCAACAGAATGAAATTAAAGCCCCTATCTCTCACCATGCATGAAACTAAACTCAAAATGGGATTAAGGACCTTGGAATCAGACCAGAGACCCTGCAGATTTATAGAAGAAAAAGTAGGTCCAAATCTTCAACATGTTGGTCTTAGGACCAGACTTCCTCACAGAACTCCCATAGCACAAGAAATAAAGCTAGAATCAATAACTGGGATAGATTCAAACTAAAAAGCTTTCTCTCAGCAAAGGAAACTATTCAGCAATGTGAAGAAAGAGCCTACAGAGTGGAGAAAATCTTTGCCAATCATACTTCAGATAGAGCACTAATCTCCAGAATCTATAAAGAATCTCAAAAAACTCAACAGTAAGAATGCAAATAATCCAATCGACAAATGGGCTAAGGAAATGAATAGACACTTCACAGAAGAAGATCTACAAGCAATCAACAAACATATGGAAAAATGTTCAACATCTCTAGTAATAAGAGAAATGCAAATCAAAACCACCCTAAGATTCCATCTCACCCCAATTAGAATGGCGATTATCAAAATACGAAGCAACAACAGGTGTTGGCGAGGATGGGGGAGAAAGGTACACTCATACATTGCTGGTGGGGCTGCAAATTAGTGCAGGCCACTCTGGAAAGCAGTGTGAGATTCCTCAGAAAACTTGGAATGGACCCTCCATTTGACCCAGCTATCCCACTCCTTGGCCTATACCCAAAGGACTTAAAATCAGCATACTACAGAGATACAGCACATCAATGTTCATAGCTGCTCAATTCACAATAGCCAGGACTGTGGAACTAACCTAGATGTCCTTCAATTGATGAATGGATAAAGAAACTGTGATATAGAATATTACTCAGCCATAAAGCATGATAAAATATGGCATTTGCAGGCAAATGGATGAAATCGGAGAATATCATGCTAAGTGAGATAAGCCAATCTCAAAAAACCAAAGGACGAATTATATCACTAATAAGGTGGATGATGACACATAATGGGGGGTGGAGGGGTTAGTGTTAGGATTAGAGTTAGGGTTAGGGATTGGGGCAAAAATGGAGGAAGGAAGGACTGTATAAAGGGAAAAGAGGGGTGGGAGGGGTGGGGGGAAGGGAAAAAGTAACAATGATTCAAACAACATTAGCCTATGTAAATTTATGATTACACAAATGGTATGCCTTTACTCCATGTACAACAGAGAAAAACATGTATCCATTGTTTTCAATAAAAAAAATCTCATTACATTTTAAGGAGATAAATATTAAAAAAAAAAAAGAAAGAAATAGAGGAAAGCAATCATGAACTTCATCTGGAAGAACAAGAGACCTCCAATAGCCAAAACAATCTGAATAGAAAAGTGAAACAGGAGGTATCACAATACCAGACATTAAACTATACTACAGAGCATAGTAACAAAAACAGCATGTTATTGGCACCAAAATAGACAGGCAGAACCAATGGTACAGAATAGAAGACACAGAGACAAAACCACATAAATACAGTCAACTCATACTAGACAAAGGAGCCAAAAACATACAATGGAGAAAAGATAGCCTGTTCAACAAATGGTGCTGGCAAAACTGGAAATCCATGTGCAGTAAAATGAAATTAAACCCTAACCTCTCACCCTGCACAAAACTCAACTCAAAAGTGGACCAAAGATATGGGAATTAGACCAGAGAACCCTGCACCTAATAGAAGACAAAGTAGGCCCGAATCTTCATCATGTTGGCTTAGGATCAGACTTCCTCAATAAGACTCCCAAAGCACAAGAAATCAAAGCAAGAATCAATAAATGTGATGGACTCAAACTAAAAGCTTTTTCTCAGCAAAGGATACAATCAAGAATGTGAAGAGAGAGCCTACAGAGTGGTGAGAAAAATCTTTTTCCTCATGCACTTCAGATAGAGCACTTATCTCCAAAATTTATAAAGAACTTACAACACTTTACACCAAAAATACAAGAACCCAATCAATAAATGGACCAAGGAACTGGACAGACACTTTACGAAGAAGACACACAGGCAATTAATAAATATATGAAAAAGTGTTCAAAATCTCTAGTAATTAGAGAAATGCAAAATTAAACAACTCTAAGATTTATCTTAGTCCAATTAGAATGGCGATTATCAAGAACACAAACAATAATAGATGTTGGCTTGGATGTGGAGAAAAAGGCACACTTTTACATTGCTGGTAGAGTCGCAAATTGGTGCAGCCACTGTGGAAAGCAGTATGGAGAATCCTAGAAAACTTGGAATGGACCCACATTTTGATCCAGTTATCCCACTCCTCAGTTTATACCCAAGGACCCTAAAATCAGCCAAACTACAGGAACACAGCCACATCAGTGTTTATAGTAGCTCAATTATAATAGCTAGATTGTGGAACCAACCTAGATGCCTTCAACAGATGAATGGATGAAGAAACTCTGGTATATATACACAATGGAATACTATTGAGCCATAAAGAAGAATAATATTATGGCATTTGCAAATAAATGGATGGAATTGGAGAATATCATGCTAAGTGAAATAAGCCAAGCCCAGAACAACCAAAGGCTGAGCCCCCCGAGAGGAGCTGGGGGAGGATGGTGGCCCGTGAGGCTCGTCACAGACAACGCAGCGGCGATGTCCCCGAGCAGGCGAGTGCCCTGGCGGCAAGCGGCGGGGCCTCACGCAGGGCAGGGCGACATGGGTTTTGGCCTCCCTCGGGTTCCCTGGAAGCGGGCCAGCGGCCAGTGCAGAACGGCAGCAACCAGCAGCAGAGGCGGAGGCTCCAGCGCGTCTCTCTATCCTTTAGCCTGAGCCAGGGGAGGCCAGGCGCCCGGGTGGCTGGAGGGGTCCGCTGCTCGAGAATGGAAATTCTTTTCACACAGAATATGGAGACTGTTCAATCACCAGGAGCACAAAGTTATCATTGTTGGATTGGATAATGCAGGAAAAACTACCATCCTTTACCATTTTCTATGAATGAAGTTGTACATACATCCCCTACTATAGGAAGTAATGAAGAGATAGTGATTAATATACACGTTTCCTAATGTGGGATATTGGTGGCCAAGAATCTCTTCGTTCTTCCTGGAATACTTATTATACTAATACAGAGTTTTGTAATAGTAAGTTGTGGACAGTACAGACAGAGAGAGGATTTCTGTAACTAGAGAAGAACTCTACAAAATGTTAGCACATGAGGACCTAAGAAAAGCTGGATTACTGATTTTTGCTAATAAACAAGATGTTAAAGAATGCATGAGTGTAGCAGAAATCTCCCAGTTCTTGAAGCTAACTTCTATTAAAGATCATCAGTGGCATAGCCAGGCATGCTGTGCTCTTACTGGCGAGGGGTTATGCCAAGGACTTGAATGGATGATGTTGCGATTTAAGATTAGATGATCTCTACTGACCTCCTCTCATAGACTTTGCATAAACAAAGTGCTGGACTTTACCTGAAAGCTGCAAAATTAATGGTTTAGATATATTTATAATAACTGATTTCAATTTTTTTCTATAAGAAGAAAAATTAAGACCACTTATTTGAAACAAGATGAAGTCTCACCTTCCAATTTGCTTTCTCATTAGTTCCTTCCAAAGTACTTTATTAAAGCTGTGATTGAAATTTTTTCTCAATGAATCCTCTCAGGACAATGTATAGCCTGTGGTAAGTACAAAGGGAGAGGAAGATGTTTTGAATTTTAAGAGCTTTATTATCAGTATACCCCTCCCTAATTGAATGTTGTTCTCTTCTTGTTCCAAGTCAAAATACAAATCAGCACAGATACTGTTTCCAATATTTAAATGTCATGTTACTTATGAAAAAAAGTATTTTGCTTAAGGTTGTGTATGTATTATGTATACACCTCAAGTTCAATTTAATGACTTTGATTTATGTTCTAAAGAAAAGGAAATAACACAAAAATTGGTAATATCCTTAGTTATTGCCCTAATGAGATAAGAACTGGCATTGATGTTAAGTGACATTTTATGCTTTTCCTGTTCTCTGTATATACTAACCAATGCCCCCCACCAAATCATTGAACTGCTCTTTAAAACAAACAAACAAAAAAAGATACAGGAAAAAGCTTGACATTCTATACCTATTTTTGTTGACCCATAACACACATGGAAACATGTAATCCAACTGAGTGAAATATCTGTCAAATTCTTGACTTTACCAGTTGACAGAATTGCACAGTGAGCATTTATCAGATTATTCCTTGTATTGGTCTAAATTACTAAATAGATTGTTAATCCATTTATCAGTCAATCATAAGTTGCGATTAAAACTATCAAGTGATTGTTCTTAATTAAGAACTATTGTGTGAAACATGTCTACCCAGAGAGGTAACATTCTATAAATATTATTAAATAATTTAGCTACAGTCTCTTAAGTATTAAAACTATATATGTCAAGCAGTTCAAGTGAATTTGAGAGTACAAGTAAGGCATAAAATTTTCCAAGAAACATTTTAAATTTTTTAATTTGTGATTTCTTCCTTCTTATTTTAGGAGTTGGAATACTTTTGAGTTTTTTTGTTTCTGTAAGTTGTCTTATATCTTATTTCACCATGTAAATGTATTGTTTAACAATTAATAATGTCAAATTTTTTAATGCTGTTGGCTGAAAAACTGTTTGACATGATATATTATTTGTACTAAGAAATAACTTGACCCAAAATACCTTTTATTTGCTTAGGGGTTTTTTTTTTTTTTTTTTTTTAATGTCTTAAAATTGAAGGTATTTTTGTTCATAATTGTAAACAGATTTATCCTGTGTTAAAATATATGCTCTATTTGTATATCTTTTTTGTTCTGAAAATTTGAAGGTTAATCCAAAAATGGCATGTTTTAGAATGTTCAAGAAAAGAAATAACTATGTTTAATACAACCTTTTAATTTCATGAAGGATTTTGGCAGGATTGTAGTATATACTATAAGCATTAACTAACAGAGAATTTCTTTCTATAAAATATAAAACGCTCAGTATCTAAATCCAAGTTGGGTGTGGTATATCAGTGTTAACTTTGGATGTTTCGTGTTTTATATTTATGTTACAATTTTCAAAATGCAAATATAACATTTAATATTTCTCATGGTTTTACAAAAGTAAATCCTAAATTACTAAGCTTTGTCCATATGTATCATATTTTGAAATTACTTGTCACATATAAAATTCCCTTAAAACTCAAAAAAAAAAAAAAACCAAAGGCTGAATGTTTTCCCTGATAAGTGAAGGATGATATCTAATGGGGGTGGGGGTGAGGAATGAGAGAATAATGGGGAACTTTAGAATATGTAGAAGAAAATGAGAGGGAGGGGCATATGAAAATGGTGGAATGAGACAGACATCATTACCTTATGTATATGTATGATTACACGAATTGTATGAATCTACATTGTGTACAACCATAGAACGAAATTATGTACCCATTTGTGTGCAATGAATCAAAATGCAGTAAAAAAAAAAAATCTTTTCTTCAGTGTAGGAATATTTCTGTCAAAATAACTAGTCATGAGAATCAGAGCACCCTCTTCCTAGGCCTTCAGAGATATATTGACAAATTGCCACCTGATTTCCCTGCTCTAATAATCATGATGCTGTGTAGTTTCTTTTCTGCCGGGCTAGCTCATTCTTGGGGTAAGGGCATGGAGTCAAGACCCAGACTCTGGAAGTTGGGTGGAAGCAGGCTTGTGGTGAGGAGCCTGCAAACTCGTATTGCAGGAACAGTTATACATTTTATAGGTTTCTTGCCCGATCACAATGCGCCATGGGGGATCAGACCACCAGGGTCTATACGGGTTCCCTTGGTAACACTGAGTCAACTTGGGCAGTTGTTTACTTTCCTAGGTGGGAGAAGTGGAATGGTCCTCCCTGCAAGTTTTCCTACACACTGAGACGTTCACTGCTGCCAGCCAAGAACTAGGATTTCTCCCAACAATGCTAGACTGGGGGAGTAGCTCAGTGGTAGAGTATTTGCAAGCATGGGCAAGGCCTTGGATTTGATACAGTATTGCAAGAGAAAGAGAGAGAGAGAGAGAGAAACTAGGGATGGAGGGAGGGAAGAAAAAATCAAAGTGCCAACCAAAGTTTCAGTTATTGCAGTTTTACCTCAAGCCAGATGTTGTAGTATGTCAGTTTGCAACTTACAATTTCTTCCTCATGAGATACTAGGTCAAATCCTTAAATTCCACTTCTTAGCCAAATCTTATGGTAAGAGTTTCACAGATAATTGATCCATGTATTTATTCTGATCTCTCTAACTTTAGAGAGGCACGTGCCCTGCTGCAACAAAACATGAGCTCTGAGGGTACTTCAAACCTCTCCCTCTGTCGACTCCCTGGTAATCCACTGGCATGTTTCTCAAAGCCAAACAGTATTATCTAGAGGACCCCTTTTAAGAGAGAGATTAGGAAGTGATGCTTTCTGTAGATAGTGACATACTTTGAAGCAGTTGTCCCTAAACTAGTAAAGCCTGAAAGCATAGTGGTTTCCAAGGGTATTTAATCAACAATAAAACTATAACATTTAAGAGACTCTAAGCAACACTGAATGTATTTCCTAAGTTTTTAGAGAGCATTAATACGTGATCTCCCTACAATGTTTCTTCACTGCACAATCAGAAACAACAGCTGATCTGCCCCAGCCACACCAGTAGCTTCTGCATCAAACAGTGCTACTGGAGCCCACCAATAAACAAAGCGCCCAATTTTCTTATCCTTCTAAATGCTTCCCTTACCTCATATTAATATAAAACCACACCTATAGACCCAACCTGAAAAGTTCATACAACTTGCTTTCCACTTTCCTTCTCCTTCTCCTCCCCCAAATTCTTTTCTCAGCTGCTTTACTCCAGAGAGCTAATTCATTTAGTGTCTGATAATCTGTTAATGTGTAATCCTTCCCATTGGATTTGCATTTTTACCAGGTAAAATGTCTGACTGGACATATTTCAAGCTTCAGGGCCTCTGATAAGGTCATGATTTTTAAACTTCAGTATGTATAAGAATCATTAAGAGCTTATTTAAAATGCTATTCCCAGTCTCACTCCTACAGACTTTTGATCCACAATCTATATAGGTCCATAAACTTGCATACTCTGGGAAACAATCCAAAAATCACTTTGAGAAAGTGATTATAAAAGAAGATAACTTAGAACTTAAGAAGTCCCTGTAGTCAGAAACTACTATTGCTATAGAGCAGCAATAACTCCCTCTTTGTATCTCCAATTCCTTTCTTAAAACTATACCTGCGTTATAGTTATTTCATTTTTTAAGAATTTTTCAATAACCCCTCTGCACCCGGAAAATCCAGACCCACAATAATCCATTTTTTCAACAGGTATATAAGTTGCACCTTAGTTCAAATGGTCTCTATTTTATTTTTTTTACTTTTTATTGTAAACAAACAGGATACATGTTGTTTCTCTATTTTTACATGGAGTCAAGGCATACCATTTGTGTAATCATAAATTTACATAGGGTAATGTTGTTTGATTCATTCTGTTATTTTTTCCTTTCCTCCCCACCCCCCCCCCCCCCTCTTTTCCCTCTATACAGTCCTTCCTTCCTTCATTCTCACCACCCTCCTTATCCCTAACCCTAAGCCTAACCATAAACCTAACGTTAAACCCTCCCACCGCCCATTATACATCCTCATCTGCTTATCAGCGAGATCATTCATCCTTTAGTTTTTGAGATTGGCTTATCTCACTTAGCTTGATATTCTCCAATTTCATCCATTTGCCTGCAAATGCCATAATTTTGTCATTCCTCATGGCGGAGTAATATTCCATTGTATATATATGCCACAGTTTCTTTATCCATTCATCAACTGAAGTACAACTAGGTTGGTTCCACAATCTGGCTATAGTGAATAGAGCAGCTATGAACATTGATGTGGCTGTATCTCTGTACTAGGCTGATTTTAAGTCCTTTGGGTATAGGCCAAGGAGTGGGATAGCTGGGTCAAATGGTGGTTCCATTCCAAGCTTTCTGAGGAATCTCCATACTGCTTTCCAGAGTGGTACACTAATTTGCAACCCCACCAGCAACGTATCAGTGTACCTTTTTTCCCCACATCCTCGCCAACACCTATTGTTGCTTGTGTTCTTGATAATCGCCATTCTAATTGGGGTGAGATGGAATCTTAGGGTAGTTTTGATTTGCATTTCTCTTATTACTAGAGATGTTGAATATTTTTTCACATATCTGTTGATTGCTTGTACATCTTCTTCTGTGAAGTGTCTGTTCATTTCCTTAGCCCATTTGTTGATTGGATTATTTGTATTCTTGGTGTAGAGTTTTTTGAGTTCTTTATAGATTCTGGAGATTAGTGCTCTATCTGAAGTATGAGTGGCAAAGATATCCTCCCACTCTGTAGGCTCTTTCTTCGCATTGCTGATAGTTTCCTTTGCTGAGAGAAAGCTATTTAGTTTGAATCTATCCCAGTTATTGATTCTTGCTTTTATTTCTTGTGCTATGGGAGTCCTGTTAAGGAAGTCTGATCCTAAGCCAACATGTTGAAGATCTGGACCTACTTTTTCTTCTATAAGATGCAGGGTCTCTGGTCTGATTCCAAGGTCCTTAATCCCATTTTGAGTTTAGTTTCATGCATGGTGAGAGATAGGGGCTTAATTTCATTCTGTTGCATATGGTTTTCCAGTTTTCCCAGCACCATTTGTTGAAGAGGCTATCTTTTCTCCATTGCATATTTTTGGCCCCTTTGTCTAGTATGAGAAATTGTATTTATTTGGGTTTGTGTCCATGTCCTCTATTCTGTACCATTGATCTACCTGTCTATTTTGGTACCAATACCATGCCGTTTTTGTTATTATTGCTTTGTAATAGAGTTGAAGATCTGGTATTGCGATACCCCTGCTTCGCTCTTTCTACTGAGGATTGCTTTAGTATTCTGGGTTTTTTATTCTTCCAGATGAATTTCATAATTGCTTGCTCTATTTCAGTAAGGTACATCATTGGGATTTTAATTGGAATTGCATTGAATCTGTATCGTGTCTTGGTAGAATGGCCATTTTGACAATGTTAATTCTGCCTAGCCAAGAACATGGGAGATCTTTCCATCTTCTAAGGTTTTCTTTAATTTCTTTCTTTAGTGTTCTGTAGTTTTCATTGTAGAGGTCTTTCACCTCTTTTGTGAGATTGATTCCCAAGTATTTTATTTTTTTCGAAGCTATTGTGAATGGGGTAGTTTCCTAACTTCTCTTTCTGAAGATTCATCACTTATGTATAAAAATGCATTGGATTTATGAGCATTGATCTTGTAACCTGCTACTTTACTGAATTCACTTATGAGTTCTAAGAGTTTTCTGGTGGAATTTCCATGTTCCTCTAAATATATAATCATGTCATCAGCGAACAGGGATAGTTTGAGTTCTTCTTTTCCAATTCATATCCCTTTAATTTCTTTGATTTGTCTAATTGCCTCTGGCTAGAGTCTGAAGGACGATGTTGAATAGAAGTGGTGAAAGAGGGCATCCCTGCCTTGTTCCAGTTTTTAGGGGGAATGCTTTCAGTTCTTCACCATTTAGAATGATATTGGCCATGGGCTTAGCGTAGATGGCCTTTACAATGTTAAGGAATGTTCCCACTATCCCTATTTTTTCTAGTGTTTTGAGCATGAAGGGATGCTGTATTTTATCGAATGCTTTTTCTGCATCTATTGAAATAATCATGTGATTCTTAACTTTAAGTCTGTTGATATGGTGAATGACATTTATTGATTTCCAGATGTTGAACCAACCTTGCACCCCTGGGATAAAACCCACTTGATCATGGTGCACTATCTTTTTCATATATTTTTGTATGCGATTTGCTTAAATTTTGTTGAGAATGTTTGCGTCGATGTTCATTAAGGATATCGGTCTGAAATTTTCTTTCCTCGAAGTGTCTCTGTCTGGTTTAGGTATCAGGGTGATATTGGCTTCATAGAATGAGTTTGGGAGGGTTCCCTCCTCTTCTATTTCATGGAATACTTTGAGAAGTATTGGAATGAGCTCTTCTTTAAAGGTTTTGTAGAACTCTGCTGAGAACCCATCTGGTCCCAGACTTTTCTTTGTTGGTAGGCTTTTGATGACCTCTTCTATTTCATTGCTTGAAATTGATTTATTTAAGTTGTGTATGTCCTCCTGGTTCAGTTTAGGTAATTCATATGTCTCTAGAAACTTGTTGATGTCTTCGAGGTTTTCTGTTTTGTTGGAGTATACATTTTCAAAATAGCTTCTAATTATGTTTTGTATTTCACTCGTGTCTGTTGTGATATTTCCTTGTTCATTCCGAATTTTAGTGATTTGAGTTTCTCCCTCTTTCCTCTTTGTTAGTGTGGCTAAGGGTTCATCAATTTTGTTTATTTTTTCAAAGAACCAACTCTTTACTTTGTTAATTTTTCCGATTGTTTCTTTTGTTTCAATTTCGTTGATTTTGGCTCTGATTTTAACTATTTCCTGTCTTCTACTACTTTTGGTGTTGGTCTGCTCTTCTTTTTCTAGGGGCTTTGAGCTGTAGTGTTAAGTCGTTTATTTGTTGATTTCTACTTCTTTTGTTGAATGCGCCCCATGAAATAAATCTTCCTTTAAGTACTGCTTTCATAGTGTCCCAGAGATTTTGATATGATGTGTCTTTGTTCTCGTTTACTTCTAAGAATTTTTTTATTTCTGTCCTGATGTCTTCTGTTATCCATTCATCATATAATAGTGTATTATTTAATCTCCAGGTATTGGAGAAGTTTCTGTTTTTTATTCTGTCATTTATTTCTAATTTCAATCCATTATGATCTGATAGAGTACAAGGTATATCTCTATCTTCTTGTATTTACTAACAGTAGCTTTGTGGCATAAGACATGGTCTGTTTTAGAGAAGGGTCCATGTGCTGCTGAGAAGAAAGTGTATTCGTTCTTTGTTGGATGGTATATTCTATATAAGTGGGTTAAGTCTAAATTGTTGATTGTGTTATTGAGATCTATGGTTTCTTTGTTCAATTTTTGTTTGGACAATCTATCCAGCGGTGAGAGAGGTGTGTTAAAATTGCCTAATATTATTGTGTTGTGGTCTATTTGATTTCTGAAATTGAGAAGGATTTGTTTGACGTCCATGGATGAGCCAATGTTCGGGGCATAGATGTTTATGATTGTTATGTCTTGCTGATTTATGCTTCCCTTAAGCAGTATGTAATGTCCTTCTTTATCCCTTCTGACTAGTTTTGGTTTGAAGTCCACATTATCTGAAATGAGGATGGATACTCCAGCTTTTTTGCTGTTTCCGTGTGCATGGTATGATTTTTCCCATCCTTTCACCTTTAGTCTATGGGTATCTCTTTCTATGAGATGAGTCTCTTGCAGGCAGCCTATTGTTGGATTTTCTTTTTAATCCAATCTGCCAGTCCTATGCCTTTTGATTGATGAATTCAGGTCATTGACATTCAGGGTTATTAATGTGATATGATTTGTATTCCCAGTCATTTGACTCATTTTTGGTTTTTTGACATGATCTGGTTTCTCCTTATTTGGCTATTCCTTAGGCCTAGTTCCTCCCGTTGCTGATTTGCCTTGTTGTTTTTCATCTCTTCCTCATGGAATATTTTTGCTGAGAATGTTCTGTAATGCCGGCTTTCTTTTTGTAAATTCCTTTAGCTTTTGTTTATCATGGGAGGATCTTATTTTTGTCATCAAATCTGAAAGTAAGTTTTGCTGGGATGATAAGATCTTGGTTGGCATCCATTTTCTTTCAGGAGTTGGTAAATGTTGTTCCAGGCCCTTCTAGCTTTAGGATCTGGATTGAAAAATCTTCTTGATATTCTTATTAGTTTCCTCCTAAATGTAATTTGGTTCTTTCTCTCACGGACTTAAAATTCTGTCTTCATTTTGTATGTTAGGTATTTTCATAATATGTGACTTGGTGTGGGTCTGTTGTAATTTGTATATTCGGAGTCCTATAAGCCTCTCGTACTTGGTTTTCCATTTCATTCTTCAGATTTGGGAAATTTTCTGATATTATTTCATTGAATAGGTTGTGCATTCCTTTGGTTTGGTTTCTCTAAGCCTTCCTCAATCCCAATAATTCTTAAATTTGGCCTTTTCATGATATCCCATAATTCTTGTAGATTCTGTTCATGATTTCTTACCATCTTCTCTGTTTCTTCAATTTTGTTTTCAAGATTAAATATTTGTCTTCAATGTCTGAGGTTCTGTCTTCCAGGTGTTCTATCCTATTGGTTATGCGTTCTATGGAGTTTTTAACTCGGTTTATTGTTTTCTTTCATTTCAAGGATTTCTTTTTTTTTTTTTCAGTATCTCTAACTCTTTATTGAAATGATCTCTTGCTTTCCGTGTTTCCTCTTTTAACTGTTGATTGGTGCGATCATTTAATGCCTGCATTTGCTATTTCATCTCCTCCTTCAATGCCTGCATTTGCTCTTTCATCTCCTCATTTGCTTCCCTGATTGTTTTAATTATGTACATTCTAATCTCCCTTCTGACATTTCTTGTGCTGTGCTGTCATTGGGTTTTATTGATATAGTATCTAAATTTGTTTTGGACATTTTCTTCCCTTGTTTCTCATATTGGTCAGATGTCAGTGGAACTCTGAGATATTGCAGATTTCCTCTATTGACTTATAGTGTCCCTGTAGATTTCCAGTGTATCACCTCCCAGCCTTCAGTAGCCTGAAGTCTTGGAGGAGCTTGATAATGCAGAGCTTCTGAAGAAAGCTGCCCCTAGCCCATTACTGTTCCCAGGCTTGGAGCTGGCTCTGTACAGAAAGGCTCTCACTGGGGGGGCCTGCTCTGAGAAGCTGGCCGTGTGGGAGGAGGCCCACCACCAGAGTGAGCAGGGCTACCTGGGGAAGACTCTAGCTGCCCTGCCCTGCTCTGATAAGCTGCCCCTATCCGGGCCTGCCGCCCAGGCCGAGCTTCACCCGTGGGGGGAGACTCACCCTGTGGCTCTATTTTAGTCTGAGTCTCTCAATGCCTCCCCTTCTTGAATCCTGGTTTCTGGAGTGACTGGAGAAGCAGTCACCCTCTAGTCCGCTATCCTGGATCATGGTCTGTATTTTAAAGTCAGGCTTTTATTCTCAAGTCTTGAGAGTTTTTCTAGTGACAATGAATCTCTACCCATGATTTCTGGCTTGAGACTCTTTCCTATTCTGTCTTCTCAGTATTGCCTCCCAACATGATAAACTGTCCAATCCCCAATGACCACAGACCTCTCTCACTGTCATTCTGCCTTGATGCTAAGCATCCTGAATCACTATTTTTGCAAAGGTGATTAATGAATCTCTTGGACCTTTTATATTCTGAGTATTTGTACATGGAACCACAAACACACGTGTTTAATAAGTTTCCCAATTGTACTTGATGTAAGAATCATTGGTATTGAGCAGTTCTCAAAATGTCTCACAAAATCACCAAACACTGGGTGAAAATTAGTTTCCCAGACCTCACAGTCTGATTAATCTAATTGAGAAATGTGAGTTTTATTTCTGACAAGTGTTCCAGGTAATTATCATAATCAGCAATTTAGGAAACCCTGGCCTAAAGTAATGATGTAAGTCTTCAACATCAAGATATCTTTCTTTCGGTTTTATACTACTTTGAACATTAAAACTAAGAGAATGAATTTAGCCACTACCAAGAAAGTAATCTTCAGAAAATTAACAAGTAGCTTAAAAAAATCTTACACTTTTACTTTATTCTCACACATGCAAATATCTTAAGTGGTGATGGATTTTTTTTAAAAATACTTGGGTTCTTAAAACTCATGTTGCAAGAATGAGATTTTCAGTACCTTAAAAAATTAATTACTCAAATTCTTTAAATCATGTTCAAATTTAGGTTTACAAATACAAAATTAGTTATACTATTATACTATATTATATTATATTATACTATTCATTATACTATATTATATTATATTATACTATTCATCTTTGAAACACTATCCTAAATGCATAATTACTGCTGAAGATTATTTTGAAAGATTTTAAGTTAAATATTAGTGGCCCAGGTCTTGCTCATGATTCCAATAAACCTCTCCCATAATAGTCCCAGAATATCTTTGGAATTTATTTTTAGTAGTACAAATCATGGATTCCCTAATAAGGTGAGATTTCATGGAGGGGTTCAAATTGGGGATTAATAAAATCAGCCACCTAATGTCCCTCCTCTTACAATCTTACAATCCAAAAAAATAATAATAATTTCATGGATTGCAATCATTAGTACAAGATGTTTCAAATATTGAGGAATACAACTAGAAGTTGAAGGTGTAAAATTATCTCGTTTGAGCATATAATTTATTAGAATTAGTCTCTCTGGTAGTGTCATTTTTGGGGAAATAACTCAAAGCACTATTGATTTTTATAGTGTCCTCCTGACACAGCAAGAGTACTGAAAAGAGCACTTAGTTTTGGAGAAATAAGGCCTAAGTTCAAACTTTAGCAGACATTTGCCAGCCATGTGACCTTGGGCAATGACAAATAATTCTTCACCTGAGTTTCTCAACCATTAAAAAGAAAGATTACAGTTCTTTTCTATTTCTGCCATGAAAAATCATTCTGAAAAATAATTTTAAATGAAACTATTAAATTGCTACATGAACTACCAACTGCTATATCATGTATTATTTTCCAGCTCTGCTTGATTCAATAGCTTAATTTTCCCTTATTATAAAAAACTATCTTTACAAATGTTTTTTGTCCTTTCCTATTGTGTTCTATTGCATTAATGAAAACTTTTTCACCAATATGTCTGCCAAATTCAGAGATCTTTAGCCCACTTGGCCTTTGACACTATTCAATGCTAATGCAAACTACTAATGAGGGGATTGAAAACAACCGAAAAACACGAAACTCTTGTGCTGACCAAGCTTCTGAAACTCTCCATCCAAAACAGCTCTATTATTCCCAGTCTAGGCTTTATACAGCTATAGAACTTAATCTAGTAACTGTAAGCAGCCTTGGGCTGAGTGCTGTTACATCCTCTTCACACTTGCCGTACTAGTTTTCTATTGCTGAAACAAATTACCACAACTGAATGACTTAAAACTACACTAATTTATTCTTTAGTTATAGAGCTCAGAAGCACTAAGTGGAATTTTTACCCAGTGTCTGCTGACTAGGTTGCTTTTGGAACCATAAAGGAAAATATTTTCTTACCTTTTCTAGCTTTGAGTAGCCACCTGCATTTCTTGGCTCATGGTTCCTTCCTCCATCTACAAAGTGAGCAGCACAGCATCTTCAAATATCTCTCTTTGGGAAGCTGTTATTCTCTATCACACTTGCTCTATCGACTCTATCAGTTGAGAAACCTTCTCAAGTTCAATTGCAAAGCATAAACCTGTCTGTCTAGATGCCCACTATATTTTTTTCTAGTAAAAAATGGATATAGATGGGCACAGTGATACATGCCTGTAATCCCAGCGGCTTGGGAGTTTGAAGCAGGAGAACTGCAAGTTCAAACCCAGCCTCAGCAACTTAGCAAGGCCCTAAGCAACTTAGCAAGACCCTGCCTAAATAAAATATTAAAAAGGGCTGGGAATGTGGCTCAGTGGTTACACAATCCTGGGTTCAGTGGTTACACAATCCTGGGTTCAGTGGTTACACAATCCTGGGTTCAATTCCTAGTACCTCCCCCCCAAAAAACGGATAGACACCTTTTGTTTTAATTTAAATTTTATTGCTCATCCATATGAATGAGTTAATGTCAATAAAGCATTAAATGAGGGACATTATAAAGAGGTGAGAAAACACACAAAGTCAAAAATAAACAACAAACTAAAAGAACAAATTTTTTTAAATGAAAAAATAAATAAAATAAACCACAACAGATGAGAGTTAGACTTTAACAACTACAGGACCTGAATCAGAGCCTGTTACCAGCTTATGAATTAATAATGTTTCAATGTGTTCATGTTGGTTATTACCACAGACTATCAGTCTGATTGTAGAACTGTTTCAGTTCAAATCAGTCTCCTCTGAAAGAAGAGAAGTAGACAGTTTTATCTCTGGGATTGAAAAGAAATGATAAGAATATGTGGTGAGGATCTATACTACTTTGGTTGGGACATGGCCTTTGAAGACAGGCTCCCTGGCCAATTGCATAAACTCTCGGTGTGTGTAAAGCACTGTGACCTATGAAAGAACTGGTTTTACTGTGATGATGGGAATTGCCAACAGCCATCCAAGAATTAGTCACAATGGCTAATTTTAATGTTTCAACTTGACTGGGCTAAGGGACACCCAGATAATGTTAAAGCAGTATTTCTGAGTGTGTCTGTGAGGGCATTTTCAGAAAAGACTAGCACTTGAATAAGTACATTGAGTAAAGAACATCCACCCTCACAAAGTGTGTGGGCATCATCCAGCTCACTGAGGGGGTAAACAGAAAAAAAAAAAAAAAAAAGGAAGGGCAAATTCTTTCTCCCTCTCTCTTCCTGAGCTGGGATATCCATTTCCTCCTGCCCCTCAACATCAGATCCCTCAGTTCTCAAGACTTTGAACTCCACTGCAGTCTCCCTCCACCCTTCCCCATTCCCAGGTCTTTGCATGAGAACTAGGAATTTGTAGATGGCAAAATCATAGGACTTCTTGATCTCCATAATCTCATGAGCATGAGCCAATTCCCAAAATAAAGAAATGTATGTACATGAATATACATATACACATCCTATTGGTTATTTCTTCAGAGAATATTGACTAATACAATGGTATAAAAGAGAGCTAGGGCAGATTCTATTAACATAAAAACATAGAGTTGGGGCAATTACAATGTGGATGGCAATGAAAGTCTTAGCCACATTTCAGGGCTTACTGTCAGGTATCTTACTAATCAATGTATAAGATCTCATTTAATACTTACAACATCCCTAGCAACTAGGTCTGCTATAATTCCTATTTCAATATGAGGTCTTTATAATCTTCTTTCCCATCCCCATACCCTACACAGTGTTGTTTCTTACCTTCCTGCCTGTGTCCCACACTCTCTCCCTTCTCCCCATACCCTCACCAACCATCCAATGCATTCCCTTTGACTTTCCACTGGCCCATCTCTCCCCACAGCCTCCTGGACTGGACTAGGAATGCTTTCTTTCTCTCTCTGTAATAGCCTGTTCATATCGCTATCATCACACATACAAAATAGTATCATATCATCTTTTAGGTATGCCTTGCCCCATTACACTGTAAGCTCTTAAGAGCCAGTCAGGGCCTTCTCTTTTTAATGCCTATATTATGTCTTCTTATATAGTAACTGGAAATATGGAAGGTTAGACAAAGGAAATTATCATAGAAACCTGCAAAAACAAGTGTGGTATGGTGGTATGCATCTGTATTCCCAGCTACCTGAGAGGCTGAGGCGGGAGGATTGCTTGAATCCAGCCTGGACAATGTAGTGAGACACTGTCTCTAAAAACAAACACAAACAGAGAAGCTTGGGAAACATAAAAATTTATTACAAGAGCCTATACAAATCACATGTTGTAACTAATCTAGCTCCTCCACTATTTCTAAGATATTTATAGCCATGGAAGAATGCTACCTTAAATAAACAGGACACAAAATTGCACATATGTTATTGGAATTGTGTTTAGAAATAATCATAAATAGAAAACATACAAGGAAAAATATTAAAATATCACTGATAGTTACATACATGGGTAAATTGTGGATAATTTTTATTTGTTTCTAAAACTTCTACTTTTTAAATTTTCTATTAGAAATTAGATTATTTTACATCAGATTTCATGCACTACCTATCCATTTTTAAAAATATAAACAAAAATAAAAACTTAAATGACATATGTAATCTTATGAAAGATAGATGGTTGCTCGATCTATTTTACTTAATGACTAAACCTGGCAGGAAACAATTAGGAAACAGCTCTATTTTTCCATACCGTCTCCTTTAAACTCATTCTTTGAGCTGTCTCCCCTTTCCTTGTGTATCCTAAGTGAATCTTATGGCTTTGCCAGTCACTTTTCAGCTACCTAAACATTTTATCTTCTCCCCATCTCAGAACTGAACTAAGGATGAAAGTCCTGTGGAGGTGGGAAGGTAGAGCATGTGGCTTATTCTTTACATTCCTTGTGTCACCTTCTTCCGTTGCTCTGACTCTGACAAAGAAGTTGGACCCAATAAGAAGAGATGAAAAGAAATGTCCTTTTCACCTACCTGATACTCTTGCATTAATTCCCCACTGTCAAGGCAAGCGACGAAATTCCAGTTCTCTCTTGGGATTAGGACATTATTTTCAGACCTTTTTAGAGACACCTCTCCCACTCCGTGGGTAGCTCCCACTTTACTATTCCCTGACACCAACTCCACTCCCAGTATCTGCTTCCTGGTGGTTTACCCACAGCCACTTGCTGCTGGAGCCCCTCCATCGGACAAGTAACCCTCTTGGGCGAGACGCTTTTCAAGACTAGCAACACCCTTCTCAGCATCTACTTGGCTCATAGGACCTACAATCTCTTCCCTGACCCATTTCCACTGTTGCCTTCTCTCAGGCAATTCCCCAAAGTCAGGATTTCCAAGCAAAAGATAGCCACCAGTTTTATTCTACATTTGGCCCCAAAATCCTGGCACCAGGATCCAGTTCTCACATAAAATCCCTCACATCCACACCTGTGCATTGTTTGCAGTTCGGCAGACAAATAGCAGAAGAGTGAAATATCAATCTCCCCTTCTTACAAATTTCTCTTGAGCCCCACGGACAGGATCTCCTATGGCTCCCTTGACCTGTCTTATGGGGAACACTCAAATATCCTTCTATACAAGCTCCCTTCAAATAATTCCCCTCTCTAAAAATGTCCAGGCCTGACTTAAGTAGACTACTGATGATGGCAGACCCTGGACCAGTATCTTATCTCAAGTCCTTTAGGAATGTACCAGCACTTCTCCTGAAAATAAGGGAGGCTGTGTGTCGGTGGTACATGCATGTGATCCCAGCAACTCAGGAATCTAAAGCAGGAGGGTTACAAGTTTGAGGCCAGCCTCAGCAACTTAACAAAATTCTGTCTGGGGATGTATCTCAGTGGTAGAATGCCCCTAGGTTCAATCCCTACTACCAAAAGGAGAAGAAAAAGAAGAAGAAAGAGAAGAAGAAGAAGAAGGGGGGGGAGGGGGAGGAGGGGGAGGAGGAGGAGGAGGAAGGAAGTAGGAAAAAAAAAAAAGGGAGTACTTATTATCTATTGTCCTCAGCTTTGGGGACAAAGAATTTTATGACAACAGAAAAAGTCTGATTTAATATGTTATGCACATATGCTTTTACATAAAAAGGATTATATGTATGCATTAAAAAACATTGTGTCTCAAAATGTATTGCTGGTCTGTTGTGTCCTTGATATTGAGAGAAATAAAAATATGAATATGATAAAATCCCTGTCCTTTAAAAAGCCTGCAATCCAGCGGGAGAGATAAGACATATAAACAAATAACTGTAATAAAAAGCATTACAAATGCCATAAAAGTGACAAAAACAAAGCATTATAGGTGATAAAGAAAGGGAGATTGCTTCTGGCACAGAGTATAGATAAACATTTATTAAGATTGGTTAAATTTCAGCCAGATTCTGAAGAATTGGTAAGATCTCTATGAAATGAAGGTGGGACAGGAAATGGTGAGTAAAAGCACAGAGACTGAAAAGCCTTAACATTTCTTTAGAGAATACTGAGTAGTCAGTCAGTCCAGTCTTCTGCAGACTATAATATTCCACAGGGAGCCTGCAATTTTTATAACAACAATAAAGACAGTCTAGAATATTAAGAATCCCTGGTCAGATATCGACATATTATCGGGGCACTGTGAAAATGTCTCAGAACTACATCAAGAGAGGTAGCTAGAGAGTCTGGACTGTTCATTTGACAATGGGGAGACATTGAAGAATTGTGAGTTAGAAAGAAACACAGAGCCATACAGGTAAAAAGGAAAGTAGCTAGGAGGCATGTGCAATGATCCCTGACTGAACTAGAATGGTGGCAGGGGGAATACAGAGGAACACACCAATTCAGGTGACAATCCACAAACTTTCAAGCATTCAGTCCATCAATCACCCTGGTAACAGCAGTAAAGCCTTGCTGGAACAAGGCTTTGGGTTGACTGTTCACTAGTGATGAAGGATTTGCTCTGAGAATAAAAATTCCCACTTCTTATCCCCCTCAAGGCCAGGGTTATACATTTTCAAAGAGGCTGTCTAGTGTTAAGAATCCAGGCTGAAGTCATAGAAAGAAGCAAAGTTAAGTAGCTCATAAGGGAATCCAACTCCCCAACAGAGGCAAAGGGTCAAAGTCTCACGTCAGGTTTAAATGGTTCGACAGTGTAAAGGGATGGAAAATTGACTAGCATCTTCTTGAACGTGCCTCAATAATAAGCCTACCCATCATAGGGAAACATCAAAATGCTAAGGGGAAGTAAAGATCTATATTAATTAAGAAATAATAAATGCAACCTATGGATTGTGAATATTTAAACTTGTGATAATTTGAAATATTATTCAACACTCAATTTCTAATAATGTGTCAATCTATGAACAGAAATTCTTAATATTCTAATGTTTTTATTATCATAAAAATGCCATGCTAAGATTCTGCAGTACCATAGACCTGATCCAGCACCCTGTAGCTCCCCACAATTTCACTTTGATGTCAGATATAATTAGTGATCAAGTGTTTCAAGATTAGGTCAAAAGGGGAAATAATGAAAGGAAAAGACAGGATCACTGGCAGATGAAGGTCATCTTCGTAGAAGCAGAAACACCAATGTGCATTACCAGCAGAAAAACCCATCTATTTCTTTGACAGTACTGGACTGCCACCTAGAGGCTTAGCAGCATGACTACAACATTCAAGATACAATCAAAAACCAAAACACTCATGTAGAATCGAGGTAAAATGGTGAAATGCAAGATTGATTGACTGATTGATTGGTTGATTGATACTAGGTATTTAACCCAGAGGCACTTTGCCATTAAGATACAACTCCAGTTCTTTTTATGCTTTATTTTGAGGCAGGGTGTAGTTAAGTTGCTGAGGCTGGCCTTGAACCACCTCTGCCTCTACCTCCTGATCTCAGCATGAGCCATCACACCTGGCAAGAATATTTTTAGATAATTCCTACCTCAACAGGAAATATAATTAGTTTATGAATCAAAAATAAATGTAGGGCATAAGGCCCTGGGTTCATCCCCAGCACCACCAAAAATAAAATAAAATTAAAATAAATAAATCAATGTAGGGCGGGGGTTGTAGCTTAGTGGTAGAGTACTTGCCTAGCATGCATGACACACTGGGTTCTATTCTCAGCAACACGTATAAATAAAATAAAGGTCCACTGACAACTAAAAAATTTTTTTAAATAAATAAATAAAGGTAAAGGTGTTTTGAAATAAAGAATGTGCATTTTCCAAGAAATCTGAAATATAAGGGTGAGCAAATTAACTATGGAACTTTCAGGTGTTTAATGATCAAAATACAAATGGGGGTGGTGCTGGGACTGAAGTTCAGTGGCGGAGTGCTTTCCTAGCGTGAGGTGATGGGTTCAATCCTTAGCACCACATTAAAAAATAATAAACAAATAAAATAAAATCATGCTGTTCATTAAAAAAAAAAGCTAACCTATAAAAATGTTAATTAAGGGCTGAGGCTGGGGCTCAGTGGCTGAGCGCTTGCCTTGCATATGTGAGGCACTGTACCACATACAAAAATGAGCCAATAAAGGCATGCTGTCCATCTACAACTACAAAAAAAAATGTTTAATGTTTAAAAAATGTGAATAGAAGAACAGATATAAATGGGTAAAAAACTGGGGGAGGAAAATAAAAGGAAGAGTCTGATGGGAAGGAAAGAGTCATTAATGACTTGAGTAGCAAAAGATGGTTCCAAATTTCTACAGAGGCAATAAAAGTTTACTCAATTTTCAGTAACAAGTAGCTTAGGTTGATCAAATTATAAATTATTTGCATTTTAAAACACTATTTGTAAAAATAATCCTTAATAAATTTTCATTTTAACATAAAACAATGATATAAATATAATCATGTCCCCTGAGTAGCCCCCCAAAAAGAATGTATATAAATGCTAGTATTAGTTGGTAGAAGCTGAAAGGCCCTGACCCTCCCAATGATCAGAGTTCTGAGCTTTAGGCTCCACTCACCTGTATTAGCTACTGTGTCAGAACTGAGAGGAGATTTAGAAAACTAGAAGGTAAGAAAGTGTCATCTGGATGTTGTCTGTGGTCATTCCAATCTCTAAAATGTGTAAGAACTGTTCCAAATTCTTAGCCCAGGCTCAAAGGGAAGGCTAACTAAAGCCTCCCAGGATTATTGAGAATTCCTGGGGACTCAATCTCATAAATGCCTTGCACTCCATTCCTTTTCTAAATCACTCAGTTCTCACCTCCTCCATCATTCCGTAATAAGAAACTCCCTTTTCTTAATTTCTTCAAAATACCTTCACCACAAGAATGACGGAGAATTGCTGCTGTTAATCAAGAGTTTGAGGGATACAGCACCCCAGAACTAAAAAACTAACGTCAATAGTAGATAACCCTGTTCTTAAAAGTCTAATATAGGGAAAACATATGCCATTACCTCAGGGCAGGCATACAGAGGACGGGGATGACAAAGTGATCAGCTTCTTAAACCCGCCTCCATAATAAACCTATCCATTACAGAAAAACATCAGCCAGTTAGTTGCAGTTTTAAATAAATAATTTTTCTCATGATAAAGAGCCAACTCAGTTTTCTTCATGGCCCAAGAGCATGTCTTCCAGTTCTTTATTCGTACATTGGAAAAAATTACCTTACGTTTCTATAATGTCGTATTTTTAAAATGCTATTCTAGCTCAGTGAAGTGATTTTTTTAAAGTTATATGACCAAATCTTTTTATTACATACAAGTAATACGAATTGTCTTTCTATGCCTGATTTATTTCACCAAACATAATGTTCTCCAGATCCATCTGTCTTCTCACAAGTGACAGAATTTCATGCTTTTTATGGCTGAATAGTATTCTACTGTGTGTATATACCACGTTTTAAAAATCCATTTGTCTGCTCATGGACATTTAACAGTTGATCTCACAGAAGTGGGGAGTAAAACAGTGTTCACCAGAGACCGGGGACAGTGGGTAGAAGGTGGTTGATGGGTACAATGTTACAGTCAAGATAGGAGGAATGAGTTCTCCCTATAGCACATTAGGGTGGATATAATTAACAAGAATGTGCTCTATATTTAAAAAGAGTTATAAGAAAAATTTCAAATGTACTCACCATAAAGAAATGATAAAAGTTCAGGCTGGGGATGTAGCTCAGTGATAAAGTACTTGCCTAGCATGCATAAGGCCCTGTGTTTAATCCCTAGTACCACAAAAAAGAAATGATAGCCGCTTAAACTCATCACCATACTAATTATCCTGAGCTGATCATTACTGAATGTGCACATGAATCAAGCAGCACATTGTACCTCATAACTATGTATAAATACTATGTGTTGATCCAAAAAATAATTTTTAAAAAGCAGTATGGAATGTAGAGTGGTTGTTATTCATGGAACACCAATGCATCATAGAGTCTGTTTCTTTTCAAGCATTTTATAACTTTTTACACTCTACTCAACATTGACATTGCTGTCTTTCTTTTTTAACTTATGCAACCTCAGCAAAACTGCAGAGCAGGGAGCACAAGGAATATGAGAAAAAAATGTTTCCATGGTAAAAGATGCTATGTTAAGTATGAATTAGTTATTCTAAGATTGAGAAATTAAAGTTTTTAAATGTAATAGATATGTAGTGAATTTTAAAAATTCTTTAGGCTCCTTCAGATATTACTCATATGTTCTCATTTTCTGTTCAGAGCTTGTGTACCTGTGACAAATTTCAAGTGTGAAGAGCTTCTAAAGGGGTGGGTCTGCTGTTTCTTATAGCTTCAGCTTCAAACTGAGTCACTTTTTTCTTGTTTTTTTCTCCATTTCCTTCCTCCTTTTTTAAGGTAAGTATAGCTTACCTGGAAATTATATTTCTTAGCTTCAGTTTAAGGACTTATCTTGTGATGTCTGTTCTTTCAAAACAAAAATAATCTTTATATGGGAGACAGAACAAGATATTTTGAATTCCAGGAACCTCTACACCTAGATTGTCTCACAGAACCTGCATGCAAGGTTCTCAAGAACTCAAATTAGCATCTCACCTCTCAGCTCCCACAGCTACCTTGTGTAGCTTAAACTCACCCAGAAACAACTAGACTATAACAGTATGATAGAACATTTTAGTAAAGGTCAGCTGAGGCACCAATCCAGGGATGATAGTCTGCAAGACAAAGGTACTCCCTCCAGGACACCATACACACAATTCAACCAGTTGCTGATATACAGAGCTACGACCCAATAGCTGAATGCAGGCAAATAGAACCAAGGCATGGATGTGCTATCAGTCCCTCTCTCCATCATTTCCAAACAGAATGTGTGCTACCCTTCCTGCCACCCAAGGCTCCCTGATTAGAAGTACTGGTGCTCAGGGGCTTTCGGATTCAAAAGGCAGTACTGCACCAAACCTGAAGCCACAATTAGCAAACTGTTCACTTTGGGCTCCTCTTGCCAGTGGACCAGCAGACAATCAAAAAAGTTACTATGATACAGGGGATTTTGAGAATGTGAAATATAGTAAAGAACTGCTTGCATCAAAAAGCTTCATTATAAGTAATAAAACTTTCTATACGCTATTGATGGATGTGCAAGTGTCACATTAGAAATCTTGACATCTTAATCAAATTTTGGGCGAGCATCGATCCTTCACTTTTAGTCACAAAAAACAAACGGTGCTATGAAAAGGATTATACTAATACTGAACACCACCATTGGGGTCTTTCTTCTCTTGCTTTTGGCCTGCTAACTGGATACAACCCACTACATGTGGTGTAGAGGAGGGCTGCACTGCTGGCTGACAAGTTTGCAATTTGAGTTGTGCTACACGGTGCAGCAGGTGTCAAAGCTACCAGCTCTGTTATAGGTGAGCCGACCTAGGTCAAAAGTTTTGATATTTGGTTCAGGGACAGACGTACATTACCGGGGTCCTTCATAAAGCAGCTATAGTTCTTGTATTTCAGCCCAGATCTTGGAATGGCTGTGGCTGATGCTACACACTATGGGAAAAGACTTTTGCTCAACTGGTTGTGACTAAACAAGGCACTATTCCCGATAAAGTGATTGAGAGAAAGACTACACCCTGCTGAAAGTATGTGTCCATCAGTGGTTGTTCATGAAAGAAGAAACAGAGAAAGAAAGAAGAGGAAAAAAAGCCTAGTACAGTGGCACATGCATACAATCACAGCTACTCAGGAAACTGAGGAAACAAATTGGAGGCCGGCCTCAGCAATTTAGCAAGAACCTTCTCAAAAAAATAATTAATTAATTTAAAAGGGCTGGAAATACAGCTCAGTGGTAGAGTACCCTTTTGTTCAATCCCTAGTATGGGGGAAGCAGCCATTAGGTGATATGCTGAGGTCCACCAAGAGCAAACATCTCACCAGGACCCTTAAGTACATTTGTTATTATGCTACAGATACCTGCATCACAAGAAAGATCCTAATCCACAGGGCTATTAAAAAAACAAAAACAAAAAAACATGGCAACCTTTGGCACAGCAAAGGAGTTAATTGTTAATTCAAAAATGACTTTAAGCCTATGGTCCTTAAACCTTATAAAATAATCATTGTCATGGCAGAGGCCATGATACTGATTTCAGGTTATCTGGAGAAAGAAATGTATAAATATGAGCAAGTTAGAGGACCCACCTTTCCCCAGGTCTTGACAAATATCCAATAATTACACCCAAACAAATACATCCAAAGAAAAAGAAAGAAGCCTGATCACAGAGAGAAGAAAAAATAACAAAATAATAATAATAATAATAAAACCCAAAATAATAATAATAGGACCATGATTTGACCCAATTGGAAATGTGAACTGTACTAAAAGAATTTATTCAAAAAAAGATAAAAGGATACTAATTGGCTTTTACACTTATATAACATAAGTTCTGAATTAATTTCTTTTTTGAGATGGGATTTCACTATGTTGTCCAGGCTGGTCTCACATTTGTGAGCTTGAGTAATCCTCCTACCTCAGCCTCCTGAGTAGTTGGTATTACAGGCATGCATCAACATACCCTATGGAAATTAATTTTAATATCTTCTGAAATGCACCAATTGGAAAATCTTCATGGATTTAATTAATACTGGTGATCTCACCACATTTAAACAAGGAATGACTTATAGTCATAGGGGATTAACAGAAATTAAGAAAAGAGCAAATGACTACTTTATGCTTCACCTTAATCAGTGAAACTACTGACTTGCCTAAATTCTCCACAGCCATATCATTGCCCTAAAATATACCATAGTTGGCATGGATACTCTGAAACAATTAGTTGTAAATTTAAAGTAGGTGATTTCCATTTAACGAAATGGGACTCCATGGGTCTTCTTCCCCAGTTAAAACAGTTATAGTGACTCAATGTAAATTAAAATATTAAATGATTGAAATCCATTATACAAAGCCTATACAGAGGAGTGATTATCTGTATAGCTTCTCTAACTAATAGCCTAATTGCTCTGTATTTGAACTTGTAAAGAATGCATGGTATCTCTCAGTGGATTACCACAACCTTAAATGTTGTGGTCCCACCCATCAAAGCTCCTATACCCATTAATATTGACATTACTGGCTCTATACAATCAACAACTGATAAATATTTTTCTATACAGATTTCAATAATATGTTCTGTTCAATGAATATTTTAACATCCTCTCAGCTAAAGTTTGCCCCTATCTCCAATGGGACATGAAACCTTTATTTAGCTCTTTATAGAGTACCTCACAATCTTGGTAAGTGAAATTTTAACTACACTCAAGTTCCTCTAAGATCAGAAGTATGACATCACATTGATAGCATCCTCTTCCAAGGAGAGTCACTGGAAGCACTCATTCGGAATATACAACCACTCACAAAAGAACTCAAAAAAGAGGGTGAGCTTTGTCCCACATACAGTACAAGGCCCCCACCTCTGGTTAAATTCCTGACAAACCATGACTGACATTGTCAAGAAATAGCCACAACATCTTTCAGTTATTCATGAGTTCTAGAAACAAAATATTCATCATGGGACTGGGGTTGTAGCTCAGTGGTAGAGCACCTGCCTCGCATGTGTGAGACACTGGGTTCAACACTTAGCATCACATAACAAAATAAAGGCACTCTGTGCATCTACAACTACAAAAAAAATTTAATTCATCATTTAAAGGTTACTTAAGCTCATTTATGCTATTACTTGCAAATCAATGTACTTTGAATGTTTTACCTCTGACAAAAGGCTTTAACATCTGCACAAATTGCAATACAACAGGCATTCCCATTAGTGCCCCAGAGATTCCTTCACTGCAACCTCCCCTTTGGCCTCCTAGAGTCTCTAGATAACCCCATGATGGCCTTTAGTTACCCAGGGGTTTCCATACACAAAATTGCTCTCTTCAGTCCTGTGCTGTACACCATTAGAGCAGAAATTGATGGCCACATAATGGGATGTCCTGGAAATAGAGGGTTTTTTTTGTTTTGTTTGTTGGGTTTTTTTTGGTATCAGGGATTTAACCCAGGGGCACTAAACCACTGAGCCACAACCCCAGCCCATTTGGTATTTTATTTAGAGACAAGATCTCACTGAGTTGCTTAGGACCTCACTAAACTGCTGAGGCTAGCTTGGAACACTCGATCCTCTTTCCTCAGCCTCCCAATCCTCTGGGATTAAAGGCATGCACCACCACACCCAGCGGAAATAGAGGTTCTCATAGGCCCTACATCCACTGCCCTCTGTACCCAGATGCCCATTATGTCTTGAGCCAAGGCAGCAGGACCCTGTAAGCTTAACAGAGCTATACAGGACTCTGTGCTATAGAATGGAACCAAACTGGACTATAGGGCATATTTCACCTGCAAAAGAGACTGACCTTCTCTGTTCTCTGTTTTCCCAGGTTCTGTGATGCTGAAGGAGACCAAATTTCTCGTAGCCTCCTAGATTACCTGAAAAAGCCTTTGGGATCAACTGAATAAGCAGCAATGGGAGCTCATACATTTTACAGAATTCCTCAGGTAAAAGGAAAGTGGTCCCAGATATAAAGACAAAGAGTTAGAAAACATAAAAAGCAATGAAAATGGTTAATATATGGGTGACTCAAAATGAATAATAACCATAAAAATCAATAATAATAATGATGATGATGATGATATCTTGTGAGGTTTTAAATATATAGAAAAAATAGCAATAAAGATACAACAGCATATAATTAGCAAGAGGGGAAGTTGAAGTACTCCAAGTTTCTTTCATCACTTAGGAGGAAAGTAAAAGCATAAGCAACATTATATTTCAAAACGTCATAAATGCATGCTGTAATTCCTAAGCTAAAGCATAAAGAATGTATACTTTCTAAACAATCATAGGGAAAATTGGAACAATAAATATAATAAGGAAGACAAAGAGATGTAGTCAAATGGTAAACTTAAAAATGTATCATTATTCACATTCTACGAAAGCTACTAAATGATCTAAAGGAAAAATAAGACTGCACTCTGACTGATATAGCTCAGTTGGTAAAGTGCATCCCTTGCATGCATAAGGCCCTGGGTTCAATCCCCAGCACCACACACACACACAAGAAATATAATAATAATAATAATAATTAAACTGCACTGATATAACAAAACCAAACTATGTGCTGTTTACAAGAAACACATCTCAAATATAAAATACAGAAAAATCAAAAGTATAACACACATAAAAAGATGCCCCATTAAACACTAACTGAAAACTGTAATAATTATATCATGGTTTTAAAAAACTTCAAAGCAAAAAGTATAACTAAGAGATATGGAAGGTCACTTTATCATCTTAAAAGATTCAATTCACCAGGAAGTTAAAGCAATTCTACATTTCTATTCCCTTAGATTTTCCATCCCCTCGTTGTTAAGTTCACATGGAAAAATTAATGTCTCAATGAAATCAGAGCCACGATTCTTCCTCTTAAATTTCATATCCTATTCAGTGTCAGCTGGAGGGTAACCACAGAGGCCTGGTTGAATCTATCTGCTTTCACAGCAGTGAACCTAGTAGTCCTCCCCCAAAACAGAGTGTTGTGCCTTCAGCACTACCATTGTTCAATTAATTCTACCCTGACCCCCTAGGTGTCTCATTTCTCAACTTCAAAATATCAGGAAGATAGATGAATATCAATGCCACTCCCACACCCTCAACGTTTAGGACCAAATGTAATAGCTGCCCCCGTGGCACTTCCCAGAACAAAGCCAAGTCTTACTTGCAAACTGCAGATCTGCAGTTCAAGCTGTGGACTACAGTAAAGATACAGTGTTACCTGAGAGAGTATGTGTAGGGGAAAAAAGCAAGAGAAGAAACAAGAACTACTCTGTGGTTTCTATATTGTCAGTATGCCAGTCACTCCATGATAAACACTGGGGACTATAATTCACGAAATTAAATGTGACTGAATTCAGTTAAATCCAAGGCTTTCCGAAACTCATGGTGTTGGTAACCTGACAATCTGCTGTTGGCTTCTTTTATCCTCAGGGGCCCAAGGAGAAGAATCAAACTCTGCCAGTGTTTCTGACCAAAACTTTGTTTTCCTCTGCTTTTAATTCCCAAAACCTTGGTTAATCTTTATCCATCTAAGGGCAGCATCAAAAAATAAAAATACAGGGCTGAGGATGTAGCTCAGTGATAAGAGTATTTTCCTAGGATGCATGAGGTCCTGGGTTCAACTACCAGCACCACAAAAAATAAAATAAATAACAATTCCTTGTTATCATTTGGTTTCCTAGTACAAATGGTCCTTGTTATGGTTTAGATATGAGGTGTCCCCCAAAAGCTCAAGTGTGAGACAATGCAAGAAAGCTCAGAGGTAAAATGATTGGGTTATGAGAGCCTTAACCAAATCAGTACATTAATCCTCTGATAGGGATTAACTGGGTGGCAACTGTAGGCAGGTATGTTGTGGCTGGAGGAGGTATATCACTGGGGGCATGTCTTTGGGATATATGTTTTGTGAGCTGAGTTTGGTCTCTCTCTCTCTGCTTCTGGTGGCCATATCATAACCTGCTTTCCTCCACCATACTCTTCTACCATAATGTTCTGCCTTACATGAGGCCCATAGTAATGGAGCTAGCCTGAATACAGACTGAGACCTCTGAAACTGTCAGCCCCAAGTAAATTTTTCCTCCTCTAAAATTGTTCTTGTCAGATCTTCTGGTCACAGCAAAGAAAAAGCTGGCTAAAACAATCCTGATCATCTCTGGAAAACAAAACAATCCATTGGCCATTGATGAAAGACCAGAAATGCTAGGCATCCATGCCTGAATCCCAATGACTGGGGAGACTGAGGCAGGAAGAGCACAAGTTCCAGACCAGCCTTGGTAATCTAAGCCTTGTCTCAAAATTAAAAAAAAAAAAAAAAAAAGATTAAAAAGGGCTGGGGGTGCAGTTCAGCAATAGTGCATCCTTGAGTTCAATTCCCAGTACTACAAGAAAAAAAAAGATATGCAAGGCATAGAAAAGAGGGGGTTAGTGCTACTAAACAGCAAAATGTAACTCTAAAACTCCTGAGCACCACAGCCCTGACGTTTTGAAGTTAGTTTTCTCTTGCCCAGCAAGAGTTTGCCCTATGTACTGTGCTCACACATTTGAAGCTGTCTCTGCAGGTTTACAACCAACTAAAGAAGTTCTCCTCACCTCAAGAAAATACTTCTCTCCCCGTCAAGACCAGACCCCTGCTTGCTCAGGCTGCAATCTCAGTCAAGTCTTCTCTGACCTCAAAATGAACCCTTTTTATTGCCAAACCCAGTCAGAGCTCTATTCCAGCAATACCATCTGCTGCAGCTGGCTGCCACAATTTAAGCCAGCTGCTACATGCTACACAAAAGCCAATGTCTTCCCACACAGCACTGTGAATCCAAAGTTCAGACTCTCTGTTTATACTCACTCAGCCCCACATTGAACAGCAGTACTTAGGAATGTAAGGTGGAGTTTAGATGTATTAAGCTAGTATTAAGTTCAAAACCTGCCCTACTACTCACCTCTCCTGCCTATACATTTTCAACTAAAAGAGTTGTAGTTAAACAACAGTAATCGGTGAGGAAATTACCATTTTATTAACAAGAAAACCAACATCTAGTAATTCCCTATGCTAAGTTTGAAAGAAGCTGGATTGAAGAATGAGCATTTAGTTCTGGAGGCCTAAGGAGGCTTCCCGTCTCCTCCCCCAAAATCTAAAATGACTATATCTGCAGAAGAAACTCTACCATTATGTAGCAACCCAATGGCAGACCCGGAAGGAGGAAAAAGAGAGAGATACAGACAGATCTTGTCTAGAGAGCACACACACAATCCAAAATACAGAAGAAACAAATAAAAGATGCCTACAAAGACAGGACCTACTAGGATGTGCTCAACATATTAAGGACAGAACAAAATTGGACACCACACATAATCAAAAATATTTCAAGTCTTAATTTTGTCTGATATAGTACTATAGACTGGGAGACTTATAAACAATAGAAATTTATTTAGCACAGGTCTGGAGGCTGGAAGTTCAAGACCAACAGTTAGTTGTGGTGAAGGCCCTCTTCTGGGTTGCAGACTGCTGACTTTTTACTGTATTTTCACATGGTAGGAAAGGCAAATGAGCTCCCTTGGGCTTATTTTTTAAGCACTATTCCCATTCATGAGGGCGCCTTCTTCGTGATTTAATCACCTCCCAAAAGAACCCACCTTCTGAAACCATCACCATGGGGCTTATGATTTCAACATATGAATTTGTAGGAACACAGACATTCAGTCCATAGTGCCTTCCTACTCACAATGCACAGGATGCTGTGGGCCCTAACCAACCAGAATTATCAACTTTTCCTCCCTTGGGAAGGGAACACTAAGTAAGGGATGAGCAGAGGGCAGAAGTATAGTAAATAGACTTAAACAAACACATGTGGACAAATGCATATTGGATATCTACCTATGCTTGGATTTAGCAGGAAGCTTAATTTCTAGGGGAGCATTAGAATACTATCACAGGTAACTAGATAGTTTCATAAGAGTAGGAACTAAGACATAAAACCAAATCATTAAGCGAATTAGAGGATTAGGATGAGCTAAGTGAGGTGCTGAGGGTCATCTTTAAGTTTGTTCCCTAAGCTTCTCACTTACTTTACCCTAGTCCTGACCCAGTACTGAATTAACATAAGGGACAAGAAAGCAATATGACTCAGATAAATACTGAATACAAAGAAAGCACAGAAATTCAGGTCTAATAATAAAAAAGACTCATGGGAAACCATAAAAACTCAGCAATCATCACTGTTAACAAGACCCCTGGTCTAAGACAGCCTGGGCATTCCACCCAGGAGATATATCACTAAAATATCAAAATTTGTATCTTTCTTTTTTAATTTTTTAGTGGTAGATGGACACAATACCTTTATTTTTATTTATTTTTATGTGTTGCTGAGGATTGAACCCAGTATCTCATGCATGCTAAGCAAGCACTACCACTGAGCCACAATCATAGCCCAAAATTTGTATCTTAAGCCTCTCATTTTATTAGTTATCTATTCTTTACATAACAAATTACCCCAAAATTAGTGACTTAAAATAACAATTATCTCACTGTTTCATGAATTGGGTCTTTTTGCTCAGAATCACCTCACAGGATGCAGTCAAGATATCAAGTGGGGCTAAAATAATCTCAATGTTTTTCTGAGGAAAGATGTGTATCCAAGTTCACCTGCATGGTTATTGTCAAGGTTCGGTTGCTCACTGATGGTCACAATTCTTTGTTACTTGGGGCTCTTTAACATGCAAGTTACTGCATCAAAACAAGTAAGTCAAAAAGGCAACAGAAAAAGTGCCAATAAGATGGAAGTCATATAATTCAATCTTAGAAGTGACATTCCATCACTTTTGATACATTCTATTTATTAAAACCAAGTCATTTAGGTGTAGCCCATACACAAGAAGAGTGGATTACATAGGGTAACAAGACCAAGAAGTAAGGATGATTGGAAGTTATTTTAAAAGGCTGCCTACCAAACCCATGAAGATCAGAGGTAAGAAAAGGTAAATTTTACGAAGTTTAACAGGCATTCCTTGTATTGTAATCTAACCAGAAATATCCCTGTTTGAAATTTGTGACCCTAGTAGTTTTGTACCAATTGATTAAATGCTTAATGCTAAAGAAGGTCCCAAGATAAATCACTGTACCACCAAGGTCTTATCATCAGATAGGTGAGCCTTTGAAGAGGGTATCTGTATTTTAATCTCCTCATAATACCTTTTTCTACTGGAAAATTGCCCCTTCTCTACCCTGTCTGATTCTCATGAAATGAGAATCCAGGTTAATCAATGGACCCTGTTTGGCCTCTGGTTAAGCATGTGCCTACCCTCCTTTTCACAGTGACTGACCAAAAGGGTGAGTACATGAGTCACCCAGGGCCACAGTCCATCTATGCAATTCAATATAAGGATACTGGGAGAAGGAAGGTCTCTTCCCTCTCTTTGTTTTGAAACATGAACAATAAAATCAAAAACTTACAACTGTCAGGAGACACCTTCCCTACCACATGAAAGGATTTGCTGGCAGAGTTGAGAGAAGGAAGAAAGGAGAGAGAGAAAGAGAGAGAGAGAGAGAGAGAGCATGCATGCAAGCAAATAACATCATTTAAGCTGCTTTATTAGAGCAACAGGAAGCACACTTACTGGCTCTACTCTGAACTTCCCAGTTATATGATCCAGTGAATCCCATTTGACTCAAGTTGATTCAGTTTCTGACAATCTCTTATAACCAAAAATCCCAGACCAACACAGACTCATTTCAAATCAGCTTTTCTCACTAATACATACATTCCATCTCTGTGTGGTTCTCACATTGAGAAATATGACTAAGTTACAGATTTTAGGCCCCACCCAACTATACTATTTCAGAAATCTCTGGAGGTAGGATCTTCATATCAGTATTGTTTCAAATTCCACAAAGGATTCTGAAGTCCAAATCTAATCTCTCTTAATCTATACTGTCCAACTATACACTGGCAGGTTTATAAACAACAGAAATGTATTTCTTACAGTTCTGAAACCTGGAAGTTCTAGTTGCAAGAATGGTTGGGTTCTTTCCAGGCTATAGACTGACAACTTCTTGTTTTAGCCTCATATGATTTTAAAGGGCAAGAGAGTTCTCTGAGGTCTATTAAAAGCATAATAATCAGGGTTGCACTTTCATAATCTAATTGCCTCTGAAGGCCTTACCTTCTAATACCATCACCTTGAGGGTTAGGGTTTCAACATACGAATGGGGGTGGTGGGTGCAAGCATTCAGTGCATAATGTTATTCTGTGTACAGAAGACAAACTCCAAATTCTAAATGGGCTTTCTCTTACTTGAATTGTAGGCATGAAATTTTCCCTATGCTGACTATTACCCCAATAGAAGTCAATGAACAATTTTTAAAATACTTCATAGCATTTATTGATTTTTTTAAAATTCAATGGATATAAAATCATTGTGGGAAGAATATTACAAACAAGTTAAAAATATGGTTTTAATGTGCTCTCATTCTCTATCATAAAACTAGCACAAAAACCAGAGTGAGCAGTAATGTGGCCTTGTAATGCAAATTTCTGTACAAAAGGTACAAAACAAATCCAAGCCCTGGTCCTACATATATTTTACATCTGTATCAGAACAAATTACCAAACTAATCTTATATTCCAACATTTTAGTAAGAGAAACCAAAAAGCATCTTTTTAAAACAATGACATCAGAGATCCAAGATAGTGGACAAGAGGGAGGCTGCATTCCTTGTCACTCCGTAACTTGAATTTCAAGCAGAGGAAAATCTGTTTCTCGTGGGGCAATCTTTGCTGCTCATCGATCCCCTGCTGTTTACCCCATTTGTCCACCTCGATAACCCACAGTCTGCCAGCCTATCGACTACTTTTTGAGTGCAGATTGCTCACTGACTGCCGCCTATCATCCACCATTTGCCCATTTGCCTGCCTCTTGCCTGCCCATTGCCTGCCTTTCACCTACCCAATCACCCACTGTCTAAGGTCCACCTGCCAATCATCTGCTGGTAGCCTGCAGACTGCCTACAGACCACCAGCAAATCACCAGCTGCCTGCTGTTGCCTGGAAGTCCACTGTCACAGTACCCCCAGGTTTGGTTACACACAGCTGCTGCCATTTTGGGAAAACAGCCAGGACCTGCAGGACTCCCCGGCCAACCAACCGCACCCCACCCAGACTCAGCACCCACACCCCACACAGCTCCCCATTTGCCAACACATTTGGAAGCCAGTGCAGCCATCTTGGATTATCCTGGAAGCAGAAGCTGCCATCTTTAGGTGGGGCCAATCCCATCCTAAGATGCCTGCTGGAGACTGGAAGCTCATTGTCAGGTACCTCTCATGCATCAGGCTACTGAAGACTGGGGATTTTGAATAGTATATGTTATAGTGTAGATCTTTTTTCCTTTTTAAAAATTTTTTAAGTTTTTATTTCTTTATTTTTCTCACTCTATTTTCCTTTTGTTTACCTGTTTCCTTAGAGTCTCTTTCTCCCTTTTCTCATGCTAACAATGAACTTTTGATTCCACTTTCACTTTTCCTACAATCTAGTACTTCTATATATTCTTTTCTTATTCCATTAACAGCTACATCCTATACCCCTCCCCATCCTCTTTGTCCACCATTAGAAACTGTAGACCTCATTGCAAATCTGCTTGTTATACTTTAGATAATAATTGAACTCATCATCTCTGTTTATTATGACAATATTGTTAATGTCTTTATAAGGGCTATTTGGATTAGGGCTGCGTATTGTCTGTACTCGGTGCTGCTAATATTGGTCTCCCCCTTAAAGAAGAGGTTTTGGAAACCTGCAGGGTCACTACAAGTCAATAGGGGGGAAATTGCAATTCCCCAGATCTGCACTGCTAGAGGGGAAGATACATGAACAAAAAAAAGATAAAAAACAAAAACCAAGGGAAGAAAGTGTTCCAAACAAACCAAGATTCTATATTAATAGAATCCAATGATTGCATAATAGAACAAATGTCAGAAAAGGAGTTCAGAACATACTTAATTCAAATGATTCGTGAAGCAAAGGATGAAATAAGAGAGCAAATGCAGGCAATGAACAATTACTCCAATAAACAGTTAAAAGAGCAACTGCAGGAAGCAAAATATCATTTTAATGAAGAGATAGAGATTCTGAAAAAACAATCAGAAATCCTTGAAATGAAAGAAAAAATAAACCAAATAAAGAACTCAATGGAAAGCATCACCAACAGACTAGATCACCTGGAAGACAGAACCTCAGACAATGAAGACAAAATATTTAATCTTGAAAATAAGGTTGATCAAACAGAGAAGATGGTAAGAAATCATGAATGGAAACTCCAAGAACTATGGAATATCATGAAAAGACCAAACTTAAGAATTATCGGGATTGAGGAAGGCACAGAGATATAAACCAAAGGAATGAACAACCTATTCAATGAAATAATATCAGAAAATTTCCCAAACCTGAAGAATGAAGTGGAAAATCAACTACAAGAGCCTTACAGAATACCAAATGCACAAAATTACAACAGATCCACACCGAGGCACATTATAATGAAAATGGCTAACATCTGAAATAAAGACAGAATTTTAAAGGCTGCGAGAGAAAAACATCAGATTATGTATAGGGGGAAACCAATACAAATATCAGCAGATTTTTCAGCTCATACCCGAAAAACTAAAAGGGACTGGAACAACATATTTCAAGCTCTGAAAGAACATGGTTGCCAACCAAGAATCCTATACCCAGCAAATCTAACCTTCAGATTTAAAGACAAAATAAAATCCTTCCATGATAAACAAAAATTAAAAGAATTTACAAATAGAAAGCCTGCACTACAGAACATTCTCAGCAAAATATTTCATGAGGAGGAAATGAAAAACAACAACGTAGGTCAGCAAAGGGAGAACTACCCTAAAGGAAAAGCCAATCAAAGGAGAAACCAAGACAAGTTAAAAACCAAAAATAAGCCAAAATGACTGGGAATACAAATCATATTTCAATAATAATCCTGAACGTTAATGGCCTAAACTCATCAATCAAAAGACACAGACTGGAAGATTGAATTAAAAAGCAATACCCAACAATATGCTGCCTGCAAGAGACTCATCTCATAGAAAAAGACATTCACAGACTAAAGGTGAAAGGATGGGGGAAAAAAAATACCATGCACATGAACTCAGTAAAAAAGCAGGAGTTTCCATCCTTATATCAGATAAAGTAGACTTCAACCCAAAGTTAGAAGGGATAAAGAAGGACATTTCATATTGCTTAAGGAAACCATGAATCAGGAGACACAACGATCATAAATATTTATGCTCCAATCAACAGCACATTCATGTACATCAGACAAATCCTTCTCAATTCCAGGAATCAAATAAAACACAACACAATAATTCTGGGTGACTTTAACACATCACGGTCAGAATGCATGAGAAAATGCTTTCCCTTCCAGAGTCCTATCAATAGAGTACATTAGCTAAATTTGAATTTTTGCCAATGGAGAGAGAGAAAATGATCTTACATCCACAGTTTTAATTTACCTTTCTCTTTTTTAGGGAGTGACATTAACTATCTTGTTTATTAATAGCAAATTTTATTTCCTTTTTCTGTTTTGAAATGGTTATGATTTTGTCAATTTACATGTTAGGAAGGATAGCTCTTTGTGATATGAGCTGTAAATATCTCCCTTAGTTGTCTTTTTTTTTTAAAGCTTGTTTATGATGCTTCTTTCCATAAAAAATTGATTTTTATGTAACAAAAAGTACCAGTGAAATAATTTATGACTTGGGGATTTTGAGTCATGAAAGGTTAGATAGTTCTTGCTAACTCCAGATTTGTAAAGAAAAAATTTTCAAGTTTTGTTCTTATTATTTAATGGTTGTGTTATTTTAAAATAACATATGGAATTTATCATGGTATATGAGGTAAGGTAGGGATATTATTTACTATCCCTATAACATTTTGACTACTCCCTTTTCCCAGTGCTTTGAGATGATGTCCTCTTTATACATTCAATTTCTATATGTATCTGAGTATACTTACATCTGGGCATTCTGTTTTGCTAATAGACCAGTATGATACTTTTAAATTATTCAGGCTTTTTAAAATGCCTTATTGTGTTTTAGTGCTGGTTCCACTTCTGTCTTGGAAGAAATCCTAGTTCTTGGCTGGCAGCAGTGAATGTCTCATGTGTGTAAGGAAAACTTGTGGGGTGGAGTGTTCCGCTTCGGCCACCTAGGAAAGTAAACAACTGCCCCAAGTTGACTCAGTGTTACCAAGGGAACCTGTATAGGAACCTGACCTCTGATCCACTGTGGCACATTGTGATTGGGCAAGAAACCTATAAAATGTATAGCCGTTCCCACAATAAACGAGTTTGCAGTCTGCTCACCATAAGCCTGCTTCCACCCAACTCCCAGAGTCTGAGTCTTGACTCCACACCCTTACCCAGAATATGAGCTACCCTGGCACAAGAGAAACTACACTTCTGTTTATTTTTTTCACTAAATTTAGCATTAGGTGAAATAGCTTAAAACTGTTAAGTTTCCATTGAGATTTTGTTAACTTTACAAATTAATTTACACAATAATATGGTCCTTCTCTTTGTAGAATGGTTATTTTTTTACTTCAGTGGTATTTTAATTTTTATTTTTAATAGGTCTCATTTTTATTGACAAACATATTAATATATTTTTGTTACTGTTATATATGAAATCTTTTCTTCCATTAAATCCTCCAAAAGATTTTTTGAGTATACGTAAACTACTGATTTTTGTATGTCAATTTTGTACTTGGTAATCTAATTGAGCTATCTTAATGTTTGTAGTATCTGTTAATAAAATATCTTGAATCTAAAAAGAAAACAATGACATCAAGGCTGAAATTCTGGCAATACAGAAAACCTCTGACCAAGAGACCCTTGGACAATCCCATGACACAGTCTGGTGAGGCTGCAGAGTATTTACCAGCCAAGTGCAGTATCACAACAGTTTCTTTAAATCTGGATATACTCACTGGGATACTGGTACTCTGACAGCATGGTACAGCAAAGCTCAGGAAAACTGTTTCCAGGGATCATTTATAAGTGATATCAAGAGAAGATAATAAAAACAAAAGATCTATAGTCTCTCCATCCTGAATTCTTGTGGGAACTATTATATGTTTGCTGTTTTGTGTTATCACCTCCTGGAAAAAAAAACTGCTTTCAAGTTTCCTAATAAGAAGGAAAACTAGTGATCAAATGTCATCACTAACAATCATCTGGAGCATAAAATTAGAAGACAGGTCACCACAGAGGGCCCATGCAGTGATAAGATAACTTCCAGAGCTTGACAATGATCCTTCTCTCAGTTACCTCTCCTAAGATGGAGACCTATGAGACGGTATTTCCAATTCTGCTTATACCTGTTTTAGTCAGCTTTTTCATTGCTGTGACTAAAAGACCTGACAAGAACAATTAAAGGAAGAAAAGTTTATTTGGGGCTCACAGTTTCAGAGGTCTCAGTCTATAGACAGCTGGCTCCATTCCTCAGGGCTTGAGGTGAAGCAGAACATCATATTGTCAACTATTGTTGACAATAATTAACTGAATAATTCAAAATAACTAGCATGGAGGATTTGAATTGTTCCCAGGGAGAAGGAAGTTACACAGAGAAAAAGGTGCAGAAATCGCATAGGGACTGAGTCTTTTCCAAATACTGTGCTGTAAACAAAGAGACTCCACAAAGCTGCCCAAAGAACTACTACTGGGAAAGAACAATTACCAGGGAGCTATGAGCTGAACAACTGCTACAGACCACCCACGTCTAAAATACATCCTAGTTCTTGATCTGAAGAGTGGAGAGAGCTTGCTGAAAATCCTAGAGACCTCAGAAAGACCACATGTCAGAAGTAGAAGCTATCCAATCTTAAAAGATCACTTCACACTTCTTCCATAATACTTAAAAAACAAGCTTCATACTAATAATGAACATGTGGAAACTAAAAAAAACTACCATTTATGATTGCTACACAGAAAATGAAATACTGAAATATAAATCTAACAAGATGTTCACTAAACTAGTATACTGAAAATTACAAAATGATGACAAAAGAAAACAAAGAATAGACCTAAATAAGTAAGAACCATATTGTACTCATGGATTTGAAAATTCAATATAGTAAAGATATAAATTCTCCCCAAATTGGTCTTTAGGTTTAATGCAATTCCTGTCATTTTTTTTTTTTAAGTTTCTACACCTATAGGCAAGCTTGTTCTAGAATTTTAGGAAAAGCACTGGAGAAAAATATTTTTTATATAAGCCTATGCAAAGAGTTATTAGACTTGACACGAAAAGCATAATCTATATCATAAAAAACTGATAATGTAAAACTTTTTACTGTGAAAAGCCCCTATGGAAAAAAAATCTAAACATGGAGGAGAAAGAAAAGATTATATAGTACTGAAAGAAAAAAAAATTATCTAGAATTCTTTATGTAGAAAAAATAAAGATCATAAATGGAAGCAAAAATAAAGATATACAAAAGCAGAAAGAATTCATTACCAATAAGTGTTCCAGAGCTGGGGATATAGCTCAATTGGTAGAGTAGAGTACTTGCCTAGCATACACAAGGCCCTGGTTTAATCCCCAGCACCACCAAATAAATAAATAAATATTCTAGTTGTGTAATGCTTGGTGACAAATTGCCCTAAAACTCCAACATAACACAGCAAATGTTATATTTCACAATATTATGAGTCAGACATTTGTTGGTCTTTTATTTTTCATGGCATCTGTGCATTCACTTGATAGTCTTCACTCATATATCTGTCTTCACATACATGGCTGCTCTCAGGTTAAGAGAATGTTAGCAGACATGGCCAGAGGAAGGTTTTATCAGGGATGTGGATCAAAGAGCATATGCAGTTTACCAACACGGGGCCTCAAGGTAACTGAACTCCTTACCTAGTTTCCAAGGCTTTAAGAGTGAAAAATCTGAAAGACAAAATCTACATGTCTTTTATGACCTAGACCCAGGAGTCACCCAACATCACTTTTGCCATACCCCAATAGTTAAAGGAATCAGTGAGCTCACAAATTTTAAGGAGAGAGAACACAGCTCCCCCAACCTCAGGACAGCAGGAATTCCAATGAATATGAGAGTGAGTTTACGTTGTTACAATCTTCCGGCCAAAAATTGTTTGCATTTCTCTATCATACAATATATATTCACCCAAGACGCTCCAAAAGTCTCATGTCATCATAGCATTGGTACAGATTAAAGTACAGGTTCCCATCATCTGAATCAAGTCCAGATATAGATGAGGCTCCATGAATTTTTTGAGTCAGATACACTTGATCTGAAAACATGTACACTGGAGAGACAAGTTATCTTCCTTACACATACCCAACATACAGTAGTGGAACAGGCACAGAATAACCACAGTTAATATTTCCATTCAATAAAGGAGGAAAATAGTCACCAATTCACTGATACTCTAAAATCTAGTTGGGCATATTTACCAATTTGCAATTGGGCCCACTTTCTAAGAATGATTTCTGAGAATTATTTTCCACAATTTTTGGCTCTTCCCACTGTAATCATGGTAATTCCAAGTCATTCCTAACTATAAAAACTACTCTAATTTTGCAAATGAGTAGCTTCCTCAGCCTGCTTCCTGTCCACAGAACTTTGGGAGTCTAAAAGTTTCTTTTTACTTTGTACAATATATTCCTTTCAATGCAAGCTTATTTTTTTATATTAACTTATAATTTATTCCATTAGATAAAAGTTACCTCCACAAATATCTTAGGTAGGTCCTTTCTACCTTAGGCTTCCTATAATATTAGTGTGGAACAATGCCCTTAAGACACTTTGAAGTCAGGCTGGGGATGTAGCTCAGTTAGTAGAGTTGCCTTGCATGACCATGGCCCTGGATTCAGTCCCCAGTACCATGAAAAAAAAAAAAAGAAAGAGACTTATGTTGTTCAGTCCCTTAAGAAGCTTACAAGTCCTATTATCTCTGAACCTTTAACAAAAGGTTTTACAATCACATCCATATCTTTATCTCTACCTTGAACCCATGCTTTTTTAAACAGAACCTTAGGATTTGATCATTGTCTTATAATACTTAGAGTATTTTCTGCTGGGGGAAACTAAAGATGAGAAAAACTTTCATTTTCAGATCTTATTCCTACATATCCTCTAAACTGTTTAGAGAATGTTTAAAAATTGAATAATTCCTTCTTTAGTACAGAATTTTCTATCTGCAACTTATGACACATAATTTTAAAAAACTAACAAACAAAAGAGTTGACACTTTCAAAAGTCGGCCTAGAACTTTTCTATATCCAATTTAGTAGTTCATTAAATATATTTTCTATTCTCCATGTTATCACATTTGCTAAACCATCTGCCACGACATAACAAGGGCCTCCCTTCCTCTAGCTTTCAATAACATTTTCCTTACTTTCCTTTAAGCCTGAATTGACACCTTCCTTAATGCCTGCCAGAATTCCAGTAATTCTTGACAGTATCCTTTCAAATCCTGCTTGACATCTTATCCCAAATCCAATGCCTATATTTTTGGTTTTTGTTACAAAAGCTCCCCAAATTCTGTTCCATTTATCTAATAAATTGTGACTACTTCAAAAGTAGTTGCTTAAGACAATAATGATATTATTATATCTTGTGAGTCACAAAATCAGGAATCAGGCTTCAATACACCTTTTTGTTCCTTGAAGTATCAAGAGAGGTCACTCAGTATTCACCTTGATGAATGGAAGGCCTGGAGGGTTCCAAACAGCTTCATTCACATATCAGACACCATGTTGGGGATGATTAGAAGGCCAGGCTTAGCTGGTTCTGTTGACCAAGACATAGCCTCCCACCATGATGGCCTTTCTCACATGATGGCCCTAAGAGCATGCAATCAAGTAATCAAGGTAAAAATGTCATGGTTTCTACAATCTAGCCTCAGAAGTCAGAGTTTCATTTTTGCTGTGCTCTGCAGATCAATATGCTGTGCTCTAGCCAGATCAGATTCAACAGGAAGGGACAGAGAGATCAAATGTGGGAACAAAAATAGTGCCAAAGAATGTGCAACCATTTTTTAAAACCAACATGGCAGATCTGCATTACAGAAAAATGTTAGAAGGAAGTTCTTCCAATGGACGGAAACAGTTTTACACAAAGGAATGAAAAGCACCAGAAATGATAAACATGTAGGTTAATGAAAATGAAAAGGATGCTTTTTCTTTTATTTCTTTAGATCCCATGTAGCAGTAAAAATGAAAAAAAAAAAATATCTAACAAGCACAGTACAAAAGACAAGGGTAAATGGATCTGACCTTATGCAATTTCAGAAGCATTCTTTTATCAACCAGCATGGAAACTCTCAGTATCGCCAACCAATAAAATGAAATGGAAAAAGTGTCATTTTCACATAGTGTGATAGAAGTCATGACAATACACCATGACATCAGAGGGGTAAGGAGAGAATATCAAGGTATTTATTCTCCCACGTCTCTCCTCAAGGGGTCATCATGGGCTGGCGACAAGCACAGCCTCTCCAAAGAGGCTTTCCAACCACAAGTTCAGAAATCAATGGCCAGAGGGATCCAAGATGGCGGTCTAGAGGAAGGCTGCGTTCCTTGTCGCTCTGCAACGCCAGATTCAAGCACAGGATATCTGTTTCTCAGTGAGGCAGTTTTTGCTGCTTATCGATCCCCTGCTCTTTACCCCATTTGTCTGCTGTGATCACCTGCAATCTGCCAGCATATCGACGCCTTTTTTGAGAGCAGATTGCTCACTGTCAGGCGTCTATCGTCGCCATTTGCCTGCCTCTCGCCTGTCCATCGCCTGCCTTACCCCTATCCATCACCCAACGCTCGAGGTTCACCTCCCGATTGACCGACAGCTGCCAGCAGACTCACCGCAGACCGCCAGTGGAGAACCAGCTGCCTACTGCTGCCTGGAAGTTCACTGTCACAGTACCTGCAGGTTTGATTACACGTGGCTGCCGCCATTTTGAGACAACAGCCAGGCCCCGTAGGACCCCTGGCCGGACTGACTGAGTCCCGTCTCGAGGATCCCTCAGCCCAACCGATCACTCCCTGCCTCTGGGGCCCTCACATCAACTGACTGCTCCCTGCCGCCAGGACCCCCACACCAACTGACTGGGCCCTATCACCGGGAACCCAGACCAACTGATTGCACCCGGCCTCCTGGATCCCACAACCACACCAAACACACCCAACCTCCAGGACCACTGCTGGACCAACTGCATCCTGTCTCCAGGACCTCCAGCTGACCACATCCACCCCTGAGCTGCAGCTCCCCATTTGCCAACACATTTGGAAGCCAGGATAATCCTGGAAGCCGTAGCTCCGATCTTCGGGTGGGGCAAATCCCATCCTGAGACTCCTGCTGGAGGCTTGAAGCTCATTGTCAGGTACCTCTCATACATCAGGCTACTGAACACTGGGAGGTTTCATTAGTATATGACTATTATACACTAGATTTTCTTTTTTCTCCTTTTTTGAAAAAAAAATATTTAAGTTTTTATTTCTGTTTCTTCCTTTCTTTTCCTTCTGTTTACCTGTTCCCTCAGAGTCGCTTTCTCCCTTATTTACATGATGTTAATGTCCCCATAGGGGCTATTTGGTCTAGGATTGCATAGTGTCTGATTTGGGCACTGCTAATATTGATCTCCCCTTAAAGAAAGGGTTTTGCAAACCTATAGGGCCACTATAAGCCTATGGGGGAAATCTGCAATACCCCAGATCTGCAGCGCTAGAGAGGAAGATACATGAACAACATGAAAAAACAAGGGAAGAAAATGATCCAAACAAATCTAGATTCTATAGTAATAGAATCCAATGACAGTATGTTAGAAGAAATGTCAGAAAAGGACTTCAGATTATACATGATTAAGATGATTCGCGAAGCAAAGGATGAGATAAGAGAGCAAATGCAGGCAATGAATGATAATACCAATAAGCTGAAAGAGCACCTGCAGGAAGCAAAAGATCATTTCAACAAAGAGATAGAGATTCTCAAAAAAAAAAAAAAAAAAAAAAAAACAGAAATCCTTGAAATGAAGGAGACAATAAACCAAATAAAAAACTCAATGGATAGCATCACCAACAGACTAGACCACTTGGAAGACAGAACCTCAGACAATGAAGACAAAATATTTAATCTTGAAAATAAAGTCGCCCAAACAGAGAAGATGGTAAGAAATCATGAACAGAATCTCCAAGAACTATGGGACATCATGAAAAGACCAAATTTAAGAATCATTGGGATTGAGGAAGGCACAGAGATATAAACCAAAGGAATGAACAACCTATTCAATGAAATAATATCAGAAAATTTCCCAAACCTGAAGAATGAAATGGAAAATCAAATACAAGAGGCTTACAGAACACCAAATGCACAGAATCACAACAGATCCACACCAAGGCACATTATAATGAAAATGACTAACATTCAAAATAAAGATAGGATTTTGAAGGCCACGAGAGAAAAGCATCAGATTACATATAGGGGGAGACCAATTCGGAGAGCAGCTGACTTCTCAACCCAGACTCTAAAAGCTAGAAGGGCCTGGACCAACATATTTCAAGCTCTGAAAGAACATGGTTGCCAACCAAGAATCCTATACCCAGCAAAACTAACCTTCAGATTGGAAGATGAAATAAAATGAAATAAGGTGAAAGGATGGGAAAAAGCCTACCACGCACATGGACCCAGTAAAAAAGCGGGGGTTTCCATCCTTATATCAGATAAAGTGGACTTGAGAAATCAATGGCCTCTTCTCACTCTTTCAGGCACTCGTATTCCAGAGAACTCACTGCAATATCCCTTGTGGTACACTTTGGACCTTTTGTAACATCTAACAACAAAGTAATAGAATCAAAGCAAAAAATCAACTCTTATAAAAGAGTTTTGCTAATAATGTAAGTTCTCATTATAATTTGAATCCTAAAGAATACTTAGGACTAGGAGAGCAACGTTTATATATGTCAAAGAAAAAAATTAGAGGCTGGGGATATAGCTAAGTTGGTAGAGTGCTTGCCTTGCAAGCACAAGGCCCTGGGTTCAATCCCCAGCACTGCAAAAAAAAAAAAAAAGAGAGAGAGAGAGAGAGAGAGAGAGAGAGAGAAATTATTGTTTTGAAGTACTTGATGTGAAATTTTGAATGAACTGCAAACCCATTTTTGTTATTATAAGGTATTTCAATGCTACACCTATCAGTGAAAGAGCTATTAAATTTAGAGTACAATCTCAAATGATCAAATTATCTAAATTCTGATTAACAACAATAAAAGACAATTTGTCAACTGAAGAAAATATAAATTCTACTATCTCTCATCATCTATTTATGTGTGCAAAGATTGTGCTAGACTCATAAAGTTAGGCCATAAAAGGGTATGCAGGAATCTGCCTTGCTCCCAAAATACTTGCTCTGAGACCAGCAGGCTGGAAAAACCACATTCTGTCCACAGAGCCAGCAAAACTCTGCCTTCTGCCAACGGTAACATTCAAGAACTTAAAGAGAACATTGTTTACAGGTCTTGAGTACAGAGCATGTTAGTCATTTCAAGCATAAAATCTGGCAGTAAGAGATCATGATCATGATCACTCATTGCAAATGGCAGAGTCTGGAACAAACAATGTCTACTAAAGCATAACATAAAGACCCTGAGCCTGGTAATTTCTTTCCCTACGTGAATTCTCTATATACATATATACACATGTGCATAAGCACCAAAAGACACATACTAGAATTGCAAATAAGAACTTCATATTAGCCTCAAACTGAACATTACTTAAATGCCTATCAACAATAAAGTAGACAACTAAATTAGGTGCAATTTATGAAACAGAATTCTAAAGAGTAGTAAAAACCATTCACACAGAACAATATGAATAAATCTCAAAATGTTAAGAGAAATAAGCCAGACAAAAAAAGAGCATACATTTTATTATTTAATTTGTATAAAGTATTAAAACAGGCAACAACAATCTATGCTGTTAGAACTCAGGGTGATGGTTACTCCTCTTGTCATGGGAGGTAATGACAAAAGGGAAGGCCAGGATGCTGGTCATATTTTGCTTGATGACCAGAGAGTTTTCATATGTGTGATGGCTTTAAAACATATCCACAGTCTTTGAAATGCCTGTCAAAAAGGTAAAGCTCACCTTCCTCTCCTTGTATATGGGATAGCCTTAGTGACTGACCTCTAGCAAAAAGGATGCTCTAGTGCTGGGAGTGTAACTCAGTAAAAGAATGCTGGCCTAGCATTCGAGGAAATGTTTGATCCCCAGACTCGTGCACACGCACAAACAAAATGCAGTGGAAATGACACTGCATGACTTTCAATGCTAGGTTAAAAAAAGATACTAGAGCTTCTGCATGACCCTTCTGCCCATTTTTTTTTTTTTTTCAACAATACTGGGGATCAAACCCAGGACTCTACCAACTGAGCTATCTCCCCAGCCTGCCTGTTTCTTGGGACACTAAACCTTAGTACTCAATCACTATGTAATGAGAAAGTCAAGGAGCCACATGGAAAAGTCATGCATAAGTATTCTGCTCACAGCAACTAAAGTTTTGGTCAATAGGTAGCATTAACAGCCAGACATGTGAGCAAAGAAAACTAAGGATGTTTCCAGTCTCCTGGCCTTCAAGCTACACGATCTGAATTCTATCTAAAACTGTAAATTCATGAACAAAAGAAATGCTATAATTTTAAGCCTCTATATTTTGAAGTGATTTGTTATCCAAATATGCTTAAATTGAACATACAACATGTGTACTGACTTTGTTAAAACTCACTGAGCTCTATCATTATATGTACTTTTCCTTATGTATATTATAATTAGGTTTGAGTAAAGGTCTGACATATAATGATAGAAAAAAATGAAAGTTTCTATTCAATAAACTTTTAATACCTTATTGAGAAGTTTTACATAAATTCATTATTATATATTTCCCTAATGCTTTGCTCTATATCCTTAAAATCACACAATACAATGAAAATGTAATGGATTTTTTTATCACATCTCATACAGACTCTTGCTAATATTCATCAGTTTATACTCACAATCTGCTCAATTCTTATTGTTTATCATGTGTTGGTGTGGGGAAAAAAATGTTAAGAAGCACTGCTGTAGCAGACACCTAGCACCATTTCCTTTTCTTCTGTTGATAGGGCCTCATTATCCTTTGGAAAACTACCTACCCCCTTGTCAGTGAAAGTAACCAACACCTGATTTTCAGCTTTTCCTTTAATTCTATTATACTTCATATCCTTCCAATAAGTGTACTATTTTATTTGAGTTGAAAATATTTGTCTCTAGTCTTTGCAACCAAAGAACACTTTAATGATATATATCTTCAGTGATAGCACATTGTCCGACATACAGTTCATGGTGAATAAATACAAAATGTTTATAAAATCGACAAACTAATTTTTGACAAAAGCACTAAGGCAACCCAGTAGAAAAAGAATAGTTTTCAACAAATATTTCTGGAATAATTATTAATTTGCAACAAATATAAAATTGAATCCATGCTTCAAATCATATACAAAAGTTAATTCAAAGTAAATCATAAACCAATGTACAGCCTAAAACATAGGAAGAAGTCTTTTTAATCTTAGTAGGCAAATACATCTTAGAGATCATACTAAAAACATAGTCCATAAAAGAATAAATTGGGCTTCATTAAAATTTAAAACTTCTCTTCACTATTCAGAAAATGAGGCTGAGGATATAGCTCAGTTGGTAGAGTGCTTGCCTTGTAAGCACAAGGCCCTGGGTTTGATCCCCAGCACCAAAAGAAAAGAAAATGAAAAGACAAACTACATATTGAGAGAAAAAATTTACAAAGCATATATCTGACAAAGGCCTTATATCCAGAATATATTTTTTAAAACTTTCAAAATTTAAGAAAACAAGCAATCCATTTCGTTGAAAAATGAAGATCTGATTAGACTCTAAAGGAAATATGGATGGCACATAAGCACCTGAGAAGATGCTATTATAGTTTGGCTATGAGGTGTCCCACAAAAGCTCCTATTAATGCAGGAATATTCCAAAGCAAAAATGACTGGGTTGTAGGAGCTATACTCTAATCAGTTCACCCTACTTTGAAAGGTCTGGATAGTAACTACAGGCACATGGTGGAGTGGCTGGAGGAAGTGGGTCATTGGAGGAGGCATGCCCTGGAACGGTTGTTCTTCCTGCAGTCCTTTCTCCCTCTTTGCTTCCTGAAAACACCATAAGCTAAACAGCTCTTCTCTGCTGGGCCCTTCTCCCATGATGTGCTGCTTCACCTTAGGCCCAGAGCAGTGGAGTCAGCCATCTAGGGACTGAAACATCTGAAACCATGAGCCCTATGTTGCTTCTCTAAGTTGCTCTTTTTGGGTACTATGGTCACAGCAATACAAAAGTTAACTAAAACAAAAATTGGTTCCAAGAAGTGGGGTTGTTGCTATGACTAACCTGACAGTGTGATTCAGAAGTCTTTGGAACTGGTTGGAGGGAGAAATTTTGAAAAGTTTGTAAATGCAGGCTGGAAAAGCTTCATAATGTTGTAAGCTAAGCTTAAAGGTTAATTCCAGAGGGAGTTCAGAAGACCAAAATGATGACAGAAATGCAGACTGTGCTCATGAGGTTTCAGAGGGAAATGAGGACACCACTGGAATGGGACTAGAAGCCACTTGTGTTATATTCTAGCAAAGAACTTGGTTACATTTCACCCATGTCCTGAAACTTTGTGTGAGGCTGAATTTAAAGGTAATATACTAATTAACCTGGCAGAAGAAATTTCAAAGAAGCACAGCATTCAGTCAGTGTCATGGATATTGCTGGCAGTTGTTACTCAGGTTTACTGTGAGAATTTGGAGAAGGAAAGAGACCTAAAGAAACTGGGGTCAAGAAAGTTGTGCTTCTTGAAGAGATTACAGTCCCTAAAGAGATGCTATGTACTTTGCATACAGACAATAAGAATGATGCCTCTAGGCCATTTCAGGAATTTACAAAATCACACCAACTATGGGCTTCAGGGCACAGAAAGGAAAATTCATTTGAGAAGAGATTTTTGGGGGGTGCCCAGATTCAGAGGAGCCTAGAAAGATGTTTCATCATGCTAAACTGTACAGGCACTCAAAGGCTACTGCAGCTAAGATTCCAGGGGGCCCAGGTAATGAATGAGCTGGAAGGATACTTGGCAGCATCTACAAGGTGATGGTTCTGAAGAAATGTAGGATGCTGGAGTTAGGGGTCCTGGAAGCTTCCACTAAGATTTCAAGGGAGCTACTCTGCAGGCTACCCTGAGAGTGCAATGGGTGAAGCTATAAAAGTGAAGCCAAAGCAGAAATGTGGACATCAGGAATTAAGAGATACCAGTAACATGGACTGTCTGCCAAGAAAAGCTTCTGGCTGTGAAGAGTGAAGACAGAGAGGGTAAAAGAGAGTACATGTGTGCTTCAACTGGCAAGGTCAAGGAGTGGGGCTGCCCAAGACCTTTGAAAATCACATTTTGCCGCCATGTATTCTAGATGCTGTACACAAAGTTACTGAACCTGTTTGCCCAGCTGGGTTTCAGTCTTCCTATATCCCTGTCCCTTCTTTCTGTGCCCTTGTCCCTCCCTTTTGGAATGGAAATGTTTACTCTGTTACTGTACATAGAGTATGTTTAATTTGTTTTTTAGGTTCACAACTGAGAGTTTGCCTTGAGAATCAAAGAAGTCTTTGGATTTGGACTTTTGGGTAATGCTGAAATTGTTAAGACTATGGGACTTCTAGAGATAGACTATACATATTTTGCAATGTGAGATGGACATGAGCTTTTGGGGGCCAGGGGCAGAATGTTATGGCTTGGATATGAGATGTCCTTCCAAAAGCTCTTGTTGCAGGCATACTCAAAGGTAAAAATGACTGGGTTGTAAAAACTATAACCTAGTTTATTAACTAGCCAAATCCTACTTTGAATGGACTAAGTAAGTGGTAAATAGTCAGGTAGGGCATGGCTGGAGGACATGGACCAATGGGGCATATCTTAGAAGGGTTGTTCTTCCTGCAGCCCCTTTCTCCCTCTATCTGTTTCCTAACTCTGCCATTTGCTGAATAGGTTCCTCCCCTTGGCCCTTTCCGTGATGTGATGCTTCACGCTGGGTCCACAGCAATGGAATCAGTCATCTATGGACTGAGATCTCTGAAACTGTGAACACCAAATAAACTTTACCTCCTGTAAGTTGTTCTTTTTGGTGTTTTGGTTGTAGTAATACAAAAACTAAAACTGATGCTTAACATCATAAGTCTTTAGGAAAGTACAAATTAAAACCACAAGACAGTGCTACAAACCTATCTGAATGGCTAAATTAAAAAGACTAAAAGTACCAAATGTTGGTGAGGATGTAGACAAACTGGAGCTTTCCTGATGGAAACATAAAGAGGTATACCACTCTGGAAAATAAAACAATTTCTTAGGAAGTTAAATATATACCTACTACAGGAAACAGTCATTCCACTTTTGGATAGTGATCCAAGTAAAAAAGAAAAATGTGTACATATACATTTCCTTGCACACAAATGTTCACAGCAGTTCCATGGGTAATAGCTTGAGACTAAACACAACCTAAATGTCCACCAAAAGATTAAGTGGATGAACTGTAGTACATTCACACAACGGAATACACTTCACAATGAAAGAATGAACAATTGTACACAGATCATGAGTGAAAGAAACCAGACCAAAAAAAGGGTACTTTGGTGGTTTCAGTTATATAAAACTTCAGGAAATGCAGATGAATCTATACTAACAGAAAGTAGATCAGTGGCTGCTTAGGTGTGGGACACAGGGAGGAAGAAGTTACAAAGGGACAGAAAGAAACAATGGTGATGGACATATTCACTTAGTCATAGTGATGATTTCAGTGGGGAGGACATATGTCAAAACTTAGCAAATTGTACACTTTAAATGTGCTCCACATATTGTATGTCAATTATCCCTCATTAATATTATCTTTTAAATCTGCAATTAACTGTCATATTTGAAGGAGACTAAAGGGGAAAAGAATGGAAATCTCAGTTAAAGGCCTCAGTGAGGTTTGTGAATTACCCAAGCATGCAAAGAATCCATGCTTCTTCCACTCAGCTGAACCTTAACAGAGTTTAAGGAGTCATCTCACTAACATTGTCCAAAACTAGTGTCAACCACCACCATTATGTCTGTTATACAAAATCAGTAAAAAATGAACTCCATGTCTTAAGATACTGCAAACTGAACATATAATCCACATTTTTAAAAGACTTTTCTACTTGCAAGGTAAGTTTAATAGTATGTGAACTTTTTTGCATGTGTTTGTATTTAATCTCTCAGAATTTCGGTATTTTCATCCATTAAATGCCATAAGAAATTAGAAATGCCATAAGAATTAGAAAACCAGGAAACTGAAACGTAGGCTTTGCCAGTTATTATACTTTTGGGGGCAGGGTTATATCCCCCCACCCCTGCTCTAAGACATCCATTTCTTTCCATTACTAATTATCTTAAGTTTTTCTCCTAGCTTCCATTCCTCTATCACTGGACCCCTTCAAAAAGGTTCATGAGTAAGGTCATTGCTACAGCCTTGCTGACCATTACACTGTTGCTGGTCTTCGGAGTTTTCCAGTCATTGTTCAATGGCTGGATGGGAAAAAAGGTCTCAACATTTCTAATTACAGGTGGAGGGTGGCCCATGTTCTCCCAGCAAAGTCATGTGGAGCTTTGACTCTTTAACGGAGGGCTAACTTAAAAATAAAAATAAAAAAATATAAATACCCGAAGGCCCAACAGAAAACAGTGGCTGAGTCCACACTCTAGTAGTAAGCAAATTTAACTTCAATTTCCATCTCTGTCACTTACTGTGTGGAAATTTGCCATATCCAAAACTAATTTTTTCAACCCTAAAATGGGGGTTAAGATTATTCAATTTTTAAATGGTATTAACTTTCATTGTAAATTAGAGCATACTGGCTAATCTTGAACATTAATTTAGCATATGACACACCAATTTTTTCCTAAATATATCATTAAACTGAAATCTTATATAGCCACAATTTACTGAGAAAATAAAACTTTCTCCTCCCGAGTAAAGAATTTAAAAGGAAACCAAGTAAAGCTCTAATATGGTACAAACCTCAAAGCCAATCGCCTTTGCCAATCAGCTCGGCCTCCTTGCAAACCCAGCCCTCTTCCGGCTGCCCCACCCACGCTCTCACGCTGGAGCCCCACCCTTCTCTGCGAAGTCCCGCCCCCATGCTTGATCCTGGTTCCCATTGGGCAATTCTGGACGTTGTATACACACTCGATACACGCACGTTTGGCCAGGGCGTCTTCACGCCTGCGCAGGAGTGCTGTTAAGCAGCTGGACACTGGGGTCGGGGGGAGGGGGGCGGAGGTCGGGCCGAATCTTCCTCCGTAATAAGAAGCGACGTGTCTTGCTTCCCGCGGTCCTGGCTCCTTGGGTCCGGTCGGATCTGGCCTGGGCGCTGGAGCTGCTGTGGCTCCCACCGCGGCGGGTGCGATGGAGGCCGTGCCGGAGCCCAGCACTCACGCCGGGGGAGGCCGAGTCAACCCGCGGTGCTAGTAGATGAGACGGCGGCGGCGGCGGTGGCAGCCCAGGCTCTCCATGAGCAAGCGGCGGCGGCGACGGGTGCGGCGGCACCGGCGGTTTTCGGTCCCCGGGGAGGTACGAGTATTCAGCTTCCTAGTGGACGGAGACTGGCCGGTGTGGGAACGCCTTCCGCGACCCGGCCTTCCCGCCCATTTGCTCGCACCCCCAGGCGCTTGGCGGGGGCACTGACCGGATGGAGGTCGGGGCGCCCGGCAGTCTCACCCGCTGCAGGTTCCGGAATCGCCCTCGGTGCTGCGCCGCCCTCGGTGGCAGGCCTCCAGGGAGTACGGCCGGGTGGGCGTGGCCGTAGAAGAGCTTGAGAGGGGTGCCCATCGCGCGCGCCCCGCGGGTCTCTGCCCCGCAGCCCGCGGTGCTTCCAAGAGGAGCGCGTGCACGTTCTTTCAGAAGAGTATTTCGGGGGCGCTTATTCGAGGGGGTACTCTAGGATTCCTGAATTATTTGGAGGTATGGCATTCAGTGCCTTGGGCATGTAGTCTGATTCTCCCTGCCAGCTTGGGGTACAAATTGCCACCCTTGGGAATGACCGGAAAGAAAAGGTGGTGTTTTGCCAAGTAAATGGAGGTTTGGAGAGTTTTCCAGATTTATTCAACCTGGAGGCCCTGTTGAAACAGGAAAGTAAAGCCAGCTAAATACATCCTCCAGTGCTTCTAATACATTGCCTAAAGGAACAACCTTTTCAACGAGGTGGCAAAACTTAAGGCAACTTAAAAGTTCTTTGCAGCCATCTCACCATCTGTTTTCTTCTTTTCCCTATTTTTATTGCAATTTACTTTTGAACATATCACCAAATTAATGCTAAAACTAGATTAAGTGTCCTTTAGTTCTTTCAGTCTTCCCTGGCTAAAGTTAGGTTCATGCCATGTGTGGCATTGTGGTTTAATTCTCTTAGATTATAACTATTGCTTTGAAGAGCTACAGTTACCCTTCATTTAGTCATGTTTGAGAAGTAATTTGAAGACATACTGGAGGTTAATTCTTCCTTTCCAATACAGTATTAGGAATCTTAACTCAAGCTTATTAACCAATCTTAAACCTTACTACAGGGTTCTTTAAAATTCAAGAAATATAACTCAAATCATGAAAAGGGTATTTTAATTTTTAAAATATTTGAATGCCTTATGATTTTTTAAAATCTCTGTAAATGAAAGTTGGTTTGTATTAAGAAATGAGTGTGTTCTCCTAAGTTTCAGATTTGCCACACCCTCTTATTTCTAAGTGGTTGACCTCTGCCACCATGTTAACAGACTATATATAAACATTTACACTTCAAACTAAATATAGTGTTGAATATTTTAGAGTTCACAATATCTTGCTTCAGATGGAAAACACTGCATGTGTGTATCCAATATATTGAAGAACCAAATTTTTGTTGGCTAATATTGCAAAATAGGTTTGAACTTAATTTTTCACACAAAACCCACAGGTCTACAGTATTATTGGGGATTGAGTTCATGTTGTGGTTGAGAGAATATAGCAATTAAAAAGATAGTAAATATAAGACACTGACTTCAGTCTCTCTTCTTCAGATGCTTCCCTTTCTTCATAAAAGTACACTTTTTATAAAAGTGACATATTGGAAAACAATACAGTTTTAGTTTACATATTTATTTGTCCCAAGTAAAGTGAAGTAATTTTTTTCAACGCAACTTTAATAGGAACTTCTAAAAATTTTTTTGACTTTATATAACATACTTAGGACACAAGCATGTTTATTAAAACAGTGTCAGTGGCTTTAAAAAGAAAGTACTTAGCTCTCCTTAAGGTAAGAGGAAGTTAAATGCCAGGATTGGTTTTTGTCTGTAGCAAAGGTGCTATACACAGGTTTTTTAATACTCAGATAAAATGTGTGATATGATTAATACAAAGGCCACTAAATAACACCCCAAAACTAAGGATCCCACTTTGTCAGTTTTTTAAGGGAAACCACCAATATTAATAAGGAAATGGAAGCACAGCTTCAATTTTAAAGGAAAGAGGAGGTTTACTTTAGGAATATGTCTAAACAGATTTAGTTTGTATTTTTAAATACCTTTATTTAAAAAAATACCTTTATTTTCATTTAGGACTTTTATTTCAGGGTTTTCCTATAACAGATAAAATCTGCAATATAATTAATACATAGGCCTATCAAATGGCTATTCTGTACTTCAAAAAAAGGTTCTGCCATCTTAAGTGGTCTTTGCAGAGAGCATAAATATTGCCCCCAAAAATGTACATTTAATTTTTTGTTACATCGAAGGGCCATCTAACAAAATTTAATTTGAATTATTAGGTAGGTTTATTTTTGTTTAAGCATGCATTTACATGTTCTGTTTTAAACTTTTCAAATGCAGGATGAAGACACTGTTTGAAGAGATCAAAGCATCAATTAAAAATAACTATAACCAAGATCGATCATTTTGGAGGCCTGTTCTTCCTTGGGGAGGTGTTTTTACTATCAAAGCTGGCCGCAAAGCAGTATCCTGTACACCACTCTATGTTGAAATAAGACTGAAAAACACCTGCACCATAGATGGATTCTTGATGTTATTATATGTCATTCTTAATGAAAATGAAAATTTTCCTAGGGAACTCTCTCTTCATTTTGGTAGAGAGTTTGTAGACTGTTTTCTTTATTTAATGGACACCTATAGTTTTACAACTGTGAAGCTACTTTGGATTTGGGACAAGATGGAAAAACAGCAATACAAATCTGAAGTTCATAAAGCTTCATTAATAATTGATTTGTTTGGGAACGAGCATGATAACTTTACAAAAAATCTTGAAAATCTCATGTCTACCATTCAAGAGAGTTACTGTTCCAATTGGCGATGCCCAACTCGAGTACAGGAAGATCAGCAGCGCACAATTAATATAAAGTAAGTTGCTCTGATATCTGTTACATGGCTCACGTTTTTAAATCATTATTATTTATGTGTATGTATGTATAAACACATACAGAACCAACTAATAACCTTTCAGTAGCAAACTAATGAATTAAAGGGTACTTTACTGTTTTGAAATGTTTCACTCTTCAAATGGGTTTCTGTCAGAAAGGCCAGTTCCAGATGAACAAGAGAACTTTTTTAAAAAAGTCAAGGCCAGGGCATAATTATAGACAGAAAACATCTCTACCTGTAAAGGATGTAGATTTGAGGAGTTTTTATACTGACTGGGAAAGGTGCTAGGAGACAGCAGAGTGTTTTTGGCTTTCAGAGAGAAGGCAGACATCCAACCTGGTAAATGACAGAGAGGGAGGCCAAACTGGCAAGCCCTGGTGAAATGCGGGGAAATATTAAAGCCCCTAGGGAACATGAACTGAAAAAGGAATAATTGCCAGTGGAAGAGAAACAGACCCAAACATGTTGTCAGAAAGGATATTTGGCCCTGTGGTCCAGAAAAGCAGCCTAATAGATGTTCCCCTTTGGGAATGTACATCACATACCCTAATTTATTAAGCTCACATTTTCTGAAATATACTTTGTCTTTTCCCTTATATTGCTGATACAGTGGTGCTGGTTTAGAAATGTATCAGAGGAAAACAATGTTCTTACTTTACATCATAACGGACTAAGAAGTGTCATCAATTTATCTTGTTTTTAAAAAACTAGTGGGGCTGGGGATGTAGTTCATTCCGTAGAGCACTTGCTTAACATGTGCAGGGCCAGGTTCAGTCCCCAGCAGTGAAAAAGAAAAAAAAAAAAAAAAGGCTTTTTAAAAACTAGTATTTTTAATCCATAAATGTTGTGAAGATATAATGAAATGTAATTCTGTAGCAATACTAATATTTTATACTTCTCTCAATAATACATATTCATCATTATAAGTTTTAAGCTTCTACCTATTTTTTAAAATCTCATATTTAAAACAACTTTGAAGTATATAAGCAAAATTTCATTAATAGATCAGGTAACTGAGGCCAAGAATGTTTGTGACTTGCATTTAGTCAGGTAAATAATCAGCTCCTCTCTCCTGATTCTGGGTGCTAATTTTTACTCACCAGAGCATATTGCCTCTGATTTTCAGGGCAGGGAGGGCATTGTTTGTTTGGTTTTGTTAATGAAAGTAACAACAACTGAATATTTCAAGACTCATTTACAGAATACTTTGTTTCTTAGAAAACTTTATGCTTTAGCTGAGTGAAGTGGCACACACATGTAATCCCCAGCAGCTCCAGAGGCTGAGACAGGAGGATCCCAAGTTCACAGCCAGCCTCAGCAATTTAGCAATGCCCTAAACAACTCAGTGAGACCCTGTCTCTAAAAAAAAAATACAAAAAAGGGATGGGAATGTGGTTCACTGGCTAAGCACAGTTAAATCCCTAGTACCAAAAACAACAACAACAACAAAAATATGTACAACTGATTTCTGTTTATCTGCAAGAAATAGAAAGATGGATAACAGATTGTGTTTGTTATACTTCATACTGCTAATAATGGGTCAACCTGTAGAATTTGTTATCCTAATAATGTATTCTAAAATGTTAAAGCAGTTCTTACATGCATTTTACAATTATTGTAGTCCTCCTCAAGAAATTCCACATGGAAACTTGATACGACTGGCTGTGGATGAGTTATTCTGTTCTAAGATTGAACTGTGTGAAGAGCGTGGGTGAGTATATGATAGACGTTTAAGATGAAAATATTTCTATTTTGTTAAGCTCACATTTCTCTGAAATATACTTCGTCTGTTTCCCTGTATTGCTGATTCAGTGATGTTGATTTTGAAATATATCAGAGGAAGAAATTTCCTGGACTGATGTGCTGTTTGAAGTTAATACATTATGAAATAGCATCTCATAAGTATTTAGGAAACCTAATGCTTTTTGAATCTAAATAACATACCTAGTTTACTATGTTATCTTATGTTGTGTTTTCATTATCAAATATCACTATATAAAATATGGTACTACAGCTCATTGATGAATACAAAGCAAATGCCTTTTCTTTTTTTCCCCATTGCTGAGTAGGTACAATAAAACCTTGGTTAACCGGAACCCAACTAATCTGGACCCTCAATTAACTGGATTTTTTTCTGCATTCCTCCTTTAGGATAAAGAGGTAAATGGCAACCAGAAAATTGAACTTAGTTAAAAAAAAAAAAAAAAAAAAAAACAAAAAGTCCAGGGGCAGAACACACTTTTTTTTTCCTCTTAGCAATTTCTACATCTACATTATTGAACGATAAAAATTAATATTTGGAAGAATGATTTTATTACTAATCATCCAAGAAGGGAAGATAAAAATACATTCAGTAAATTGTTTTCATTAAGTTCAAAATGTGAACTAACATAATTCTAAAACAAATGGTTTTCTGGCTAACTTGGTGTAGTCACTAATGTTTGTTAACCAGAAGACTCTCCCCTGAACATTCCGGTTAATTGAGATTTTACTGTATAATTATCTTTGTTGTTTTCTGATCCTTTTTGCTTAAATACCTAATAATACTAAGAGAATTTGCTTAATACTAATAGAAGATCTTAAATGGAAAAAGAAAACAATTAGAGTCATATTATTCTCCCAGCCTTTATTTGAAACCATATAATAGAAAAATATATCTACAAATGAAAGCTTTTAAAACTGTTCAACAGACAGTTCTTTTAGAACCCTAGAAAAATATAGCTCACTTTTCCAGGAGTTTTAATAGCATCTCTTCTAGTATCAAGAATATAGGCTCTAAACTTCTAGGAATAAGGTATTAATATAGCCATATTATTACCCATACCTATAATAGATTATTATATTTACTTGAAAATTAAAGTCATAAAGACAACTCAAGAGGTAATAATGTTGATGCTCATTTTCCATTTTAGGTGTGGTGGCTTAAGAGAATTTTCCCAGCGAGTTTTCTGCCATGGCGCACCCCCTTTTGTTGTCCTAAATATGCAGCATTGGAAATCTGAAGATCTGGCATATGTACCATATTATTTGGATTTATCCGATCACAAGTAGGTGATTTGGGTTTGCTTGCTTTACAAAAATAGTAAAAAATAAATCTTTTGTTTATTCTGGTCTGTCATGATTTTAACTAGCCATTAAAAAGATATTATTGGAGCCAGGTATAGTGGCCATGCCTGTAATCCCAGGGGCTGAGGAGGCTGAAGCAGTAGGATCACAAGTTCAAGGCCAGCCTCAGCAACTGTCTCAAAAAAAAAAAAAAGGCTGGATATGTAGCTCAGTAGTAAAACTGCTTTGGGTTCAATCTTAGGAGCCAGCACAGTACCTGAAATCCCAGTGAATCTGGAGGCTGAGACAGGAGGATTGCAAGTTCGAAACCAATCTTGGCAACCCAGTAAGATGCTGTCTCAAAATTTAAAAAAAAAAAAAAAATGAAAAGGGCTGGGGATGCAGCTCAGTGATAAAGGCCTTCTGGTTTCAATTCCCAATGCTAAAAAAATAAAATAAAATAAAATAAATTCACAGGAAATTAGTCACTAGTAGTGGCCCCAGTGATTAGAAACTTTGATTATGGAACAGATGGGGATTGAACATAGAAGTGCTCTACCACTGAGCTACATCCTCAGCCCCTTTTTCAAATTTTATTTTAAGACAGGATCTCACTAAGTTGTCAACGTGGCCTAGAACTTGAGATCCTCCTGCTTTGGCTTCCTGAGTCCTGGAATTACAGGCACATACCACCATGCCAGGCCTACCCACCTCATTTTACAAGCCGTATAAGCTTTTGGCAAATTATTTAATCAGTGTACACATAAGTTTTCTTATCTATAAAATAGGGATGACAGTGTTTTCCTGGTGCCATTATTAGGAGAATTTGATAAGGCAGCATATGCTAAGTGTTTAGGGTAGTGACTGACACTTAGTAAGCAATAAAAAACCCTGGCTCTCCTTGGTATTTCAAGTCAAATTAGTATTTAGTTGTATTCAGAGGTCATTGTTTAAACATAAACTGTTATGTATTATTATAAATAAAAATATCTATACATATCAAGAAATAGAGCGTACTTATTAACTTTTGCCTTCAAAAGTTTTCTTGTGTGGTTTTTTTTTTTGGGGGGGGGGGTGGTTACTAGAACAACCAGGGGTGCTTAATCACTGAGCCACATCCTATTTTTATATTTTATTTAGAGACAGGGTCTCACTGAGTTGCTAAGTGCCTTGCTAAGTTGCAGAGGCTGGTTTTGAACTCACAATCCTCCTGCTTTAGCTTCCTGAGCCCCTAGGATTACAGGCGTGTGCCACCGCACCTGGCTATTCTCTCCTTTTTAATAGTATAGTACAGGTTATGAGTTAGTCTGGTTTTTAAATATTTTACTTGAAAATCACCAATATCAAGGTTTTTAAATATTTTCCTTGAAATCATCAATTATAGTTCATGATTTATATGGATAAATACCCTTTTCAGGAAGCAATGTCATTATTTCTTAGTTAAGAATTTAGGGGCTGGGGAGATAGCTCAGTCAGTAGAGTGCTTGCCTTGTAAGCACAAGGCCCTGAGTTCAATCCTCAGCACCCAAAAAAAAAAAAAAAGAATTTAATGCAACTAGAGAAACGTTAGTTATACTCCATTTGTGTACTATGAATCAAAATAAAAAAATAAAAAGAATTTAAGGAATATTTATCTTAAAAACAAAGTATTATGATTTTCTACTATACTTTATCATTTAATTTACAGGTATTTGTTGGAAGGTGCCACATTATTTAATAAAGAAGAACATCATTATTCTGCAGCTTTCCAAATTGATGGACATTGGATGCACTATGATGGCCTCAGAAATGTGAATTTAATTTTGTTAAATAAACCCCCAGAGTTTCTCCTCTTGTCATCATTGGTTTATATTCGAGCAACAGAGAAATAAATATAGACTGATGCTAAATTAAATTGTTTTCCCGCCTGCCCATGCTCCCCTAGATGAAGGGCTTTTATTTTGTGTATACTTGGTATCCAAGGAAATAGTTCAACTATACTAGTTTCACAGGTGTATTTTCCAGTGTTTAACCCAGGTAAATGTTTTATATTGAAAATCTATGCAAAAATGTTTGTATTTCTTTTTTATAATTTCCTGGGTTATTTTTATACAAGCATATTTTATGTTAAAATAAAATATATATCTTGTGGCCTTTGTATTTTTTATTTATATGTATCTCAGAAGTTTTCAGTCTATCCTTAAATTCAAGAAAATACTTTGTCATTTGAATTATAAATTTTTCTTTTTAGTTATTCAAGCAAAAGCTGAGTAATAGTCAGTATTTAAGTTTACACAAATTTAAAAGTTCAAGATATATCTGACCATATTACTTTGCCCTACCTCACTATAATTCATAGTGCACTATTGGGTTTAGTATGAATGTAAAACTTATGGATAGCTTAGTTTATTTTACCCATGGCTTTGCATAATTCCCTTCCAGCAATTGTTTTTTCCCTACAGCAATTTTCAAAATATATATGTTTATATGAGAGGTTTCCTTTTCTGGGCTTAAACTTTTTTTTTATAATGGCAAATTACAGTTAACTACTTGCTAAAATATTACAAATCTGCCAGTGGATTTCCAATTCTAATTAAAGTCATTACAAATAAATTATATGGGACTGAAGTTGTGGCTCAATGGTAGAGTGCTTGCCTAGCACATGTGAGGTACTGGGTTCGATTCTCAGCACCACATATAAATAAATAAAGGTCGATCAACAATTAAAAAAATTTTTTTATGAAACAAATTATATGTCATGATTAAATGTAATAGAAATTCTCCAATAAAATTATTTTGCAAATAAGACAATTATAAAAAATATTAGCTAACTGGCTGTTTACTAGTGTTGGACTAACAATAGAAATGTACTTTAAATATATATTTAAGAGGAAAATGGGTACCTGGGGGATATTTGTTCTTTTGTGTGTGTGTGTTGGAGACTGACCCCAGGCCTCACATATGCTAGACAAGTGCTATATCCCAGCCTGTACTTCTCTTTCTAGTTGTTTTATATTGGCACATGGGGGGGAAAAAAAAAAACTTAAAATTTTTAAAGCCAACATCTGCTGGTTCCCTTGTAAATAATAATTGATAGTGTGAGAGGCTTTGATTAGCAGTATAAATCACTAAAATTTCATACTTAATATCATGTTTCATTGAAAGGATGCTGATTGTTCTTCCTTTTGCAAGTAAAGGGAAAAAATAAAGTCTCAAAAAAATACTTTTTGAAATACTTTTGAAAATTATCACCATCAATTATGTTTACACTTCAGTAAATAGTCTGCTTTTAGGTTTGGGGTTGAGATTACGTGCAGTGTATTCAAAGACTTCTACATGACAGCAGTTCACTGCCATATACCAAATTGCTAAAACTGCATTCAATAATCATTGCCTTGGTGCCATGTTGAGATAACTTATGAATGGATAGGTGTGGGTAGAAAGTTGCAGAGAATGCCTCACTGAGTGAATACTACAAAAATTGCTTTTTTAACATAAGATTAAAAATTATTAATTTTACCAAAAAAAATTTTCTCCAGGGTTTGAACAGTCCCCCAAGTGTTATAAGATTTGATTTACAGTAAACTTACCTGGTAACATTACTGCATAAATCAAAATACACATAAGCAAATTTTAGACTATACATAAATGGTTTAATTAACAAATTATTAGTGACAAATTATTTCTAATGTAGATTTATTCTTTTAGGAATTGCACTTTATTTGAAATATTTCTTAATTATTAAACAATGATTTGCCTACCTCACAGGGTTGTTGTGAGGATTAAGATGTTTGTTAAAATTTTGACTACCTTGAACATGATAATAAAAAATGTTTTCTTCTACCTCTTTCATGTAGAGGAAGTCTCCCAGATTCTCTCATTAACTCTTCAGATTTTTAATAAATATTTAGACAGTAACATATCACTAATGTATTAATTGTGGAATGAGAGTTAAATATACCTTCTTGACTCCAGATGATTGGGGTTTAAGGAGAATCAGGTAGTTTATTGTAAATGGTAGTGTCTGGTTGGTAGAAAAGAAATTATCCTTGCTGACCAGTGAATGGAAAAGGGGTCAAAAAGAATGAACAATATAGACAGTTTAAACTAGTCTGTTTACAAAATGTGAAGGTGAAGGTATGAAAAAATTATTGTAACTCTAAACACCTTAGAGAAATCAGAATAATCTCTTGGGAAAAGAGAGCAAAAGACATGAAGGAATCAGAAATCAGAATATGCTTTTAATCAAAATACTACAAACCACTACTATATTTATGGGAAAGTAAAAATAAATCATGGGCACCACCAGGCATAGTGACACATGTATCTGTAATCCAGATATACACCCATACCTGTAAAGCTGAGGCAGGAGGGTCACAAGTTAAAGGTCAAACAAAGCAATTTAGTGAGACCTGTCTCAAAATCTAAAGGGAAAAAAAAAAAATTGGAAAGGTAGCTCATTGGTGAAGTGTCCCTGTTTTCAATCCCCAGTACAGAGAAAAAAGCAAACAAGAACCATGGCCAAGCTCAGGATAAAGAATAAATAAAGCAAATTTCAGAAGGAATCTCCAACTTGTTTTTCAACAAAGAAACCATTTTCTCTCCAACTCATGCAAATAATCTTACCTGGATTAATCCTTGAAAGTAGCTTTTCATTATAAATTACTTGATTTGTTTTGATAGCTAGAGGTACTATGATTAGATTTGATGTAACGAGGAGGAGAAACTAGTGATAACGCTGGTGAAGGCATGAATAAATAAGAACGAATCCCATATTCTATTTCTTACAGTATGAGCAAACTGTATAAGCAGATAACTGTTAGGGTAACTGGCGCAAATATCCACAAGAGACACAGCTCTTGAGTTCAAGCAAAGGTTTATTGACAGAGTCTGCAGGCTGCCACTCTGCAAGGAGCAGCAACCAGAAGGAAAAACTTCTATATAGTCATGTACAATGAAGTAGTTAAAAAAAATAACCGTTCTGGCCCTGTGACTGTTACTTGATGTCTTTGCTGTGGTTTCGGTTATTGGGGCTCTATCGAGAAGTGCTGGGGTCCAGCCCTAGCAGCAGTTGGGGGTCCGAGGTGGATGAGAGGCGTTGGTGCAGTGGAGAAACAGCACACAGAGACACCAAGTGTTCTGAGGCTGAGTCTGAATCTTTATTGTTCACAGCCTTTTTGTATGTTTTTTATTTGGTATTGATTACATCATTTCATGGTTAATACAAGGAAATGTTCAGTAAAAAATCTTCGAGAGTATAATTAATGATCTTATTCGATAAACATGTCTTTACTGTATGATAGCTTAAAAAGAAGAACAGTTCCCAGCAAGGTAAAGGGCACCAGGCTCCGTTTAGTTTAAATTTCCCTGAAAGAATACAACATTAAGTTTCTGTAGAAGTTACCCCTTCCAAGAACTCTAATGTTAGTTATTAACAGTGGAATGTTTTTTGTTTTTACTAACAGAGCATAGAGGAATCAGCTTAGAGTTAATATTTATTCTATTTCATGTACTCAATGATAGACTAAAACTCTAGACATAGGAAGAATAGAAATTGTACTTATGATTAACCTATTTATTTATTAAGTGGGAAAAATATCCTTAAACTTAATCATAAACACTAAGAAAGCAATGAAGACCAAACACCACATCAAAGCTCAGAGGAACACTCTCATATACTTATATATAACTTTTGGAGAATTTGTATACTAAAAGAAATCACAGACTCCTTACAAATTTGAGCAAATCATAATTGCTTATTTATAATTTCATCTAAGTATTAATATTAAACTGTGTTGTATGTTATTTTGTGTACCAGCACCATGAAATCTCCCCAGTATTCTCTATAATCTGAACCTAAGGATATGTTAATTAGTATTAAAAGCAACTGCACATGGAGACATGCCACGCCTATGGCCCCCAAGAGGGAGGATGATCTTTCAACAGAACCGTGTCAAGTGTTGAATCCTCTACTCCAACAGAACTGCGTCAAGTGTAGGAGGGTTAGGAAATAGATGCGTCAGAGAAGGTTATGCTTGGGTGGACAGGTGCTGTTTTTCAAAATGGAGTTATTTTGGCCTAAAAACCTAACACTATTGTGGCACAAAAGCTGTACATGTTAAGCATATGAACCATTGATAATTAAATTGCTTAATTACATAATTATTTGAAAGAAAAACTAAGGCACTATAAGTAGGCAGAAAGGGTAAGTTCATGTAAAATGTAAAATGACTACTAAGCTCAGTAGTAGTGGAAAAGAATCCAGCTTTGCTGGCTGTGACCCTCAGAGTTGACACCAGCAGACATTCCTCTGCTATGATTAGCTGCTAACACTAAAACAGGCTTTCTCAGCTTGCAGAGTCCTGCAACTTATGCAGACCTACCTACCAGCAAAAGTAGAGAAACTGGTTTCATCTCAGTTTCAGTAGTATCCAAGATGCCAGGGTTCAAATTAGATGGATAGGGCTAAGGAAATGAACAGACACTTCACAGAAGAAGATCTACAGGCAATCAACAAACATATGGAAAAATGTTCAACATCTCTAGTAATAAGAGAAATGCAAATCAAAACCACCCTAAGATTCCATCTCACCCCAATTAGAATGGTGATTATCAAGAATACAAGCAACAACAGGTGTTGGCGAGGATGTGGGGAGAAAGGTACACTCATACATTGCTGGTGGGGTTGCAAATTAGTGCAGTCACTCTGGAAAGCAGTGTGGAGATTCCTTAGAAAACTTGGAATGGAACCACCATTTGACCCAGCTATCCCACTCCTTGGCCTATACCCAAAGGACTTAAAATCAGCATACTACAGAGATACAGCCACATCAATGTTCATGGCTGCACAATTCACAATAGCCAGATTGTGGAACCAACCTAGATGCCCTTGGATTGATGAATGGATAAAGAAACTGTGGTATATATATATATATATATATATATATATATATATATATATAAAATGGAATATTACTCAGCCATAAAGAATGATAAAATTATGGCATTTGCAGGCAAATGGATGCAATTGGAGAATATCATGCTAAGTGAGATAAGCCAATCTCAAAAAACCAAAGGACAGATGATCTCGCTGATAAGTGGATGATGACACATAATGGGGGTTGGGAGGGGTTAGTGTTAGGGTTAGAGTTAGGGTTAGGGAGGGGGGCAAGAATGGAGGAAGGAAGGACTGTATAGAGGGAAAAAAAGGGGTGGGAGGGGTGGGGGAAAGGGAAAAAATAACAGAATGAATTAAACAACATTACTCTATGTAAATTTATGATTACACAAATGGTATGCCTTTACTCCATGTACAGAGAAACAACATGTATCCCATTTGTGTACAATAAAAAAAAAAAATTAGATGGATAGTAAAACAGGCAGTTAAAGACCTATCCCCTTCCCCCAAGAGACTTCTTTAATTATAAAGGCCAATTCCCTTCCCCCAAGAGACTTCTTTAATTATAAAGGCCAATTCATGTGATTAACCTGAAGAAGCATTCCAAACATTCCAGCCAACTCCTTTGTCCAGGAGTGGTGGGAAAAGGGAAGCTAATGGAACCTGAGTGTAAGCTACAAACTGAAGGGCTAAAAAGGCACAACCAATCAAAAGGTCACAGTCCAAACCAATAACCCTGGCACTTTTCCAATACCTGATTTGCATAGATATGAATCAATAGCCTTGGTACTTTTCTGGTACCTGATTAGCATGGTTATTGATCAGTGCCCCTGATCAATAGCAATGAAAGCCCCTAGCCTAGCACACTTAAGTGGGGAATCTGCTATGGGTTTTCATCTTACTTGGCAAGAGCTCTGCTTCTTCTCACTTGAATAAATCCTACTCTTTTATGCTCACTCCTCATTGCCTATGGACTTCATTCTTCAAATTTACAAGATAAGAAAGTAACGGGTTCACTTGATGCTTTGACCGTATTCCTTGTCGCTTTGAAACTTACATTTTTTTTTCTTTTTCCCAACCTTTTCCCTGACCCTCTCCTTGATCTTCTTTTCCCTGAACTCCTCCCTGAGCTCTCCTTCCTAATCTTATTCTCTGAATCACCTCTATAAAAGCCCCCTGTTTCTGCTGATGGGCAGAATCACAGCCTTTGGGACAGGAGTCCCGTATGCTTCTCCTTTGCTAGCAAAGAAATAAACCTTCTTTTTCCTTTTTCTCAAAACTGTGTCCTCATTATTGGATTGGCAGTGGGGACAAGGACTGGGCTTTTGGCAACAAGAACCCAGAACGAAGTTACTCGCAGGCAGCTGGAGTCTGCTGCAACAGTACAGCAGCAGAGGCTGGAAATCCAGTTTCAAGTTGGGAGGCAATATTCCAATGGTATAAATTGCCCCAAAACAAACACAACCAAATAGATTCCCTATAAATCTAACACAGGAATATAACAAAGAAAGAGACTGGTGATTTGGGGAAGGAATCATAAGGTTTTATGATTCACCCTGTACCCCAAAAGCCCAACTGCCTTTAACATCCATCGGAACACTATAAATCTTGCAGTTAAAATTTCTCAAACATCTTCAAATTTTAAAAGACAGTTATTGTAGCTAAAGTAATCAACATGATTAATAATCGCATACTTTTCCTGTTTCTGACAGAAGAAATGAGAAGAAAGTGAAAGTCACTTGAGATAAACCACCTTTAACTGCTAGGTGAAAAGGTGTCAGCTGGACTCATGGAGGAACAGTTGATTTCCAATTCCTGCATCATTTTTTATAAACACTAGGTGGCAGATGCTCCTTGCTGTGGTATGTAAAGGACCCAGAAAGAGGACCACACCTGAACTTTCTGGGCATTCCATTTTATCGTTTGAGTGAAGCAAATTTAATTTTCCTTCTGTTATGCGCTGCTTCATACACCCATAGCTTGGGGAAAACATACAGTCATGATGCCTTTGATAACGTTGATATTGCTCTCTCCCCAGCTGAAATGATTGTAAACTGACTGGTGGGGGTTTCTTCATGTTTCCTCCCAACCCTCATGATTTCAGAAGTCCTACCTTCTTCCTTCACCTCTTGTTTTAAGAAGTCTTAGAAATTCCTGTCCTTGGTGAGCTTTAGGAAATGCTTAATCACCTGATTCAGGTTTGACCTTTTCCACCCAGGAAAAAGAGTTGGAATTGCAAAATTTCTAGTGTTTTAGTCAGCTTTTTCGCTGCTGTGACTAAATGATCTGACCAGCATAATTACAGAGGAGGAAAGGTTTATTTGAAAGCTCACAGTTTCAGAGGTCTTAGTCCATAGAAGGCCAGCTCCACTTCTCGGGGCTCGAGGTGAGGCAGAACGTCATGGAAGAAAAGTGTGGCAGAGGGAAGCAGTTGGCATCATCAGGAAGCAGAGAGAGAGAGAGAGTATCCACTCTCCAGATACAAAATATATATCCCCAAAGTCACACCCCAATCCAGTCTTGTCCAGCCACATCCTACCACTTCAATTAATCCCAGTAGGGATTAATTGACTGATTGGGTTAAGACTCTTACAACCCAATCATTTCAACTCTGAACCTTCCTGCATTATCTCACGTGTGAGCTTTTGGGGGACACCTCACATCCAAACCGTAACACTCAGTGAAACCTGATATGTGATCATGTTGTCACTGGATTACCCCAATTTTTGTCAATTCGTTTTTTGGGTACCTGGGGCACTCAACCACTGAGCCACATCCCCAGGCCTTATTTTGTATTTTATGTAGAGTCAGGGTCTCACTGAGTTGCTTAGTCCCTCACTTTTGCTGAGGCTGGCTTTGAAATTGTGATCCTTCTGCCTCAGCCCCCTGAGCCACTGGGATTATAGGTATGTGCCACTGTGCCCAAAGAACTTTTGTCAATTCTTGATTACTGTTTTCATGCTGTTAAAGAAAGGCAAGGATGTGACAGTGAAATGACTTGACACTGAGGCCAGATTGCTAAATTCAAGTCCAGGCCCAGTCACTGGCTTGTGCGGCCTTGGGCCTATTACTTAACCTCTTTGTTCTTCAGTTTTTTCACTATAAAATAGAGATAATAACAAAATATATCTCATAAGGTTGTGGTGAAGATTTAATGATTATGTACAACACTTAGTACCTGACACACAATAAGCAACAAGAAAATATTGGTCATCATTATTGATTTCTCCAATATTTTATCAATAAATTAAATTAGTAGCTAATTTAATTAGTGCTGCTGCAGAAAATGAACTAAATTCTATGCAAGCATTTCAAAATCATTGGCTAATAATCATTGCTTGTATTTCTGTTGCAATTAAGCTCAGAGAACAAATTATAAAACAATAAAAAAGAGTCAATACATGAATGAGTTTGTGAAAGTGAATGGCTTAAATTTCTTTAGATAGCAAATGATCATGAAATAGCCCATCTTACTCCTGTTGTAATCATTCATCCACCAGATACTATTCAAAATCATTTATGTTCCTGCTACTGTCTGAGTGTTTATGTCCTCCTGCCTCCAAATTGATAGCTGGAATTTTTGCACCAAGGTGATCGTATTAGGAGTTGGGCTTTTTCAAGGTGATTAGTCCATGGGAACAAAACCCTCATGCATGAGATTAATGCCCTTATCAAAGAGATCCAAGCCAGGAGAGATGATGTGTGTCTATAATCCCAGCAAATTGGGAGGCTGAGGCCGGAGTATCATAATTTGAGGCTGGCCTCAGCAGTTTAGTGAGATCCTCAACAATTTAGCAACACCTTGTCTGAAAATAAGAAATAAAAGGATTGGGGATGTGGCTCAGTAGTAGAATGCCTCTGGGTTCAATCCCCAGTACCACACACACACACACACACACACACACACACGAGAGAGAGAGTATAAGACTTAAGAGAGATCCCTCATCACTTCCACCATGTTGAGAACATAGCAAAAAGCCTCCATCCATGAGCCAGAAAAAAGTCCATGTCAGACATCAGATCTGTCTTTTCTTGAACTTCCCAGCCTCCAGAACTGTGATAAATAATGATGCTTACAAGCCACCCAAGTTATGATATTTTGTTAGAGCAGTCTGAACAAACTGAGACGCCACTGTGAATATAGATCTAGATGACATAGATGTAAATAATTTCAACAAATTTTAAAATCTGACTCTAAAACATTTTTAAATATATATTTTTAGTTGTCAATGGACCTTTTATTTATTTATATGTGGTGCTGAGTATCGAACCCAGGGCCTCATACATGCCAGGCAAGTGCTCTACCACTGAGCAACCAGCTCCTCAAACTTTTTGAGACATATTTCTCTAATCAGGGGGAAACACCTATTAACTTATAGGACCCTTGCCTATTTAAATTTTTCCTTCCATCCATCCATCCTTACTGGTGATTGAACCCAGGGGGCATGCTACCACAAAGGTAAATCCCCAGCCTCCAGCTCCACCTCACCCCCCTTTTTAATTTTGAGACAGGTTCTGGTTAAATTGCCCAGGTTGACCATAAACTTGCTATCCTTCTGCCTCAGTTTCCCAGATTACTGGAATTATAGGTTTGGCTCCAATCCCCACTTTTGTTTAAACTCTTAACTGTCCTCAGGGCACACAAAGGAATATATTTTCTAACACTTCCTGATAAACAAGACAAAAGGGAAGAGTTCCTCCTTGTTTTATTCTCTTAGTCAATAAGAGATTTAAACCAGCTTTTACTGTACACTAAAACATAGGAAATTTTCATATATTTAATTGTATTTAAGGTTAGACATAAGCAAAAAAGAACCTAAGACCAAGTGTCACCTTTTAATGAGATCCTGAGAAGGTAGGCTAATAAAAAGGGCCTCTAAAGGATATGCAAAACGGTACAATCTCTTGGGAGAATTGGACTAGATCTGACAAAATTATTTATCATCTATCCTGACCCAGCAACTCCACTTCTAAAAATCTAGCCTAAAAACACAAAATGGTAAATGTACAAGGCTATTAATTGCAGCACTACTTGTAAAATAAAAAATCTGGCAACAATCCAAATGTCTATTAGCAGACTAGTTACAAGCCCCTGGTATATCTACACAGTAAAGTACTATGCAACTGTGGAAAAGGAAGAGCATGATTTACTTATAATGGTATGGCATAATCTCAGAAAAAAAGAAAACTCAAAAAACAATGTTCTTATAGTATGCTCTTTTTCTGAAAGGGAAATGGGAAAAGAAATATACTTGTAATTTTTAAATGAAATAATGGACCCAACATCTAATAAAATAGTTACTTATAGATGAATAAATTAAAAAGTGAAAGAGAAGGAATGCAGATAAAATTTATTTGGATGCACTTATATAATTTCTGTTCGAGTCAAATAAATATTTAATAAAATTTTAAAATTAAATAAAAAAGTATATCCATAAAGACTGAAATGTGAATTTAAATAACTATTGGGACAGGGATGTAGCTCAGTGATAGTGTTTGCCTTACCTGCACAAGGCCCTGTGCTTGATCTCCAGCACCACAGATAATAATAATAATAATAATAACCTAACTATACATCAATTATGTTACTAACGAAATTTTTTAAAAATTCCACTTGACTCTAAAGCCTGTGTTCTTTTCTTCTGGTACCGGGCATTGAACTCAGGGACACTTAACTGCTGAGCTAAGTCCCCAGCCCTTTTTTTAATGTTTTATTTCGAGACAGGGTCTCACTGAGTTGCTAATTGTCTTGGTAATACGCTGAGGCTGTCTTTGAACTCTCGATCCTCCTGTCTCAGCCTCCTGAGCTGCTGGTATTACAGGTGTGCACCACCTAGCCTGGCAAGCTTATGTTCTTACTGTACATCCTTATGCAATATACTGATAGAATATACACCTCAAGGAAATAAAAGAACAAGATCAAACTAAAGATAAAATTAATAGAGGAAAAGAAATAATAAGAATCAGAGAAGAAATAAATGAAATAGAGGTTCAAAAAATACAAAAGATCAACAAAAACAGTTGCTCTTTTTTATTTTTATTTTTTATTTGATACTGGAGATTGAATCCAGGGGTGCTTAATCACTTAACCACATCCAAGTCCTTTTTATTTTTTATTTTGAGACAGGGTCTTGCTAAGTTGCTTAGGGTCTTGCTGAGTTGCTAAGGCTGGCCTCAAATTTACAATCCTCCTGCCTCAGCTTCCTAGGCTGCTGGGATTACAGGCATAAACCACCATGCTTTTTTTAAAAGATAAAATTGTCAAACCCTTAGCTAGACTAAAAAAAAAATAGAGAAGATGCAAATAAATAAAATCAAAAATGAAAAAAATAGATTACAATGACATCAGAGAAATAGGATCATTAGAAATTGTTATGAACAATTATCTATATATATCAGCAAATTTGATAACCTAGAAGAAACAGATGATGTCCTGGACACATATACCTTAGCCAGAATGAAGTATGAAGAAGTAGAAGACCAGAAAAAAACAATAACAAGGGCAAAATTCAATCAGTAATAAGAAGTCTCCCATCTAAGAAAAGCCTAGGACCAGAAGGCTCCAATGTTGAATCTCTTGAACAACTAAAGAAGAATCAGTTCCTACTCTTCTCAAACTATTTTGAAAAGAAAGAGGAGTAAATCTTCCAAACTTATTGTACACAGCCAGCATTACCCTGATACCAAAACCAAACACAGACACAACATAAAAATAAAACCAGGGCTGGGGAGATAGTTCAGTCGGTAGAGTGCTTGCCTTGCAAGCACAAGGCCCTGGGTTTGACCCCCAGCACCACCAAAAAAAAAAAAAAAAAAAAAAAAAAAAAAAGAAAAGAAAGAAAAGAAAACCATAGGCCAATCTCCCTGATGGACATAGATAAAAAAATCTCAACAAAATACCAGCAAATCAAGTCCAAACAGCACATCAAAAAGATTCACCATGATAGAGTGGGTTTCATTCCTGAAATGAAAAAATGGTTTGACATGTGCAAATCAATAACTTGTGAAACTCCACATAAGTACACACAGAACAATCATTTGATAAAATTCAACATTTTTCATTTCTAAAAATTCTTTAAAATATTAGGAATAAAAGAAATGTACCTCAACATAATACAGGCCACATATAACAAACCAACAGCTAACATCATACTTAATGGGGGAAAAATGAAAGTTTTCTAACACCTGAAACATGATAAAGATGCCCCCTATCTCAATACTTGGGACTAAACCCAGGGACACTCCACCACTGAGCTACATCCCCAGTCCTTTTTTATTTTTCATTTTGAGACAGGGTCTCACTAAGTGAGACAAAGTTGTTCTTCAACTTGTGATTCCCTTCCCTCGGCCTCCCAAGTTGCGAGGATTTCAGGTATGCGACACTGCTCTCAGCAGGATGCCCATTTTCTTTTCTTTTTTTTTTTTTTTTTGATAGAATATTGGTAGATTATTATTTAATATAATCCATACTGTAGTCAGATTTTTTTGTTCTAATTAGTTATACATGACAGCAGAATGCATTTCAACTCACTGAACACAACTTCACTGAAGCACAACTTCTCATTTCTCTGGCTGTACAAGATGCAGGATCTCACCCCTCAGGCAATCATACATGTACATAGAGTAATAATGTCCATCTCATTCCACCATCTTTTCCACCCCTTCACCACCGCCCCTCCCCTCACTCCCCTCTACCCAATCTGAAGTTCCTCCATTCTTCCTAGCTGCCCCATACACACCATTATGGATCAGCATCCATATGTCAGAGAAAACATTTGGTCTTGGGTTTTTTGGGATTGGCTTATTTCACTCAGCATGATATTCTCCAACTCCATCCATTTACCTGCAAAGGCCATAATTCCATTCTTCTTTGAGACTGAGTAATATTCCATTGTGTATATATATTACATTTTTTTATCCATTCATCTGTTGAAGGGCATCTAGGTTGGTTTCATAGTTTAGTTATTATGAATTGAGCTGCTATAAACATTGATGTGGCTGTGTCACTATAGTACACTGATTTTAAGTCTGTTGGGTATAAACAGAGGAGTGGGATTCACGACACTTATTCAACGTAATACTCGAAGTTCTAGCCAGAGCAAAGAGGCAGGAAAAAGAAATAAAGGGCACCCAAAGTGGAAAGAGTGAAGTGAAATTGTCACTGTTTGCAAATAACATGATCTTATATCTGGAAAACCCCAGAGTCCAACAAAAAACTACTGAAACAAATAAATCCAGCAAAGTTGCAGAATACAAAAGTAACATAAAAATAGTAGTATTTCTATATGGCAATAGAAAGTTATCTAAAAAAGAAATTGAGAAACCAATCTCATTTACAATAGTTACAAAAAATAACCTAGGAGTAAATTTAACCAAAGAGCTGAGAATCTCTGTAATGAAAACTATAAAGCACTGATGAAAGAAATTGAAGAGGACACCAAAACAAAAACAAAAACATAAAAAACAAAAACCAAAAAAACAATAGGGAGTAGGAAGGAAAGACATCCTGTGTTCTTGGATTGGAAGAATCAATACTGCTAAAATGTTTATAGTACCCAAAGCCTCAAGTGATCTACAGATTCAATGCAATCCCTATTAAAATACAAATGACATTCTTCACAGAAGCACAAAATAATTCTAAAATTTGTATGGAAACACACACACACGCACACCCCCACACAAAGAGCCAAAGTCATCTTGAGCAAAAAGAACAAAGAGGAAGATTTGTTCTGACCTTCAGTCAGAAGGCTGACTTCAAAATACACTATAAAGAGGTAGCCACTAAAACAGTATAGTACTGGCATTAAAACAGACATACAGACCAGTGGAACAGAAATAAGATCCTAGAATTAAACACATGCAACTATAACCCACCGATTATCAACAAAGGTGCTAAGAATATGCATTAGAGAAAGAACAGTCTGTTCAACAAATGATGCTGGGAAAATTGGAGAGCCATATGTAGAAGAATGAAATGAGACCTCTATCTCTCACCAGTTACAAAAAATCAAATCAAAATGGACCAGACTTAAATGTAAGACCTGAAACTATGAAACTTGTAGAAAGATAGGTGAAATGCTTCAGGACATTGGAGTGGGCTAAAAGAAGAAACAATCTATAAATGAAAGAAAATATTTGCAAACCATACATCTGACAAGGGACAAATATCCAAAATATAAAAGGAACTCAAAAGATTCACTACCAAAAAACAAACAAACAAAACCCCCAAATAGTCCAATTGAAAAATAGGCCAGCCTGAGTAACTAAGCAAGACACTGTCACAAAATAAAAGGACTGTGAATGTAGCTCAATAGTAAAGTGACTCTGGGTTCAATCCCAACAATGCAAAACCAACAAACAAACAAACTCAGGGTAAGTAAGTAGAAGTAAGATTAGCAAATTTGCTTACTAGTTGAAGCTGTGTGATGGGTACATGGAGGTTATGTTTCTATGAAAAAAGAAAGAAAGAAAAACTTGGGAGACATATGGAAACTCACTAGTACTCTCTTTATCGCAACAGTTTTATTCCTAGCCTTGAGTTCTGGTTTGGCACAAGAAGGGCTTTTCTGTATTCACTCAGTTTTCTGAAGACTCCTACGATCCAGTCACACTTTCACCACCATGACTGCTTCAAGCACAAGAACCATGAAGTTATTTTATGAAAGAACCCAAGGCACAGATGATGCTCTGCCAGAGTGGCACATTCTTCTAATTCTCCTTCCCTGGGTGGTGTTGGTTTAGAAAGGATGGATCAGAGGTGTCATTTTTCCACTTCCAGTGGAAATGTAGGATGTGGTTTACTTACCTTCCCTCATGTCTTTTTTTTGGGGGGGCGGGTAGCAGTATCAGGGATTAAACCCAAGGGTGCTTAACCACTGAGCCACATCCCCATACCTTTTTATTATTTTTTTTTAATTTGAGACAGGGTCTCGCTGAGTTCCGAGGCTGACTTTGAACTCTCAGTCCTCCTACCTCAGTCTTCTGAGCTGCTGGAATCACAGGCATGTGCCACTGCACTCAGGCGTCCTTCAAGTCTTGCATATACTAACTGTCTACTGACAGGTTTTACAATGATTTCTGGGTAATGTGAAAGCTGACTGTGAATGCCTTACAATAAAAAAATGCAAAACCGAAAAAGCAACCACTTTGCAAAGAAATTTTAATTTCAATATTTGATTATGTCTGCATCTCAAAATGCATATTCACATGCTTTATGACATCTATTATACATTTAAGGATGTATCTGTTAAGTTCTATCCTCAACTCTAGGCGTTGCCCTCATAAGGAATGCAGTTAAGACATAGTTTGCTGGCTTTCTAATTAGGAAACTCATACTCAAGGCAAGTACTAGTACATGTTATTCATAATCTGACTGACAAGCAATTTTTGCTAATTAGCATATTAAAGGTCAGGACCATGTATGGGAAGTGGCTTATAGACTAACATAGTATCAGAAATTTGTTCTTTCTAGTGATATTAAAGATATTCCATTCAGGCCTATAATTTACAACTTTCTTAAAGATGACACCTGGGTCTCAACCACCATTTACAGCCCTTTCATTAGGGCTTGCTACTTGATGCTGATCATAAAAGGGAATTATCTGGGATACTGGCTTGTCTGCCTCAAATAAACCTTCCTCATAAGGCTGGTTAGGGAATCTAAAAGGACTGCATTGAGCATATTTCTGTGCCTGTTTTGTTTAGTAAATGTATGAATGTGAGGCAGATTGTGGTCTAAGACATGTTTTTTTGGTAATCTGGTAATGAGGATGTAAATGAATTGCCACCCCACACCCATCTCAGATTTCAAGGCTACTATCTATATACCAAAAAGAACCCAAGTTAAGCATGAAAAATTAGATTGGTCTAGTTCACAATAATTATATGATACACATTTAAATTTTTAAATTTTATTTTAAACACTTCACATTAAGTGAAATTTAATCATAACCATTACAGAGCATTACCACAATAATATTCACAAAGAATTTTTAAAATAAAAGACAAAAGAATACAATCTTCAACAAGTTAAATGCCACTTTACTATGTAAACAAAAATAAAATAAAACCCTGATGCTAAAAAGGTACATATTCAGAGGTAAAATAGATACAAAAACATTTAAACATTAACATTATCCACATTCTTTGCAAGAGAGTACAAATATTAGTACCCTACATCTACAAAATTTCAGAATCCTGTTAAAATTAAAACCATCTCTGGTTTATGATACAGCACAATTCATAAGGCAAAAATATAGGCATTATCATCCAGTTCTTTAATTTCACTTGTATTTTAAGGCAAACTTGGAACTTTTTGCTTAGTATTTTAAAATGAATGGGACTTTACACATGATAACTTGACAAAATTAACAATAAATTATCTCTAAATATGTGTAATATAAAAGACACATGGATAACAATTTTTCTCTCTGCAGAGATGTAAACTGGATTTTTATTTGACTCCATATTCACACTAGTAAGAAAATTTGTAAACCTACAATATTTAAAATGTATTTATTGTATTCCTCAGTCTTGTCAAATGTGTCTCAAAATTGAAACAATATACTGTAAGTGAAAAGTCAATATATATCCAGCCACAGAATCATTATCTAATTAAATCATGTCTAATTAAAGTGCTGTTTACAAAGGGAAGAAAAGGTTAAGGAGTAGAACTGGATGTTACCTTGACATGAGACATTTATAATTTCTTAACTTTCTGACTACAGAGGTTATAGAGGTTATCACAAGTTTATTGAACTTTAAGCAGTAAGTTTACTGTAGAATCTGATTTTCCTGAAAATGAGCACTTAGGTGACAATACCAGGAATCCAACACCAAAACTGAAAATTAACACAGCATGATACCTACATATTTTCTTCAGTGTTAGCCAGAGCTTTGATACTCTAGGAAATAGTTTTTCACCGCCCCCCCTATGGTTTTGTTTTTCTTCTTGGAAATACATTATCCAATTTCAGGAAATGTGGAATTCTATAAGCCTTAAGTTTTTCATAATTCTTTTTCATGCCGTTAAAACCTAATCAGACTCTAAATAATTGTTTATACATAATCTAGATGTTTAGGAAGTTACCATGTTGGAGATAATGAATTAGATTGATACTTTACCATAACAGTTACTGGGATATAGGACTCCTCCACTGTATTTTACTCTTCTGAGTGAAAAGACTGTATCTTATTCATATTTCTAACTACCACAGCATCTAACACAATATCTCCTGCATATAGATCCTCTATATCTGTCCAACCATCAAAATTAACTTTCAAAACTTAATGCCATTTTCTATCACTTGCTGTTACTTCCTATAATTCATATTCATTCAGATTTCAAACAATATTAGCAATAACAAATGGAACTTGTAAATATCCTTTGGGTTACTTTAAAAATTAGTTAAATTAGCCAGGCAGGGTGGTGAACGCCTGTAATCCCAGGAACTAGGGAGTCTGAGGCAAGAGAATCTCGAGTTCAAAGCCAGCCTCAGCAAAAGGGAGGCACTAAGCAACTCAGTGAGACTCTGTCTCTGAATAAAATACAAAATAGGGCTGGGGATGTGGCTCAGTTGTCAAGGTCCCTGAGTTCAATCCCCAAAACCAAAAAAAAGAAAAAAGAAAAAAATTAGTTAAATTCTATTACTAAATCCAACCAAAATTAAATGGCCAAACATTCCTAACAATCTTTATAATGTAATTATAAAAGGCAATTATTTTGCACTTGATTATATTAATTTCTGTTCCCCTCTGCTTTCTTATCCAAAATATTTCTGGGCAATCTGAAATTGCTTTAGCTTGCCTGAAGATATATAATCATTTTTAATACCATTAAGCCTGGGGATTTATAACCAAACATTTTGAGTCTTTTTAAGAAGAAACGTGGCTTTAAATTCACAATTTGTCAGTGAAATATTCATGATGAAACTTCTCACAAATTTTTAAGAGAAAGTTCTACTGTAAACTTACCAGTTGTCAAGTCATATTAGTAGTTCTAGATGTTAAGAACAGTACAATAGCAATCCTAAAATAAATATATTTCTAAATTTTGAATTTTTTTTCTTCACAGGTTTTCGTAATTTGTTCACTGGTACATGGCTCCTACTATTGCCCAAAATGTTTCACATTTAGTCTTCACCAAATGAAATTTAGATTTTTCAAAAATAATTATCAGTATATGCTTTTGACCTAATTTACCAAAGGATTATATGTTTTATACTAACTTGATAGTGGAAAGAACACGAGTTAAACATTGTTAAAAATAAAGCAATATAGCTGTATTTACATTTAAAATAATTTTCTAGTCTTCCAAATTCCCTTATCTTCTGGAAGAAGGGAATCAAAAATAGTATAATAATATATATTTAATAATATGATTGATAAAAACAAAGACAACTGACTTAGGGGGTTAAAAGTAAGTATGTAATGGAATCTATTTTAAATTGCTTTTCTTTATATAAAGTTTAGGCCAACCACAATAGTGCACCTTATTACTAGTCAACAGATTTATTCAAATTAATGAAAAAGTTATTGCTATATATTGTTATTCAAACAAGCAACATGGAAAATACTCATTTGATTTTATTAGTAGCTCCTGTTGAATTCTAAGTTAGAAGAGACTAAAAATTACTTGCAAGGTTTTATAATCTGTGCAAAGATTCCTAAAGCATGATACTACTTTTTTGATTAAAGATGATTTTACATAGTTTTGTAGTATATACTCAACTCTACAACAGGTAGTTTATGGAAGAACAAGAAAAACTGCAAGTTACCTGGTTATAGTTTTTAAGAAATAACATATATGCTAACAACTGAACCTATGTTTTATAATTACAAATGGCTTCTTAACAATAATTTAGAATATTATGGCACTTAAGAATGCTGTATGAATTATTTTCTTAGGAAAAATATACAGTGGTCTTGCAGAGACTTTATAAAGAGATAGTGGGCAAGAAAAAAATTAAGGAAAAAAAAAAAACGAAATGACTACAGTACCTAAAACACAAGTACCAACGTCATAAAAAAATGCAAGTTAATGTGTCAAAGACTTACAGACATTTACTAAAACATGCTAAAATAAAATAAGTTAACCATATCTTTTAAATAAGCGTTCACTGGCTAATGAGATTTTGTTTTAAAAGATCATCTCTTTAATCAAAGCAGAACCAAATTAGAACCACTACTCAAGTAAACATCGAGTTCCAGTTTTCCTCAATAACTTTAAAATATTTAGTTACCTAAGAAATGTACAAAGTAATGCATAACTGCCTAGTGCTTTATATTTAATGCATATATTTCTGTTTTTAAGAAGGATGTGATAATCCAGCACAAGAAGAAAGAAGACCAAAAGCGTATCTTTCTTTAAATCACTTTTCAGTAACCATGAAAAACATAACAGGCGGCCATCCTGATGATTTTTGGATGTTAACATTAATGTAATCACTAACCTTTTTAATAAGCACAAACAAATCAAGCCAGTAAAATGAAAAAGACTATCAAAATATGTCATGCATATGTCACAGCAAACATCCAAAAGAACATCCATTATAGCCTTGTTATATAGATCCTACAGTTAGCACCATTTTTATATCTGAACACTTGGAAAATGCAAACAAAGATCTTAAAAAACTAAAATTATTGTAAAGATACATGAGAAAAATCAATAAGCACTAAGGGTGGTCCTAAATACTTTCAAATATTTACATCAACACTGGGAATCCTGTTGTACTACTAAAGAAAAACTGAAACAACTGATATGATCAGCTCTTCCTATCCATGCTTATCATAGCATAGATGAGTAACAAAATTTATCCAGCATTAACCTGCCCATATATAAAAGGCATAAACTGTATCTGGCTTCTTAAAACAGGGCCCCAATATGACAATAAAACCAATTGTCTTGCAAATATATTATACAACTAGCCCTAAAACCATTTTAGCAGGAAGAATATTCAGATAACTCACTATGGCATGTTATTTAAAACCCTTAAAAGTACCAAAAGTAAAAGCAGCCCTTTGTTTTAAAAATGTGAAGCATATGAATTAACATACAACAAGCAGTATAAACAATCTGTCCAATCATTCCATACACTTCAGAATCTAAAGCCTCTCTCATCCTCATAAATCATAATACATATCAAGGAGGGAGAGCTAAAAATAAAAAAATTAAAAAGCAGCATGGTTTTCTCCACTTAGGAACATAAAACTAGTCTATCTCAGTCTTGGGGAAGAAGTGCACAATTCAATTGGCAAGATCTTTCCGTATTTTCTTCTTCTTTGATTATTGATTTACTGTGTTTCCAAGAGCAACCAAAACTACTTGACAATTCAAAGTACCCAACAAAACTTTGAGTTTTCATGCCACTTCAAGTTAAAAAGAAAGCAACATAGCTTTTAGGTTTCAGAAAACTGGACATCCTTTTGGGTGGCACAAGTTTCACTACCACATGATTTCCAGGTGTTCACTCTTGTCAAAGGGCAGTTAATCCAAAATTGCAGCGACAATATATCATGCCAGCTGAATCCAGCCACGTATCTGAGATAGGGTCATATTTCTGCACTGTGTTCAGATAGGAAGACCCTGAGTGACCCCCAACTACGTAAAGGTAGTTATCAATTACTGCAGCACCAACTCCTAGGAAAGGTAGGTGAAAAGAAGATATGTTAGCTATGAAGTCTACTTTTTCTAAGAACCAATTTGTATTTTAATGTTTTCTTAAAATATATTTCAATAATCTATTATAATTAAAAAGCAATATAGAAATGTACTTAATAGAAAAACACATCCTTAACATAAAAGAGACAAAGTCTTAAAAGATAAATGCTAAAAAAAAAAAAAAAAAGATAAATACTTTCAAATCCTATTCTCCATCTCCCCCCCACAACAAGAAAGTACTATTTAAATTTTGATTTTTAATGAATTGTACACATTTACAGGGTACGGTACGACACTTCAATATATGTACATAATGTTTAATGATCAGATCAGGGCAAACTATGGCATAAAAGTACTATTAAGTTATTTATTTCTATATGCTTTATAATCCATTTATATTTACATATATCTTCTAGAAATCATGCACTTTATTAGGTTTCAAATATACTGAACTACATTTTATGCTTTTAAAAATTCTCTTTTATATATTATTATATAATTTGAAAAATAAACAAGTCTACACAAATTTTAAGTTCTCATTGTTTTATGGCTTTCCCTTTCAAGGATGCTGTAAAAATTGATTATAGCAAACTCTGAAATGGTTAATTCCATTTTGTTCTGTTAATTTCCTTTTGATATTCATGTTTTAATATTTATGCTTCTTTAATCATAAATATAAGGAATAGTCCTAAAGCGTTCCCATTGGTAACTTAAAACCTGCCCCTTAAAATAACATCATTTGAGTTTGGGTTCAAAAATAACAAGCTTTCCTTACTCTCAATGATGTATTTGTTTTTTCTCTAGGAACCCTGAAATACAACCCTTTTTCTTATCAACTATGCCGTTTGGGGAGGACAGAACATTCAAAAGTAAATGTATGAATCACTGATGTTCACAACAAAACAGAACAATACAAGGAGTGTGTTGTATGTATGTGTCTGAGAGAGAGAAAGGCATTATAAAACACAAAACGATGAGACCTATTATATGGACAAAAAGAGCTTCTAGAAAGATACACGCTATTACTAGCATTTCTCAGAATGTGTTCTCCAAGTTTGAGAAAATAATATACTCTCTGGTATATTAAAAACACAGTAAAGAAATATATGTTGTTTCACCTATCTAGTTGTCTTTCAAGTTTATCACAAAAAACAGTTTTTTTTCTGAATAAGTAATACCCTTTTTCTTCTATGGAACTACTATTCCAAGATCATAACTACAGAAAACATTGTCCTATATTTTTATAAATTCATAAATTATTATTACCTGTTCTAGGTTCTTTCATTGGTCTACACACAGTCCACTGATTTTGATGGGGATCATATCTTTCAATGCTTGACAAATGTGAAACACCATTATGTCCACCCACCACAAAAATAAAGCCTAGCATGACACCCACGCCAAAGTGAATCCTTTTATCAGCCATGGATGCAACCATCTCCCAGGAGTCTTTACTTGGATCATACCGTTCCACACTGCAAAAATTCACATGACAAAAGAATTAATTCATAGATCCTTTGTGTCACTCTTCCTGCCAAAGCAAAACTAAAACCTGCCATAATTTTCAAAGTTTAATAAATGGTCAGATATAAAACAAGAGTAGTCTATCCCAAGTGTTGATTTTGCCAAATAAGTTTACAGGGTTAAAAGTTTACCTTGTGAACAGGGTTCAACAATAGCTGTTTGCTATTCTATATGTCATTCTTTGGTATTCGTAAGAAATTGGTCCCAGAACCCGTGTATACTCAATCCCTTATGTAAATGGTATAGCATTTACATCCAACCTTCCATATACTTTATCTCTAGAATACTTAGGCCCAATAGAATGTAATGCTATGTAAGTGGTTGTTGTATTGTTTAGGGAATAAGGATAAGAAGAAAAAATCTGTACATGTTCAGATATTTTTTCAAATATTTCTCATCCACAGTTGGTTAAACCTACAGATGCTGAACCTGAAGATACAGAGGGCCAACTATACTGTTTCAGCAACAAGGTATATTAAAGGCATAGAACTTGAACAGAAGACCTGGGTTTAAGTACACGTGCTGCATTTCTGGAGCTGGACAAGCCCTACCACTTTGGCTCTGTGTAAACTTGAATAAGCCATTTCCTCTTACCTGAAAAAAAAAAGCGTAACTCAAAGGGTCATGTAAGAATAAAATCAAACAAGTATGCATTTGAAAGTACTTGGAAAATTACAAATCAAACATAAATGTTTTTGCAAGAATACTAAGGATACACAGCTAAGGAAAAGCGAAGAGAAAGAGAAGGAAGGAAGAGCAGTGTTTTTCTTCACAGGATAATTCATGTGATTTCGGTACAGAGCATACCACAGATTCCATCATACAAACTGGCTAATCAATTTCTGATTGATTTAGGAGAATTTAGGATTGAAGTTAGGAATGCATCTGGAGAAGCTGTGGTATTTCCAAGTTCATTATGGAAATTCATATCAAATTAGAATTTCCAAAAAGTTTCAGAAGCCCTTTAAGCCTGTTTGCCTGGAAGGGGCACAAAGGCACAAATGTAAACTTATTGAGCTTGTTCTCTTCTGACCTAACTTTCTGAAAAAGGCTTAAGCATTTCAGAGGCTGTAAGATCATTCTGGAAATCATAATAGAGACTAGATAACAGTGTTTGTGAAAGGATATCATAATAAAGTCATTGAACCAAAATCATAGGACAAGAAGAGTTGATAAACTCCAGCAAGATTTTAAAAATCCAAGAACATTATCTCAAAATTAAAATACTTAATCTTTTATTTTAGAAATGTTTGCCAGAAAACAACAAAAACAAACAAAAAAAAAAAAAAAAGGAAAGAAATTTTTGTCAGAACATTTTTCAAAGAATAGAAATGCATGTAGGGGCCCCAAATACTTTTTGTTCAACTAAAGAATCAAAAAAGGGAGAATAGTATAGATTAGTTAAGCCAAAATAATGCAGTTTAAACTAAGAAATACTATTTTGCCAGTCACTTTGCCAAGTCAGTTAAACACGATCATTAAATGTTAAAAAAAATCAATAAAAAACAGACCATTCCAATTATTAAAGATAAAAATCTTTAGAACATCAGTTTTCAACAAAGGTACAGGATTATGATTAATATTATATATAAGCAGTAACTTTTATTTTCTCATACATATTTCTTCTTTATTCAGAGAATTTACTACAGAACACAGAGATTTCTAAATCAGATTTTAGCACAACCCAGATACATGTGTCATGTAACATGAAAATATATGTCTCCTTATAGAATAAGAATCCACCAAGGAATATTTAAGTAAGACTTTAAATTTATGGTATATTATAATATCGTACTGGCATACAGGAATTATATTTCCACATCTTTATTCTATTAAGTAATGCAATAAAGATCTTACACACATTTTACACATGCACATACATACACCCACACAAAATCTAAATATTGCCTAAATCTTATTTTCACATTTCTGAGTTTTAAAATGTAGCCCATTTAAATAGAATGACTTGATGCAAAATTTAATACACGGGATTTGAATCTTACATTTGCATTAAATTCCCCTATAAACAATTATATTTCTCAAATGCCTATCAAGATTACTTAAAATTTTTTTTAAAAGGAAGTTCACTGATACACACAAATTATTTAAAACTCAGAAATCATTATTAATGATCCCTTTTAAAAATCTCCCAATACATATGCAATTTAATTATAGAGTTAAATACCTGTTCATGTGAGCAGGACCATACCCACCGATGGCATATATCATTCCATCCAACACGGCTGCAGCAAAACAACTTCTTGTCGTAGTCATTGGTGCCACAGGTTGCCATTTTCTTATTTTGGGAATGTATTTCTCTACAGATTGTAAATAAGATTGTCCATCATATCCACCTAAAGCATAAAGTTCTCCTGCAAGTACTACTACTCCAAGGGTACTTCGGCTCTCATTCATTCTCTCTAGAGAAGTCCAGGTATTTGTATCAGGATTCCAGCATTCTACTGAATTTTCATGTTTTCTGATAGTGACACCAGGACGCACATTAGTTTCAATACCACCTATAACATACACTTTTTGGTCTAAAACACATATTCCAAATTCATAGCGAGGAATGTTTAGGGGTGCCAAACCAATCCAAGAGTCATTTTGAGGAAAGTACATCTCCACACTAAAGAATAAGCAGAAAAAAAATAAATTTTAAAAACCAAAATTGCCTATAAATAAAAATATGTTCAATCTCATTAGTAACCAGGGACATGCAAATTAAAACCACAACAAACCAAGATACATCTTCCAGACTGGCAAATGTGAAGTAACATAAAAGCTCTTGGCAAGAATGTAGAGGAAGGAATGCATATTGTTAGTGAGAGTGTTAACAGGTACTAACTAATCTGGAAAACAATTCTACATTATCCAGTGAAGTTCAAGATACACATGTGCCTTCACTCATTGATTTCATTCCTATTTGTCTACTCTGTTGAACATCTACTGTAGTCAGTTTTGCACTAGGAAACATATACAGAAAATACAGAAATGTTCTTTGGAGCACAATGCAATAATCCATCAGAATAACAGATAAAGTGTGGTATATCTGTCCCATGACTAAGCTAGTCTACTCATAAATTTATGTACATAAGAGAAATACATTTATCTGTATATGTACAAGGATATTCACAGTATTATTTATAATCACCAAATACTGGAAGCGATCCAAATGTTCACCAACCATAAACAGCAATGAAAATGAATTGACTACAGCGACATGTACCTGGGGTGAATGTTACACATATTTTGCAGGAAAGATGCCAAACTCAAAAAGAACATATTTTGGGGGCTGGGGAGATAGCTCAGTCGGTAGAGTGCTTGCCTTGTAAGCACAAGGCCCTGGGTTCGATCCCCAGCACCCAAAAAAAAAAAAAAAAAGAATGTTAGAAAAAAGAATATATTTTGCATAATTTCATTTATATGGCATCAAAAACATGTAAAACTAATCTCTGGATTAGAAATGCAGATAGTGATTATCACTGAGGCACAACAGAGTTCACCGATGGCTTCTAGGTGCTATTACATTGTTTTCTGAACTGGTTTGTACTGTTCACTTTATGATAATTCACTGAGCTGTACAAGTAGGATTTATATACTTTTCTGTATATATGTAAGACTTTAGTATTTAAAATAAGAAATTTCATTATAAAAGAAAAAATTGTGTTATACTAATACCCCATGTCAATGAAAGTAAGTGAACTATTTCCTTATGCAATTGTACAAGTGAATTTCATAAATATACTATTCATTTAAAAAACATCTCCAAATATATATAGCACTTTCATTTATATAAAAATGTATAAAACCCAATAGGATATTGGGGTTCATCTGACAAGTGGCAAATTTATAATGAAAAGCAGAAGACTAATACATAGAAAATTTAGAATAATGTTTACTTCTTGGGAAGGGAGGGAGGTGGCAAAGAGACACATGGGGTCTTCAAAGGTATTTTTAATAGTCTATTAAGCTTGTTGATAGGTATCTGTCATAGACTTTTTTTGCTGATAATACAATATCACAGATTAGATAAGTTATGAAAAAAAAAGAAGATAATTTTGGCTAGTGCTTCTGGGCCAAGGTCAAGGGGCCTCATCTCTTGATGGCTTTTTTGTTGGCAGTCTGACCCATATGTGTGTGTGTGTGTGTGTGTGTGTGTGTCCCCACACTCTGGTCATTTCCCACTTCTTCACCAGTATTCCATCAGGTGACTCACCCTGAAAACCTTATCTAATCCTAAGCACGTCCACCAAAGGCTCTATCTCTAAAAATTATAGACAATTTAGTTCCCCCTTCTTATCATTTCACAATAGGGACTAATTTTTCAGACCATGAACTTTGGGAACACACTCAAATCATATCATATCAAGGTTAATGTCCTTCTCAAAAATGCAATATGCAATCATTCTATTCCCTCTAGTCCCTAAGTTTTAACTCATTCTAGCATTAATTCAAAAGTCCAAAATCTCATCTCCTTTCAGCTATGAGTCTATTAAAAAAAAAAAAAAAAAAAAAAAAAAAAAAAGGAACAGGATCCACTTCTAAGTTATAATGGTCGGACTAGAATAGGGTAAACATTCCTACTTCTTAAAGGGATAAACAGGTTAAGTAGAAAGGCATAATTGAGCCAAAGCAAGACCAAATCCAGCAGGAAAGACATTAAAACCCTAAAGCCCCAAGTCCAGAATCTTGTGCATACTGTAACACGGGGCCCATGGTTTAGGGCAGCCCTATCCCCATGGCTTTGCTGATTATAGGTTAGCCACACGTCCCCAAACTCAATAATGCAATAGTATGAGAATATATATTCTCTTTCCAGTATGATCAAAGTACTTTGATTCATTCAATAATTATTGAATGCCTAATTATAGTCCATTTTATTATACTGCTTGATTTTGTACCAGTGATATAACAGGAAATAATTTGAGTTTAACAAGACCAGTTTCATTGAGGAAATAGGGATAAACCTTAAGTGGAGAAATTCAAGAAAGAATATGAGGAAATAAAAACAGTGAGTGTAGACAATTTTTCCAATTACTATCTTTTAACTAGAAGAATAAAACAGACATGAGGAGGCAGTTACAAAGTGAAGCACAGCAAAATCATGGATGCCAGAAAAATTAATCTGGGAGTTTAAATCATAAAGTCTTTGTATGTTGATGGCAAAGATATGGTACACTGGAAGGTAAAAGATAGGTTAAATGGAAGAGCACAATATTTGCATAAGAAGAAGGAATGGGCCAGATATGGTGGTGCACACCTGTAATCCCAGCAGCTTGGGAGGTTAACCTGATGCAGGAAGACTGCAAGTTCAAAGCTAGCCTCAGCAACTTAGTGAAGCCCTATGCAATTCATTGAGACCATCTAAAAATTTAAAAAATAAAGACTAGGGATGTAGCTCAGTAGTTAAGTACCCCTGGGTTCAATCCCTGGTACCAAAAAGAAAAGAACGAAAGAAAAGGAATGGAATCTAGTGAATATGAGAAATAGAAGGGTTAGCCTTAGATAAAAATAACTTAGTGATGAGAAGAGAGATAGTTTTCTGATTGCTTCTATCTTCTCAATAGAAAAAGGAAAAAGGTAATTAGCTAAGAGCTGTAAGTATTTGGGATGTTTTTAAAGAGAAAACAGGTGATGTGAGACAGTCCTAGGAAGTAAAAAATAAGTTGAGGAAATTAAGAGTAGTTGCTAAGGAATGCCAAAGTCCCTAAGTGAGATCAGTTAAGATGGGCATGTGTATTTCTTTTTTTTTTTTTTTTTTTTTTTTAGTTGTAGATGGACATAATAATTTTATTAATTTATTTTTTCTATGTGGTGCTGAGGATCAAACCTAGTGCCCCACAGGCGCTAGGGAAGTGCTTCACCACTGAGCCACAATCCCAACCCCAGGCGTGTGTATTTCTCCAGCCACATTCCAATGCTTAAGTATAACTATGGCACAAGTGGACATGTGATTTTAACTAGATGAGAACACAAGGGTTAGGGAGCCATGGGTATATTCAAAAGCTATGATGACAATGATGTTTCTGGACCCTAAGCTGGGAAAGCATAAAGATGAGAACATGTATTGGGTGATGAGCAATCAATTCTATCAACTCAATATAGGGCCAATGGATCAAAAATACTTCAGGGGAAAAACAATAACTGAAGTGTGTCTCATTCCATTTCCTGTTGTAATAAGAGAATACCACCACACTACATAAAGTACAAATAATAGAAGTTTATTTGGCTCACAGTTCTGGAGGCTGGAAGTCCAAGATCGAGGGGCTGTACCTGAAGGCCTTCTTGCTGCATCACGGAAGGCATCACATGGTGAGAGAGCACACAAGGAGAGGAAGACAGGAGAGGGAGGGAAAGAGAGAGAGAAAAAGGAACCAAATTTCCCCCTCTTATATCTAACCCATTCCTGGCCTTATTCCATTCATGAGGGTGATGACCTAGTCACAACTTAAAGGTCCCACTTCTCAACATTGTTGCATTACGGATTAAGTTTTCGACATACAAATTTGGGGAAGGTAGGTTAAAACCATAACATTTCACTCTTGACTCCCAAAAGTCATGTCTTTCTCATGATGCAAAATACTTTCTTTCCATCTCAATAGTTCCAAGAGTCTTAACTCATTCCAGGATCAATTTAAAAAGTCTAAAATATAGAGTCATCTTTAATCCAGATATGGATAAATCTCAAGGTATGAATTCTTCCACCTGCTCATCTATGAAATCAAAACAAATTGCATTTTTCCAAAATACAATGGTGGCTCAGGTGTTCCCATTCCAAAAGAGACAAACACACAAGAAAGAAGTAACTGGTACCAAGTAACCCCAAATCCCAACAAATAAAACAACAGGAAGTCTTAAAACTGGAGAATAATCTCCCTGAGTTCATGGTCTGTACTCTGTGTACACTGTGGCAGGAATGGGGACCCCCAAGGCCTTAGAAGCCCAAACAAATGGCTTTGCTGCATTCAGTCCACCTAGTACTTCTCATGGTTGGAGGCTGGAGTTTTGTGCCTGTACCTTGCTCATGCTGGTGTTGCATGTTGGTAGTTCTACAGTCGTGGGGTCTTGGTAGTAGTCCTACTCTCATGCTTCCATTAGGGACTTCGCTAGTACTAACCCTCTAGGTGATCCAGTTAAAATAGCTCCACTAGGTATAATCCTGGTTGGGGGTTCTGCAGTAGCTTCACCTCCAACACTTTATTTCCACTCAGAATTGCCCTAATAGGAACTCTCTGCAAATGGATCCACTCCTGCCATAAGTCTCTGTCTGGAACCCCAAACAGTCCACGTTCTTTGAAATGAAAGTAAGAAGATCATGTCCCATAGCTCTTGCATTCTGAATTTGTGCAGAACTAACACTATGTGGACACTTCCAAGGTTTACCACTTGCACCAACCACGGCAGTGGGTTGAGATACCGCTGGCTCTGCTTGAGTCAAAACTGGGGCAGTCAGTGAGTGCTCTGCTGGAATGATGGGAGCACTTATCTGAGCTGGCTGTAGGACAGTGGGCTGTCCTCGCATATCCCACAAAATACTCTGGGCCTGTGATAGAAGAAGCCTCATATCTCTGAAATGACTTCCAGGTCTTTCTCCCCTTGTCTTGATGAATAGTATCTGGCTCCCTTCTAATGCTAATCTCTTTAGCTAGCAAGGCCATCACTAGGCCACAGCTTTGGTTTGCTCTTTTAAACATACCTTTTCAATTCTTGGTATACAATCAAGCCAATCATTTGTTTAAGAAATCTCATTCACCTTTTATTCCTCCCTTTCCTGACTATCCTCCTTTATCCATCCAAACTCTGTCCTGTCAATTTACTCTCTTAAAATAGTTTTTAAATTATCTTTACTACTTCTACCCTAATTTGGGACCTCAGAATCTCTTGATTGTGTTTCTACAATAGCCTCTGATCTAATCACTCTCGTGCTAATCCTGATCCCTCAATCTTTCTCTGCAATGTAGACAGAATGACTTAACTACTAAAAATCTTTTTATCACTGCATATAATAACTTCTTTGATTTGGTTCACATTGGCCACTGCTCGACTTGTCGATTAGAACTATATACTTTTCAACACCAAATAGTTTGTATTTCCTGCATAACTCATTCTATTTCATGCCATTGTCTTTACACATTTCTTTCCCCTTTCTTCACTTGGCTCTTACTGCAACACTCACCTTGGACATGAACTTCTCTATAAAATTTTTCCTAAATTCGTTTGATCATTCATTCATTCATTCATTTATTGGTGCTAGGGATTCAACCCAGGGGCACTGCCACATGCCCAAGCTCCCCCCCCCCTTTTTTTTTTTATTTTGAGAAAGCATCTCTTAATTTGCTTAGGGCCTCACTAAATTGCTAAGGTTGGCTTTGAATTTGTAATCCTCCTGCTTCAGCCTCCCAAGCAGCTGGGATTTACAGGCATGTGCCATCACGCCTGGCTCCTAAATTCCTCAGATGGGAGAAACACCTCTCCCTAATACTTCCACAGAATTATCTTTATCACTGCATTAACGTTATGTATTATAATTATCTATATAAATATTTTCTCCTTTACTAAATTATGAGCTTGTTTAAGGCCCATTATCTAGCAGTGTTTTCTGAAGAATTAAATTGAATGATCATCAGGCTGGTTCCAATTTTTCCAGTTATAAATTATGCTGCAATAAACAGCTTTGTGCAAATGATATTTTTAATTTTTAAATTTTATTATGATAGATAGGAAGACAAAAATATTATTGGGTCTAAAGATATGAACAGTTTTTATGACTCTTCAGTAACTTATGTTCATTATTTTCAGTATTTGAGAAACCAAGAGGCAAACACTCAATACTTTTTAAAATACACATTCATATTGGAATTCTTCCCATGATATTAGTCATTTATTTCATGCCAATAATTCATGCCTTTTAAGAACAAGAACTAAACAATTAATATGTGTAGCTATCCTAACTAATGCTTTACCTGTAGCCCAATCTAAACAATAGTAGTTGGGTTTTTTGTTTGTTTGTTTTTTGTGGTGCTTGGGATCAAACCCAGGGCCTTGTGAATGCAAGGCAAGCACTCTACCAAGTGAGCTATATCCCCAACCCCTAGTTGTTGTTTGTTTTGTTTTGTTTTGTTTTGTTTTTGGGTACTGAAGATTGAATCCAGGGGCACTCGACCACTCAGTCACATCCCCAGCCCTATTTTGTATTTCATTTAGAGACAGGGTCTCACTGAGTTCCTTAGGATCCAAGTTGCTGAGGCTGGCTTTGAACTCTTGATACTCCAGCCTCAGCTTCCCGAGCCACTGGGATTATAGGCATGTGCCACCATACCCGGCAACAATGCCAGTTTTAAGACTATGGTTAAAATGTACAGTGAGATTTTTTTAAAAAGATTCAGAATATGAGTTGCAACTGATAAAACATCAAGTTTCCTACCATTGGAGAAGGAAAAGGAATCTACCAAAATTTTGGAAATTGCCAAAAAGAAATGCACGGTATTAAAGAAAAATACCACACAAATTTTGCTTGGAAAAAAAAAAAAAGTCTGACTGAAGTAAATTCTACCCAAGGAAAAAGCAAAGATAACATCAAAGTCTAAAAGTTACTTGTATCAAGGGTTAGTAAACCTAAAGGTAAAGTTGGAAAGATGTGATAAACATCATACCACCATGAAGTCTGTAATATCTGCTATTTGACACTTTATAGAAAAAGTCTGGCAGCTCCTGCTCTAAGTCAATAGAAAAGAAAGCATTTACACTATTGTTTTGAAAAAATGCTTACAGTGAAAAACATAAATGGCACATAAAGTACCCCCCTCCTTTTTTTTTTTTTTTGATACTGGGGAGTGATAGAGATCATGGGTACTCTGACACTGAGCTACACCCACAGGTCTTTTCATTTTTATTTTATTTTTTGTTCTGAGACAGGATCTTGCTAAATTGCTACAGCTGGCCTAGAACTTTTGATTCTCCTGCCTTAGTTTCCTAAGTAGCTGGAATTAAAGGTGTGTGCCACCATGCCCAGTCTTTTTCACTCTTTGATGGTTCTTCTAAGGAACTATTTCATTCAAACCCATCCTGTCCCCAGTTTGCCTTCTGCACAGGTTCTTAGCTCTCTTCTTTAGTATATTCTGATACAGCTGACAATACTAAATCTCTCCCCCATGTTGGTCTGACCCAAATAAAGATGTAAATGGTTCCAGGGGGGAAAAAAAAAAAAAAAAGACATAAAATGGAAGAAAAGTTAGCAAGTAATCAAGATGGATAAAGGTGCACACTTGGGAGGGAGAGTTAATAATTGAGAGTATTGTAGAGAATGGATGACAATGTGATTAAAATGACCACATAAATATTCTGTGAGAAAAAAAAAAGCAGCAAACAAAAGTAAAACCAAATTATTTTTAAAATACAGAAAATTAGCACATTTTAAAAGCATAAAATCTATAAACATCACTGCTTTAACAAAGCCTTCTATTTACCTATCCAAACAGGCAAAGAGTCCAGATTTTCCTCCTACGGCACAAAGTACTTTGGGAGCACAGCGAGGTCGAGTCATCAAGACTGTCTGATGAGAGAGTCTATGTTCAGGCATAAAGTGGTACTTTAGAGCTTCATTCAAAAGATGTTTACAAGTGCGATCATCACGAATAAGATGATTTGCTTCATACAGCCTAGTGAGAAACTTAACACTCAGCAATGGTAATCGTACGCTGTTTAGTAGCTGTGCTAAGTATTTCTGGCGTTCTTGTACATCATACTTGATCCAAGACTCTAATGCATAAAAAACAGTCTCTTCAGTAGCTACATTCAAACAGTCATTGGAGACAATTTCATCCAAATCAGCATGTGTAAGCTCAAAAAACTCTTCTGTCTGGCACACAGCTTCAAAATTCTGGCATATGTATTTAGTGGCTGCCAAATAAAGGTCATGACAACCATATGTCTCTGCAAAACGAGATATTCCAATACAGTTCCCAGGATCAAGTTGGCTTTCAAGAAATGCACAACATTCTTTCAGGACAAGTTTTATCTGAAGTAGGTTTGCTGCTGGAAGGAGAGATTCAACTGTATCCTGAGAAATAAAAACAGTCCCTGTATAGGCATATTCCACAATGGCCTGGAGAGCAGTTTCATCAATGGACTGAAACTCAACTTCACTGTTCTCTTTTTCAGAAAGGTTTCCAGTGAACATAGCTTTGAAATATGGGCTGATGCTGGCAAGTACCACTTTGTGAGCATGAATTTTAACATCACCTACACGAAGAATGACGTCACAGAGTTCGTGATGCTGACGAAGAAGATTCAAGCCCTGAAGAAGTTGTTCAGAATGTAAGTGGGTTAAGTTAGCAAGCATGTAGGTCGGGGATGTGTGGTCCATCTACAGAAGAACAAAAAGCATGGACAGTTATTTCAAAATAATCATGCCAGTATGATTCTGTTTCAAATGGTACAATAGAAATCAGATTTGTTGTTCATTTGCCTATGTATTTTTTTTTGTTTTAAAATACTAAATATTAGAACAGAAGCTTTTAAGAGTTAGAAGGGATTTAGCAGTCATGCAATTCAACTCGTTTATTGCAGGTATTAGGAGATGGAGACCCAAAATGTTAGATAATATGTTCCAAACCATAAATGCATCTGGACAATGGACTTTTAAACCCAAACTCTGTCAAATCTTTTGCTGTTTCCCTTCAACAAATTCAAATATGAGCTACGAGGGAAACAAATTGCTAATGTAGGGGTGGGAAACCTTGCTTCAAGCAAAATTAGCTATTTGGCTATTTTCTCAATAACATTAATGACTTTAATTGGAATGAAATTAAAGATATTTCATGCTAATTCAAAAACTTTACAACAAACTTCAATACTTTAAGAAAGGTATCATATTGTCAATTAATTCAACAAAATTATTATGAACAGGACCCAAAGTTCTATATTGAGGGAAATTTAGATGAACCTTCTAATCAACACTATAGCCACTCAACTCTTAATTATAAATTCAGATTATGTACAATCTGTTTACAGTTTTGGAACACAACGGGTAAAAAAACAGGAGATCAGAAAAAGGAATGAAAAAGAAGAAAAAGTATAAAGACAATAAGTACTGTGTTAACCTAAAAAAAGCTCTCTAAAAGCCATTACATCCTAATCCCTAAAATCTATGAATGGTAAAAAAGGACTGTATAGATGCTAGTAAGGATTTTGAAACGGGGAGACTATCCCGAATTATCCCAGAGGGCCCTAAAAGCAAACAACATGTACTTTCATAAGAAGGCAGAGTGGGAGATTTGACACAGACAAGGAAAAAGTTTTATGACCATGGAGGCAGAGAATGGAATGCTGCAGAAACATATTCTGGCAGTCATCAGAATTCTGAAGACCTCTAACACTAACTTCAGACTTCTGGGATCCAGAACTATGAAAAAATAAATTTCTGTTGTTTAAGCAACTGAGTTTGTGGTAATTTGTTACAGTAATCATAAGAAATTAATACATAGATATTTCAGAATGGATTATAACAGCTGCTTAGGACAAAAGGAACATTAAAACATCTATATAACATGAGCTATTCCCTATTTCTTTCACTTACACCTCAAAACACAAGTTATGCCAAGAAAAGTAAAGTAGATTTGGTTCCAATTTTATTTGCTTACTATAATACTAGGAATTGAATCCAGGGGTGTGCTGCCACTGAGCTACCCTTTTTATTTTTTATTTTGAGACAATACTAAGTTAAGTCTCTCTAAGTTATGCAGGCTGGCCCTGAACTTGTGATCCTTTTACTTGAGCCAACCAAGTAGCTGGGATTACACGCGTGCATCACCATACCTGCCTTTTTTTCTATTTTAAAAGCATCACCAAATTAATCAATATTAACTATTCAATAATAATGCACTATTAAATCACACTATTTAATAATATAGATACTGGCAGGACTCACAAGGTATTAGTACAGCCCTTCATGGCTGTATGTTTTTAAGCAGAAAAATCCAAATATTGAAATTTTTATCTTGGTCAAGAACTTCATTATTTCAAATCTCCCAATGAATTTTAAATCAATTAATGAGGTATGTTAATATGGCCACTTTACAGATGATGGCATCCTCCCCATCTGATCTCTCCAAGTAACACTAAAACACGTCTACCAAAATAATTCTCAAAGCATTATTTCAATCATGCTATGAAAAAGTCTGAAGAAACTTCTTGGTAGTGACTTACTTTCAGAACAAAATACTGGTACTGTAAGGTATTACATTTAGATCTGGATATATTCTATTATTGACTACAGTGTTGACCTTTGAAAGCTTCCTTTAGCTTCAATATTATGGGAAAGTTAATATCTAGACTGAAAAGTGAAGAATGAACAATAGGAAAGACAAGAAATTAAATGGTGGGATAAAGAAAGCAATCCTACCTATTTATATGCAGTTAATTTTACCTTCTCTCTATTCTTCAATTTCTTCATCTCCAAAATGAGATCACAACAATAACCCAAGGTTTTTGAGGATCAAATCAAATAACGAAAACACAATAAAATGTGAGAGTTAAAAGTATACTATGAGTTAAAGGGCACTATAGTAAGGCAACTGGAGATAAAGGATAACAAATTTCCATCCTAACTGGGTCATGTATTATTACGTGGAATTGGCACATTTCTTAATCTATTAATTTTTTTCATTTATAAAATAATACCCCTAACCCATCTCAGAAGGTTACATGTAAGTGATCTAGTAAAACAAAGTTCCATACAATTTGAGATGCTAGGAAGAGAGCACTCAAGTCTTACTTTCTTCCCATGATCTCTTCTCTTACAAATTCCTATCTTTCCCATAATGCTCTTTCATTCTATAATGCTTATATAATTATTATAGATCTATATAAAACTTGCTATCTTCCAAATATTATCTTATCACATGCTAAATTTTGTCTATAACCTTTTCCCCCTTTCATCCTCCTTACCTTAAATCCAATTCTCAAAAGTATAGGCCAAAGTTAATTTTGCCTAAAAGTTTATCCCTGTACATGTACTTAATTATGTGTTGTTTTGTAAAGCATACTCCCTTTAACTCTCATTTGTCTGATTTAACAAGTAGAATAATATTTAGACTGAAAAGTGAAGAATGAACAACAGAAAGCTGAACTGATATGGAAAATAAGAGGGGTACAAAAAGAAAATCTAGCTACTTTGTGAGTTCATTGTTCTCTCTGATTAAACAATTATGTTCCAGAATATTTTAAAAACCTGTTAGAGGAATAGTGGCATACACCCGTATTATCAGCAACTAAGGAGACTGAGGCAGGAGGATCACAAGTTCAATGCCACATGGGAACCTTAACCAGAACCTGTCGATCAATCAATCATTCAATCCATCAATAAGACTGGGGATGTAGCTCAGTGGTAAAGTACCCTTCGGTTCAATTCCCAGCACTAGGTACTGGAGATTATTTTCAAAAATAGGATGGTAAATTCTATAATCTGGTAATATTGAAGTTAACTTCAGATAACATTCTAAAACTATTAAGAATGTGATCTGTGAATAGATCTCTAAGACCAGTATGGATGGGTTAATAATAATAAGACATGTCACAGGCTAACCTTGTTTCTTTTTTCAATGTGCTTGAACTTGTAGATCAGGAAAGTATCTTAAATGTTTTAACTAAATGTCAGTAAAGAATTTTTTTTTTTTTTTTTAAGTACTGTGGATTTAACCCAAAAGCAATTTACCATTGAGCTACATCTCCAGCCCTTTTCGTTTTTTATTTTGAGACAGGGTCTCATCAAGTTGCCTAGGTCCTCGCTAAGTTGCTGAAGCTGGTCTTGAACTTTGATCCTGTCTCAGTCTCCCAAGCCGCTGGGATTACAGGTACACACCACCAACCATGCTGGGCTAGTAAATAATTTTATAAGGACTTTCATGATTTTCTTGAGAATAAAACTAAAAAATATAAACATAGTTCACTTAGCTAAATTAGCAACTGGTTGAACAATCACACCAAGAGTATACTGCATAATGGAATAAAGACTAGAGGAATGTTTCTAGTGATATGCTGTAATAAATAAAACTTCAGAAGGAGATATTTTCACTTTGTTCTGCAAATGTCATGCTACATCTGGAGAACAGGTTTAAGCAATCATCTTTTAAAAGGGATTTGAATTCAATACCTAGAAAGAGAAGAAATTCAAATCATATCTTATGAGTAATGGAACTGAGGCTACTAAATCTGGAGAAAGAGAGATCTGAGGGTTAGCGTGTGAAAAATGAAGGGATGAAAATTACATCATCTTTATATAGGGTTAAATGAGTTTATACATACAGAGTGCTTAGAATACTACCTATCACTTAGTAAAACTTTGATAAATATTAGTTATCTTAGTACTAGTGATTTTTTTCAGGTTGTTTGCTTGAGTGGTATTCAGATTTCTATCTTGCATTATCTCTCACTTCTAAATTTCTGGGCTGCAGATAGAGTTCAGTAGTACAGTACTTGCTTAGCATGTGTAAGGCCGTAGGTTCAATCTCCAGCAATACAAAAGAGAAAGAAAAAAGAAATCCATTCTGTGCCACTGATGTAACACAAAGTATTATAGAATTGTTGGTTCTCAAATCAAGTTAATGAGCTGGCAATTTTAGTAGACAGTAATAGATCTTTAATAAACTAGTTTTAGTGTGTTCAATTTAAAACTGGTAAATTAATATTTACATATGATATGGAAGCATGACACAATATAGATTTTTAAATATACATAGACATATCTACACATACCACACATAAACACACACAGGTATATACATATCACACAGATCTATGCAGGGTAATATAATTTTAAGATACTGAGCTCTAGAATCAGCATGCCCAGGTTTCAGTATTGTCTGGACTGTTTTAATAGTTATGTGTTCTTAGGAAAGTTTCTCCCTCTCTCTCTCTCTCTTTTTTTTTTTTTTTTTTTTTTTTTTGCAGTACTGGGAACTGAACCCAGGGGTGCTCTACCACTGAGCTGCATCCCCAGCTCTTTATACTTATTTATTTTAAATTTTGAGAGAAGGCCTTGCTAAGTAGCCAAAGTTGGCCTCAAACTTGTGAACCTCCTGCCTCAGCTTCCTGAGTCACTGGGGTCATAGGCGTGTGCCACCACACCTGACTGGGAAAGCCGTCTTAAAGTCTCAGTTTTCCCAGCTGCAAAAAAACTTTTTTTTTTCCAGAAAGTAAACATGCTTTTTTATGTGCTAGACATAACTACTCTGTAATTTTCTGTAGTTATTAAAGACTTTATTATTATCTTTAAAGACAGTTTTTGTCAACTAAACCCATCTGACTCCCTTCCATGTAAAAAAAGGAAGGAAGTTGGCTTAATATAAAGTAAACAAATACAACCAAGGCAAGGCCAAAGCCTAATTCTACCAGTAAAGATACAATGAACCATTTTTAGATTTAGATAGTATATTACTTAGTGAAAAGAAGAGTAGCCAAACAATAAACTGCTGGATCCTTGTCCCACATACCAAAAAGGAAATGCCAAACAAAGGGGACTTTCTGTCTGACCACCCATAAATTGTTAAGGAGACCAATCTAGACTGTGGCTAAGCCATTTTATATTCTGCATCTCTATTCTAAGGGGTTGGGAGTAAAAGCCCCATCTTCACCACAACCAAGGATGTTCATAGAAATTATCTTCTGACAGACGAGAGAGAGAGAGAGAGAGAGAGAGAGAGAGAGAGAGAGAGAGAGAGAGAGAGAGAGAGAGAGAGAGAGAGAGAGAAATGAGACTTAGAAATTCACAGAACTTAAACTTTTTCAAATGCAGAGCTTTAATACACCTGTTCTCAAAATGTGGTTCTATCAAGAGTATCAGCATCATTTGGGGACCTGCTAGAAATGTAAATTCTTGAGCCTCACCACAGATTTAGAGAATCAGAACGTATATGGAGTTGGGGGGCATTGGACAAACTTAATTTCTCCATGTGATTCTTATACATGCTAATGTTTGAAACCAGATAAACTATTTTCAGCACAAATGTAATTGCTTAAATATTATTGTGAATTATAATCATAATACAACCAAAATTATTAATTAAAATTGCCCCTCTGAACACTGATTCCAGTACCTTATTCTAAATTTGATAGGTTCACCTCTATGAACCTAACATGGTTTACATTTTCTATCATCCTTTTCCTGCACTTCAATTTTGTTTTTACAGATATTCTATTGTATATATTCCTTAGCCACTGAAGATTGCTATGGATGTGATGATCCATGTTGGTTGTCTAGGAAGAGGCCTTACCAGGGACTGACCCTTCACATTTGACTAGTCTATGTTGGTCAAACGTCAGACAAAAACTAATTCTCTTACAATGGAGTATATTCATTTCTAATAATGGGCTCTTTTGCTTCCCCTTCATACCAGAATATCTTGTGTATGTGTATGGTTTCCAAGAAACTTGCTTAATCAGACTTTTGCAGGACTCTAGAAACCTGCATTTTCTAATAAGCCTTTGATTAAAAGTGTGATTTGGGGAAGCAGTTTTAACCTTCATTTTGTGTCAAATCACATAATACAATAAAACTAAGTCATTTAATTAAAAAAAACTGTGACTATATTTGGTTCTTGGCTACACACTCATTAATGACTAAAAGTAACTCAAAGAAGCAATAATTTCTCGTCATCAAAACAAAACCCATCTTTATCAAATAGCTTTACACTGATGGTTTCATTTATCTCAGTAACAACCATGTACAGAAGGAAGGGCAAGCAAGGAAGAACAGTGAGTGAAAGTATGAAGTTTAGAGCCATAGAGAACTGGGTTCAGATTTACATTTGAGTAATTAATAGCTGCATTAGTTTGGGCAGATTAATTATTCTATACTTGAACTTTCTTATTTATAAAATTTCTTGTGGATCAAACAGAATTAAATGTGAACATATGTAAGAAAAACAGATTAACAGAAATAGATAAATTAGATCCCTTCATATACTTACACCAGGATAAATTCCAAATGTATCAGAGGTATAAATGGAAAAAATGAAATTATCCAAGTAGTAGAATAAAATGAGAATTAATTCTTCCATACCTGGTATTAGGGAACAGTTTCTTCACCATGACACAAAACCCAGAAACAATAAATGAAAAGATAATTGATTAAATTAAACAACTCTGAATATAAATGAGACTGGGAAGAAATAATGTGATTTTGCTAGATTTTGTCAGACTTATCTTTTGAGTTCCTTTACTATTTTACATTCTCACAGTAATGAGTGAGAGTAACAGTTTATTAACCTAACTGTATATTGTATAAGAGAGACTGTTAACTCCATATAGTTTAAATTTATTTGATTATAAGTGAAGTTGAGCAAATTTTCATGTGGTTAAAAGTCATTTGCATTATTAATCATATGTTCATTTATTTAGTCATTTCTTTCCTATGAGGAAATCTTAGAAATATTTTATGTATTACTGATATATGTTTTTTTTAATACAAAGAAAATATTTTATTTGTATATCAAAGACTAACAAATGCTGACATAATAAGGTTAACAAGAGTTGACATAGACAGTTTGAAAAGCTATGGATGATTAATCACTGTTTCATTCAACCTTCTCTTCACTATTTTAGAAAGCATCTCTGGCATACTCCCAACTGAATCTTAAGCATGATGTTTCCAGGTGCCAAAATTGTGTTTCCTTTCCATTAGTCCTCACTGTCTTTCTTTTTCTTCTTCTTCTTTTTCTCTGGACTTGGAATTGCTGTGCTGGTGCATGGCTCTTCCTCAGAAAGTGGTTCTTCTTTAATGTGTTTCTTTTTATCCTTTTTCTTCTTCTTCTTCGTAGATGTCTCTTCTTCTACTAGTACTTCTTCTTCTTCCTCCTCTTCTTCAACTTTTACTTTAATCTTGGCTTTTTTTGCTTTCTTTTCAGTTACTTCCTCCTCTTTGTCTACCTGTTCTATTTTGCGTTTTTTAGAATAGGTTGGAAGTGTGGAATCACTAGAAGGATCATAAGTCTTCACTTCACTTTTGTGTTCATATTTTTCTGTTTTTGCTAATGCTTTTCCTGTTCCACTTATTTTTCTTATCCCTCTGTCCTCCAAGGTTCTTAATCAGGCCTCTAATTTGGCTCTATTCTCAACTCCCATTGCAGAACTGGAATCCTCACCAAAGGCATCATAGCGTATAGCCAAAACAGTTTTGGCTGCTAGCATTCGAGAAATCTTCCCTTTGTGTTTGGGACTTGTCTGACCCACAAGTGAACCATGATAAATAAGACCATACTTAGGGGTATCCCGTCTAGACTTGAGGGCTCTGAAAAGTGCTTTTTCTGCTCCAAGAATCTGAACTGTAGAAGCTGCATGCTTGGCCAAATTCAAAAGAGAACCTGCATGAGCAATAAGCCGTGCTCCAACTAATTCCCCAACCATGACTGTAACATTGGGTGCAATGGCCATCATTCGATTTTGTAGATATTCATACAGCTGAGTTCTATATTCCGAGATTTCAATCACCTGAGTACAAAGATACAGGATATTGCAAATATCTTCTTCAGAAACCTCTGTTCCCATAGATATCTCTGCAGCTGCTTTCACTTCGGCTTCAACTTCTTCTGGCAGCAGTTCAGACAGTGTGGCAGAGGCACAGTTCTTCCTATCACCAACTTTCTGTAAACACTTGCAGTATGTCAAATTATCTGAAATAATTTTTCCTAATTCAGGGAAATGCCAGCCATACCACTCTCTACATCGCATAATGTAGTTGTTTAGTTCTTTATCCAAGTCATCTAACAAGGAAATTGCCTGAACAATCATTGTATCCACCTTATCAGCACTAAACTTTAATCTGTATGGAGACAAGCTGTGTGCCAATCCAAGACACATGGCTGACATTTCATGTGGTTCTACCCCAGGGATTAATCCGTCCATTTGTGATCGGATTCCCCTCATAAGTTCATTAACAACAGGACTATGGATACAACTGAGATTCAGTTTTTCCTTTATGACTCCTCCTAGTTTAGCATCAGCCACAGCCAGAGGTTCATGCGCTTCTTTTACTATTTTCTTCAGAACTTTCTTCAACTGCTTATTGATTTTGCCCTCCATCAGAGCTGTGAATGCTTGGTCCCTTGTAGAACAGCTTTTACTGAATTGTGCTTCAGCATTATGCTGTTGGTTTCCACAGGGAGATCAATTTAACCACTTCTCACCTCTCATCACCAGCCATTTTATTTGCTTTCTCTGGAGTTTCAAATTCTTTCCACAAACTATCAACCTCTTGAAGTTTCTTCTCATTTAGAACCTTAAAGATGGCGTAGCCAACCGACGTTTCAAATAGCACCAACATAGTGAGGCCGGGTCAGGGCGCCATGCAGCCCACCAAGAGCTCTTGTACCGGTGCACAAAAAAAAAAAAAAAAAAACACCAACTTTACAGCCACAAAAGGACCGCTAGGCCGAAGCTTAGAGCACAAACGTCCACGTCTTCCCGTAAAGGACCAGACCACGCCACCTAAAACGTTCCACGTTGGACTCCTGATATATGTTTTATATACACTGTAAATATTGTTAGGCCCCATTTATATCCAGAATTTTTAATGTGATCAATTTTTTCTTTTCATTTATTATTTTCTGGGTTTTGTTTTCATATAATGAATAACTGCAATTAACACACATCAGATATATTAAATCCATAAAGTCAAAATAATTTTTTAAAACCCTTATCAGTCACCAAAGGAGGATGCTAATTAATCAACACTAACTGGCACTTAGAAATAAAAGGAAAGAATCAAGCATTTATCATGTCTTCCCTATGCTAACTGTATCACTAAGTTTCTCTTTATAAAAGTATTCCAGGGTTGGGGTAGTGGCTCAGTGGTAGAGCGCATGTGTGAGGCCCTGGGTTTGAGAAACAAAATTTATTTATTTACAAATAATAAAGGTCCATTTGCAACTAAAAAATACTTTAAAAAGGAAAAGAAAAAAGTATTCCAGTTACGAAATTAAGAAGGAATGATAGAATCTTACCATTTTGTACCCTTAGTGAATTAATAGAGGTCAGCATTGATTATGAGGGTTGCTAAAAATCACAAAAAGAGAGACAACCCAATATTAGGGCCTTCTGATAGAACATACCACCACCTATAAGTATTCTACTATTCCCCCCAACACACACACAAATAAAACAAATTCAACCACAGTCAAATCCTCTTTTATCTGACCACTAATTTATAAAAAAATACAGAGAATAGAAAAAAGCATGTTAAACCAGAAAGATACAATTAGCAAAAACATTCTGTGAAAAATTTTTTCAAGTAATCTGAATGCTTCAACAAATAAACTCCAAGAAAACATGCAAATGAGAATAAACTTAAAAGACGTATCAACAAGTACAACCTATAATCCATTCATGTACATGTGCACATACATTTAGAATACAAGTAGAAATTTATAAATTGACCAAATTACTGATTATAATCATTATTTATTTTGTTGTTGAAAACTGTAGTTATGCTTTTAAGACTTTTATCTTTTACAAATAATCCTGAAATATTTGCACATGAAATGATGTCAGAGATTTGCTTCAAAATAATATAGGATGAGGAAGTGGATGAAGATACAGATGATGTCATGAGTTGACAACTAATGAAACCAAATGACCGGTACATGGAAATTCATCATATTCTACTTTTACATGTTTTTGAAAATTTTGTATAGTTAAAAAAAATTAACACAAAAGGAGAATGTAAGGCACTAAACTCTGAATAAGATTTAGACATGAAGAACATGAAGTTCAAAGGGTTTAAATGACTTAATGTGATCATAGCTGGGTTTGATGAAGTATGCCTGTAGTCCCAGCACTGGAGAGGTTGCGGTGGGAGGATCCCTGGAACACAGGCATTGAAGACCAGTCTAGGCAAAATAATGAGACCCTGTCTCAAAAACCAAAAGTCCTGGGTTCTATTTCTAGTATTGCAAAAACAAACCAAGATCACAAGATTAGTAAAACACATTACTGTGACTAGAATGTTATCTTCATCTTAGAATAATGTTTCCTGCACATTAAGTTCAAGAAATTACAATGTTAAACAGTGTTCCACTGCTTAAAGTATTTACAGAAACAAATTATAATTGTTGGCACTTCTAACAAGACTAAATTATTCTATAAAAGAGTATCTGGAATACAACCTTGTCACACTGTCATAATGTACCAGGTACTATTCCAAATTTTCTACTTTTAACTCCCTTTGTCAATATGAGATGGGAACAGTTTTTACTATTCCTATTTTAAACCTACAGAATAAATACATAAAATGCACAGATCAGACAAAAAATACATAAGGGTTTTAAAATAAAGAGGAATGCATGGAATAACTATTTCTTTCTCCTATTTGTATAATAGCAAATTTGATAGAGCAGGTGCCCACACATATCTGTCATCTTCTTTTTGGTACCATAACATTTATATCTAAGATTCAGATACTTAAAGTACTCTAAATCTAAGTAACTAGATTAGTCAATATTGAACAAACAATATTTATTTGAAAAAATTTAAGAAGGAATAGTATTATACTTAATTATGTTCTTATATAAACATATACAATGTTAGATAAAATTAAAATAAAATCAAACTTTCTATCATCTATAATAATTTCACAATTTTAGGTTCTGAAACCAAGATTATAAAGCCAAGCTGTGAGTTTAGCATCCTCTACTTAAATGACATGTAAGCCACAAAGCAGTGGTGCTGAAATCATTTGGGAGGCAATTATCTGCTACCATATAAATATAGATCACAACTAGAGAAAAGAAATGAGGATTGCTTAAACAAAACCCAAACATGCTTTATGTAAAGAACGTGATTTATGAAGTTAGGAGAATATTTTATCACAACTGCTCTTTTCTTAAATATCTTTCCCATAGTTCAACTTCCCTCAGAGCAGATTCAACTAATGATATTATATAATTTTATAAGTGAACCTATGGAACAAATTGGCATATCTTTCCTTTTTCACTCTATTTTTTGTTTTGTTTTGGTACAGGGATTGAACCCAGGAGTACTCAATTTGAGCCATATCCCCAGTCCTTTTAATTTTAATTTTAATTTTGAGACAGGGTCTTGCTAAATTGCTGAGATTCACCTAAAACTTGCAATGCTCCTGCCTCAGGCTCTCCAGGATTACATGCATTCACCACCACACCCAGCTCCACAAGAATTATTTTTATTTATCTGGAGAAACAACTGTAAATTTAGAAGTCTGTCATAACAGGAATCCTTATATCATGGATGCAGAAATAACACAGAAGAAATCAAGTTCCCAAAGGCATTACTACATTCAGCAAAAGCTCCTAGTTACATAATTAACCCGTTCATTGAAAATGGTTGCAACAGATCTTAAATGATGTTAATTTATACAGATTAGGGCTTGAAATGCAATAAAAATTGAATTTTCACTCTAAGTTGTAGTTCTGACTCAAGACCGAAATGTACAAAGACTCTGGAACATAATACAAATTAGATAAAAATATATTGATGATTGAATCCTACAGGTATAAAGAGTCATAATTTCTTAATCTTATTAAAGCTTTGACTCAAGAACTAAACAAGATTGAGAATAGAAATCCAAAAACGATAGATTAAAATATATAACCAAATATTACAAAGTTCTAAGCAAATAATTAAATGTACTAATTTGAGTCTACTTTTTTACTCTGACCAATTACCAGGAGAAATATATTTCAAATGTGCCACAGTACAAATGTAGAATATACAACCTCCAAAAGTAGTTAAATCAGTTAATATTTGTTAAGTACCTACCAAAGTGCATGGCATGTAGCAAACACAATAAAATGGTATCATTATAATTATTTGTTAATATTCATCTTTTTTTAAATTTTAATTTATTTTTAGTGTAAACAAATGGGATACATGTTGTTTCTGTTTGTACATGGAGTAACAGCATACCATTTGCATAATCATACATTTACATAGGGTAATGATGTTTGATTCATTGTTATTTTTTCCTTCCCCCCCCACCCCTCCCACCCCTCTATACAGTCCCTCCTTCCTCCACTCTTGCCCCCCTCCTACCCCCCATTGTGTCATTGTATATATATATATATATATATAAATAAACACAATGGAATATTACTCAGCTATAAAGAATAATAAAATTATGGCATTTGCAGGCAAATGGATGAAACTGGAGAATATCATGCTAAGTGAGATAAGCCAATCTCAAATATCCAAAAGGCAAATGATCTCAGTGATAAGTGGATGATGACACATAATATTCATCTTTTATTTGCACACTTCTTAAACAATACAAATACATTTACAGAATTCACACTGATTTCCAATATTCCTAGATGTCTGTAAAATTTAAGAACACAGAAAATTATAATGATTCATCCAACAAATTATCTGACTGAAAATAATGTTTTTAGTGCAGTTGTTTACCCTGCTTAACTTCAGCTAAAGAAAAAAAAAGTATGTAGCACATATTCCTGTAATTTAATTATTTTGAAATTGAAAATTTTAATATTTAACTCAAATTTGCGATTTTCAAAGTATTTTTAACTACCTTTCAATTTTCCCAGGTATATTAATAAAACAACTAAAACATATTTCACTACTCTGAAGTTTGATAAAAATCTGTTCCCTTTCTATGCCTATATTTCAAAATAAAGGTTTTTATACTTCATACACATAAAACTTCTGAAATTCAAGAATAAGATTTTTTTTTAAGTTTAACATTGTTAGCAATCAGGGAAATGCAAATCAAAACAACACTGAGATTTCATCTCCAGTTGGAACGACAATGATCAAAAACACAAATAATAAATGCTATAGAGGACGTGGGATTGTACATTAGAACAACCACTGTGGAAATCAGTATGGAGATTTCCCAAAGGATGAGAAATGGAACAATCACAGTACCCAAGTGTACTACTCCTCAATATTTTTCCAAAGGAATTAAAGTCAGCATACTTGTAGCGATGCATGCATACGCATGATCATAGATGCTCAATTCTCAATAGTCAAGTTACAGAACCAGCCTACAATCCATCAACAAATGAATGAAAAGAAAATAGAGTGTATATACGTAATTGACCCATAAAGAACAATGAAATTATGTCATTTGTTGGAAAACGGATGAAACTGGAACATCATGATGAACCAGTATGCCAGACTCAAAAAGGGTCATATGTACACCACCAGTATAACTCCACCTCATGTCCAATCATAAGGATGGGATCTTAGTTGGATTAAGTTATACTCCATGTATGTATAATATGTCAAAATACATTCTATTGTTATGTGTGTCTAAGGAGAACAAATAAAAAAATGAAAAAGGGGTCATAATATATTCTCTCATATGCAGAAACCAGAAAGAAAAAAAATTCTTAAAGTGACCTCATAAAACCATAGGGGAGACCAGTAAGGTTGAGGAAGGGGGAGAGAGAAGGGGAAGGTACTGGGGAATGAAATTGATCAAGTAATGTCATGTGCATGTATGAACGTCACAATGAATCCCACTATTACGTATAATCGTAATACATCAAGAAAGTGGATTTTTAAACTCCACCAGAAAACTTCTAGACCTAATAAATGAACTGAGCAAAACAGCAGGATATAAAATCAACACACATAAATCTAAAGCATTTTTATTCATAAGTGATGAATCATCTGAAAGAGAAATGAGGAAAACAACTCCGTTCACAATAGCCTCAAAAAAAAAAAAAAAGTGAATCTATCTAAAAAAGAGGTGAAATGCCTCTACAATGAAAACTACAGAACACTAAAGAAAGAAATTGAAGAAGACCTTAGAAGATGAAAAGATCTCCCATGTTCTTGGATAGGCAGAATTAATATTATCAAAATGGCCATACTTTCAAAGGCACTGTACAGATTTAACACAATTCCAATTAAAATCCCAATGACATTTCTCATAAAAATAGAAAAAGCAATCTGAAATTTATCTGGAAGAACAAAAGACCCAGAACAGCCAAAGCAATCCTGAGCAGGAAGAGTGATGCAGGAGGTATCACAATACCAGATCTTAAACTCTACTATAGAGCAATAGTAACAAAAACGGCATGGTATTGCATGATAGACGGCACGGTAGACCAATGGCACAGGATAGAAGACACAGAGACATACTCACATAAGTACAGTTATCTCATACTAGACAAGGGTGCCAAAAACTTACAATGGAGAAAAGATAGCCTGTTCAACAAATGGTGCTGGAAAAACCGGAAATCCACATGCAGTAAAATGAAATGAAACCCCTATCTCTCACCCTGGTCAAAACTCAAGTCAAAATAGATCAAGGCTAGAGGAATTAGACCTGAGACCCTTCACCAAATAGAAGAAAAAGCAGACCCAAATCTCCATCACGTTGGCTTAGGACCAGACTTCCTTAACAAGACCCCCATAGCACAAGAAATAATGCAAGAATCAATAAATGGGATAGATTCAAACTAAAAAACTTTTTCTCAGCAAAGGAAACAATCAATAATGTGAAAAAAGAGCTGATAGAGTGGGAGAAAATCTTTCCCATACATACTTCAGGCAGAGCACTCAACTCCAAAATTTATAAAGAACTTAAAACACTTTACACCAAAAATACAAAAAACCGAATCAATAATTGGGATAAGGAACTGGGCAGACACTTCACAGAAGAAGATATACAGGTGATCAACAAATACATGAAAAAGTACTCATCACCTCTAGTAATTAGAGAAATGCAAATTAAAACCACCCTAAGATTTCATCTAACTCCAATAAGAATGGCTATTATCAAGAACATAAGCAATAACAAGTGTTGGCGTGGATGTGAAGAAAAAGGCACACTCATACATTGCTGGTAGAGTTGCAAATTGGTACAGCCACTCTGGGAAAGAGTATGGAGATTCCTCAGAAAACTTGGAATGGACTCACCATTTGACCCAGATATCCCACTCCTTGGTTTATACCCAACCGACTTAAAATCAGCATACTAGTGACGCAGCCACATCAATGTTCATAGCTGCTCAATTCACCATAGCTAAATTGTGGAACCAACCGAGGTGCTCTTCAATTGATGATTGGACAAAGAAATTGTGGTACATATACACTGTGGAATACTACTCAGCCATAAAGAAGAATAAAATTATAGCATTTGCTGGTAAATGGATGAAGTTGGAGAATATCATGCTAAGTGAAATAGGCCAAGCCCACAAAACCAAAGGTCAAATGTTTTCTCTGATAAGTGGATGACAATACATAATGAGGGAAGGTGGTGGGGGTAAGAGGGAGAAGAGAAGAATGAAGGAACTTTAGATGGGGTAGAGGAAAATGGGGTGGGAGGGGGAAGAAAAGATAGTAGAATGAGACAGACAGTATTACCCTATGTACACGTATGATTACATGAATGGCGTGAATCTACATCGTATACAACCATAGAAATGAAAAGTTGTACCCCATTTGTGTACAATGAATCAAAATGCAGTCTGTAAAAATACAAATTTAAATAAAAAACTCCTTTGTACCTGTAATAGATATAAATAGAACATAACTTAAATGGATAAGATTCACATTCCACAAGATAACCATAAAAGATAATCAGTGAGATACATGATGATAATGAATTCTCATTTCCTAAATATCCACCATTAAGACTAATGCATTTTCCAAGTCTTCATCAAGGAGACAAACTACAACAGATATAAACTGCAATTTGTAACAGTGATCTACAGGGATCTGAGATAAAAAAGAATCAAGACTCCTCTTGGGTCTGGGGTTGTGGCTTAGTGGTAGAGCGCCCATCTAGCATGCATGAGGCCCTAGGTTCGATACTCAGCACCATATAAAAATAAAATAAGGGGCTGGGGAGATAGCTTAGTTGGTAGAGTACTTGACTTGCAAGCACAAGGCCCTGGGTTCAATCACCAGCACTGCAAAAAAAAAAAAAAAAAAAAAAAAGTAAATAAATAAATAAAATAAAATAAGGGTTAAAAAAAGTATTAGAAAAAGATAATCCACCAAGGAGAGGAAAAAAATGTAAACAAAAAACAAACAAAAAAAAAAGACTCCTCTTGATTTGTTCCCAAGAAAAGGACATGATAACTGCTTGATTTAAATGTCCAGGTCCTCTAAAAAGTATTCTTTATTGAAGGAAGGGGTAATTTGGGGGGAGGGATCAGGGGGTACTGGGGATTGAACTCAAGAGCACTTTATAACTAATTACATCCCCAGCCAGCCCTTTTTTTATTTTTTATGTTTGAGACAGGATCTTACTAAGTTGCTGAGGCTGGCTTTGAACCTATGATCCTCCTCTCTCAGTTTCCCAATATGCTGGGATTACAGGTATGTGCCACCACACCTGACAAGGGAGAGTATTTATTTTATTTTATTGATTTATATGCGGTGCTGAGAATTGAACCCAGTGCCTCATACATGCTAGGCAAGTGCTCTGCCACTAAGTCACAATCCCAGCCCTGAGGAGGAGTAATTCTTAAGCTTCTACCATACTGATGATGAAATATCATTCAAGAGTTTCCAATTTCTTTGTCTTTGATTCTGTGATTATTGCAAAACATCTCGTTATTAACCTGGCTTTACAAAGTCTTGGATATAGTAGAGTGCACTGGATTATCAACCCTAAAATTCTCATCAGTGAAAAGGGTTATATTCTATTCCAACATAAACTGGCATTCTACTGTGTGCATTCTAACTTGTCCATCATTCTCCTTTCCCTTCACTTGAACTAGTTTCCTGAAGTCTGAACATACAAGAATAAAAAGATACATTTGAGTTCTTAGAATAGAAACATGAAAACCAGACACTATCATTGACAACTGCTACAATCAAATCTTGGTTTTCACTGCATTCCAACTCTGTGCCTGAAAATGGAAAAGAGCAGGAGGATACTTTTGGTTAACTAAAATATGCTAGCCAAACCAAATCTAGGCAGATTCATTTTGATGTATACAACAAAATGACTAAGAAAGAAACCACTTTGAATTTAAACCAACACATAGAGGATACATATTTACATGGCCCCTATTCCCAAAGGGGGAAAAAAAACCTATGATATGCAAATTGTTTTAAGGCAAAATTCAGAAATAATTTTTGAACTTGCATCAGCCAAAAACATTACAAAAGGGTTTAGCATATATGACCGAATTATTCCAGGATTTTAAAAAATATTTGAGACATCCCATCCAATACAGAACAAGGCAGTAATATTTGCATTTGAAGTGTGTAAATGTGGGACTTCAATTTATAACTTTGAGTCTTTTCACTGGGTTATTCAAAAGCAATTGCATTATTTCTTTTAAAAAATCGCTCTTCCGCACTCTGAAATATTCAGTCTCATACTAAGATATTCCAGCTCTTCAATCCATTTGTTTCATTTGCAAGGAGAAAATGCATATCGAATTCTCAGTTCGCCTAGAACAAAGAAACATCTACCAACCCTACATCCACAGGGCAGAATTCTCTTAGGACCGTAATGCCAAGAACTTCCATTGCTACTGAAATTGTCTTTACAATCTCTGTCTCTAGGAAACTAAAAGGCTGCAGAGAGGCTTGAGGATCCTGCTGGGAGGTCGGGTGGCAGAGAGAGGAGGCGGGGGAAAGGGTGAGTCCCACAGAGGAACTGCATTAGGAAAGACTGAGAACGTCTAGGGGGAGGCGGTTAGTTACAGGGGAAACATTTATCTCCAGATTACGCACGTTTTAAAGAGAACTTAAAAGTGATGGCGGTAAGAAAAAGTGACAGAAAACCCTTGACCTTCCACAGCTAGAGGGTTAAGGGAAGTACCAAAAGGGAACAAGGGAGGAAAGCGGGGTAAATAAGGTCTCCGAAGATCGAGAATTGAAAAAAAAAAAAAGTACCCCGTCTATGAGCCTAGCTTTGGTCGGAACCTCCTGTATGGATAAGCGGATAGGAAAAGGAAAGGATCACACTTATTCAGGGTTGTACAAAGTAACGCGTTTGCAACGGTAACGAGCCCTGCACAAGAAGATGTCGCCTCTCCCTGTCTGCTCCCGTCCATTCCTTTACCTCTCTCACTAGCTCCAGTGCCATTCGGGTAAAACTTTGCCAAATGCTGCGCCGCCGGAGGACAGCAAAATGAAAATACCTGAGTCCCAGGAATCACACCTGCAGCGACAGGAGGAGGAGCCGTGGACAATTGAAGCCCGGACAGGATCCTCACTCGCTCTGGTCAAACCTCAACTCTTACGGGTGGGGCGGAGAACTTCCGCCCGGAGCAAGGATAGCGTCACATCCGCCTAATGCCTCACCCACTCCTCTCCGCTCTAGTTACGTTCCAACGTTCTGACTTCCTCTTCCAGAAGACTTCAGCCTTAACACCTGACGTGGACTACATGACCCAGCATTCATCTCGGCGGGTCGATTTCCGGGTCAAGAGGTCCACTCCGAGTACATCACCATGGAAGCGATCGGTTTGGTCACGTGGTGCTCCTGGTTACGCCCGGTGGCAGCTGTGGGGTCCCGGACTCTAGCGGGGGCCATTTTGCCAAAGGCTGCCTCCGGGAGTAGGAGGCGGCCTGGCAGCTGGCTCAAGCGGCTCCTTTTCCTCCTCAGCAGTTTGGGGCTTGGAGAGAAAGTGGAGGGCTGGGCTTCATCAAGCCCTTCGGAGATGGCAATGGTTCCCTCCAGCCTTCGCTACCTGACCACCCTCCATGGCGGCTGCGCCATCCGCGCTGCTTCTGCTGCCGCCCCTCTCATCCGTAAATGCTTGTCGCCTCCAGAGCTGCAGTCGCCGTTCCGCCCCAGAGACTGATGATAGTCGAGTTGAGAGCACCATGAGAGGAGAGAAAAATTACTACTGCCGTGGAGCTGCCGGGGACCACGGCTCATGTCCCCCTACACCTTCGCCTCTGGCCTCGACTCTCTTGTTGCCCGCAGAGGCAGTCTCCAGTAGTTGGTCTGGACCTGGAGGTGGTGTGTCAGGGGGAGATGAAGAGGAGACTCGGCTTCTTCAGCTCTTGCGCACCGCCCCAGATCCTTCTGAGGCCTTCCAGGCTTTGCAGGCTGCTTTGCCACGGCGGGGCGGTCGACTTGGCTTCCCCCGACGCAAGGAAGCATTGTATCGGGCCCTGGGCCGAGTGCTTGTGGAAGGAGGTAGTGATGAGAAACGACTCTGCTTGCAGCTTCTCTCGGATGTTCTCCGAGGTCAGGGGGAGGCAGGCCAGCTGGAAGAAGCCTTTAGTTTAGCACTTCTGCCTCAACTAGTTGTCTCCTTACGAGAAGAGAATCCAGCTTTGCGGAAAGATGCGCTGCAGATCCTGCACATATGTCTGAAACGTAGTTCTGGACAGGTGCTGAGAACGCTAATACATCAGGGTCTGGAAAGTACCGATGGCCGACTTAGAGCTTCTACTGCACTACTGCTCCCCATCTTGCTCACTCCTGAGGATTTGTTGCTCGGCCTGGATCTCACCGAGGTAATAATATCTCTGGCCCGAAAACTTGGTGATCAGGAGATAGAAGAAGAATCAGAGACAGCTTTTTCTGCCCTTCAACAAATCGGGGAGAGACTTGGCCAAGAGAGGTTTCAATCCTATATCTCTCGTCTGCCATCTGCACTGAGGAGACACTACAATCGCCGCTTGGAGACCCAGTTTGGAAGTCAAGTTCCTTATTATTTGGAACTTGAAGCCTCTGGGTTTCCCGAGGACTCCGTCCCTTGTGCAGTGACTCTTTGCAATAGCAATCTTAAATTTGGGATTATTCCTCAGGAGCTGCATTCAAGATTATTGGATCAGGAAGACTATAAGAACCGGACTCAGGCCGTTGAAGAACTAAAGCAGGTGCTGGGAAAATTTAACCCTAGCTCTACCCCTCATTCTAGTCTTGTTGGTTTCATTAGCTTGTTGTATAATTTGTTAGACGATTCTAACTTCAAAGTGGTCCATAGCACTCTTCAGGTCCTGCATTTACTAGTCATTCGCCTTGGAGAGCAGGTCCAACAATTCTTAGGACCAGTAATAGCAGCTTCTGTCAAAGTACTAGCAGACAACAAGTTGGTGATCAAACAGGAATACATGAAAATCTTCCTCAAGCTAATGAAAGAAGTAGGTCCTCAACAGGTGCTTTGTTTACTCCTGGAACATCTTAAACATAAGCATTCCAGAGTAAGAGAGGAGGTGGTGAACATCTGCATCTGCTCCCTCCTGACTTATCCCAGTGAGGATTTCGATTTACCCAAACTGTCTTTTGATCTTGCCCCAGCTCTTGTAGATAGCAAACGCAGGGTACGCCAAGCAGCTCTAGAAGCCTTTGCTGTGTTGGCATCATCAATGGGCTCAGGTAAAACCAGCATCCTTTTTAAAGCTGTAGATACTATTGAACTGCAAGATAATGGAGATGGAGTGATGAATGCTGTGCAGGCCAGATTGGCTAGAAAAACCCTACCAAGGCTAACAGAACAAGGATTTGTGGAATATGCAATACTTATGCCATCTTCTGCTCAGGGTAGGTCAAACCATTTGGCACATGGAGCAGATACAGACTGGCTTTTGGCTGGTAACAGAACTCAGAGTGCGCACTGTCTCTGTGGTGATCACACCAGGGATAGCATGCAAATGTATGGATCTTACAGTCCAACTGTCTGTACCCGGAGGGTATTAAGTGCAGGAAAAGGAAAAAATAAATTACCATGGGAAAATGAGCAGCCTGGAGTTCTGGGAGAAAACCAGGCCTCCAACTCCAAGGATATAGAGCAGGTATGCTTGTCTAATTTTCTTAATTTGAACTGAAAGAAATTAAAATGAAAATACGCCTGTGATGACTTAAGAGTGAGGCTGCTTGAGTATTGTTATACTTTGTTTTAATTAAAATGCTGATGTATTCATTATAATGGTACCGGTCAAGTATAAGACTATGTAATAGGCTTACCACTTAATTGATTGGCCTATCGATTGATTGATTAAATTTTAGGCCCAGTGTGAGATGGGCAATACCAAGTTTGACTTATTATTTTGTTATGTCAGTTACTGCATTCATACAGTAAACACCGAATCCCTAGTGGGTACCAGATAAAGAACTAAGTTCTGGAAATGAAGATGAAATCACTTACACACAGTTTTGGGAAAAGGTCAGTTAACAAAATTTAAGTACTGAAATAGTATATAAAGAGTCCTGTGGAATACTGAAGATAGAAAAAACAATAATTCGACTAGAAAAGTAGAAAAAACTGTAGAGAAGATAGTGACATTTGAACTGTGATTTCCCACAGAACTTTTATTTTAAAAATTCCAGATCTCTGGGCTGGGGTTGTGGCTCAGTGGTAGAGTTCTTGCCTAGCAAGTGTGAGACACTGAGTTTAATCCTCAGCACTAAATAAAAATCAACAAAAAAAATAAATAAATAAAGGTATTGTGTCCATCTACAACTAAAAAAAATAAGTTTAAAAAAAAATCCAAATCTACAGATAAGAGTATGAGTATCCAGTATTTACCAGTTGTTAACATCTTGCCTTATTTGCTAAACAATTTGAAAGTTGGATACATCTTGATATTTCAGTCCTAAATGTCTCCAAAAATATTTCCTAAGTAACATTCTTCTAATGACCATAATATTAATATTTGGTCTCAGAATATTAAATGCAATTCATTAACATCTAATAGCCTGCATTTAAATTTCTTCATTTGTCCCCAAAGTGTGTTTTATATTTTTTATTTTACTTTGGTCATCCAGGATCCAGTCATGGTTCATGTGGCTAATATGTCTTCTTTATCTAGCATTCTGTACTACATATTTGTGTTTGTTTTTTTCACGACATTGACTTTTTAACAAGAGTCTAGGATAGTTGTTTTATAGAATGTCTTACCTTTTAAATCTGTTTCCTTATGGTTAGATTCAAGATAAACAGTTTTAGTAAAAATATTACATAGGAGTTATGTAATATGAACTTCATAGTACATTACATTACAAGGCAAATTTTTATCAGCTTGTTCCCCTATTATCAGTGCTTAATTTAATCATTCAGTTAAGGTGGTGATAACCAAATCCATTGTTAATATTATTTTTAAATTTGTAATTAGTGTATAATCTGTAGGGTGATATTTTTTAGACCCTGTGAATACCCCAACAACTTTTTACTCACTAGTTTTAGTATCCACTAAAGGATTCTACACCTGCATCATTTCTTGCAGTGAGAGGCTACAAAAAGGGTAATTAAAGAAAAAATTCTAACATTTCTTCTGTTTGTTACCTGAAATTATCTTGTCTTATATGTGTAATAAATAATTATGTACATCCTGATTTCTCATTACCAAAAAAAACAAATTTAGCTTTTTGATCCTAAAACTGCTCCTTATTTGACCAGTGACTGGCTCCTATGTCCTTGGGGCAAAGACTAGAGTCTTTGAGCACTTTCTTAACATTTTTTAACATGATGCCCGGGCTTACTTTGTACTTTTCCTGCTTCATACCTGGAATCAGCTATTTTTTCAAGTGGCCTAATACTGCTTTACTAGAGAGTGGTATTTAAAAACCAAAGCATGGTATAGATTTGCTCATCGCTATTTCTTTCCATTGTGGACTGACTCTTTCAGTGAACCGAATCTTTATTTTTTTTAAAAAATTACGTTAATACCTCCAATTCAAATCCATCAGTACAGGGATGTTTCTCATCTTTTTTTATTCCATATTCGAATCTCTCATCTCCCATAATAAAACCGTAGTTCCCAGTAAGTTATATTTATTCATATGGTGTTTCCTGCAATACGTAAAAAATTACTGGGACTGATACCACAACTAACTACACTCTCAAGTTCAAGATTTCTTTACAGTTCTTTTTGTAGTTAGAATTATCCCAAAGTTTTATGTTCAAATTTTTCATAAATTCTTTCTTTTGTCTGGGTAGTTTTGATTGGTACAGTGGGATGAAAGATGAGTAAGAGTTTTCTAAATGTGGCTGGGTCCAGGTGAATTTCAGACTTGAGAAGCAGCATGTTCTGATTTATGAGAAGACTTAGCAAATTAATGAGAATTGGTAATAGAAAATTGATAGCCCAGAAAAACATCAAGATTGAAAATATGGTTTCTACTGAAGACATTGATTTTGCACCATCATACAGTTGAAAAATCGGAATGAGTCTGTCTGTATGTAGTTTGGACTTTTTTACAGTAGACCTCAAGCAAAAATGAAATATTAGTGGTCTTTCCAGTTCCAAAATTTGTGGATTTTTTGGAAATATTTTTCAGATTTATGTAGTCTGGTTGTATGATTATTCTCATATACCATAAACAGCATCTGGCAGTTGATGATTTGTTGTAAGCATTAATCTTAAGACTGATGTGTCAAGTTCAGGATGTCAGTGGGTTTATTAAGATTCTGGTGCTGGCCCAGTTTACAAGAATCAGAAAGCAAGTTCATATCTGAAATGCTTGTGTAGATGTATTTTATATTTGAAAGATGCTGTATAAAACTAAAACTTGTCCCAGAAATCAAGTTATAGTTCCTTTCTTAGAAATGGTCCATAGAACTACATTGGAAATTATCTTAGTTGAAAGGACAGAGACTAAATACACAAATATTTTTATATGTGCAGTTTTTTTAAATTATATATACATATGTTAAAATTAGCAAACTTTATTTTTTAAAACAATTTTGTTTTACAGCAACATTTTAAATGGAAAGTATATATAGCTCCCATGTGCCCCTGTCCACACACATAAATAACCTACCCCACTATATCCTGTACACAATGGTGTATTTGTTATAATCAATGAATCCAAATTAGCATATCATTATCACTGGAAGTTTATAGTTTATATTAGGTTTCATTCTTGTGTTGTATGTTCTAAGGGATTTGACAAATGTGCCTGAGTGGTATCTACCACTGTAGTAACATAAAGAATAGTTTCACTGCCCTAAAAATCCTTTGTGCTATGAATGTTCATTCTTTTTCCTTCCTCCATTCCCTGGCCAACCCTGGTCTTTTTACTGTTGCCATAGTTTTTACCTTTTTCTGAATTCCATATAGTTGAGATCATACAGTTCATATGCTGGCCTCATAAAATGAAGTAGAAGTATTTCCTCTGCTTCTATCGTCTGAATGAGATTGTAGAAAATCTGTATAATTTCTTCCTTAAGTGTTTAGTAGAATTCACTAGTAAATTCAGCTGACCCTGGTGCTTTCTGGTTTGGAAGGTGATTATTTATTTAATGTGTTTAAAAATCACAGTCCTGGTATTTCATTCTGCCTGTGTGAGTTTTGTCATTTCAAGAAATTGATCCATTCCATTTGGGTTATCAAATTTGTGAGCACTGATTTGCCCATAATATTCCTGTAACATCTGTGTATGCTGTACTGACATTTTTGCTTTCATTTTTGATATTAGTAATTTATGTCTCCCCTTTTTTTCTTAGACTTACTGAAGGTTTATTAGTTTTATTAATCTTTTCAAAACAACTTTTAGTCTTGTTGATTTTCTTTTTTGACTACCTGTTTTTGTTGATTTTTATGCTCATTTTTAAATTTATTTTTTCTGCTTATTTTGTATTTAATTTAGTCATCTTCTAGTTGTAAGGTATAAGCTCAATTGATTTTAGATCTTCCTTTTTTAAAAAAATATATGCATTCTGTGCTTTACTTTTTCTAAGCACTGCTTTCTCTGTACCTACAAATTTTGAGAAGTTGTATTTTCATTTTCATTTAATTTATTTTAAAATTTTTCAAATGAGATTTCTTCTTTGACCCATGTGTAATTTACAAGTGTGTGTTGTATTGGGGGATTTTCTAGCTCTTCTCTCTTACTGATTTCTAGCTTAATTCATTTGTGATCTAAGAACAGATATTATATCATTTCTATTTTAAATTTGTTAAAATGTGTTTCATGGCCTAGAATGTGCTATATCTTGGCAAATAGTCAATGTGAGTTTAAGAAGAATATGTAATCTGCTGTTGGATAAAGTCATCTATAGAAATCAGTTATATCCAGTTCATTGATGGTGTTATTGAGTTTAAGTGTGTCCTTACTGAATTTTCTGCCTGGTGTATTTGTCCATTTTTGATAGAATAGTAGTAACTCCAATTATAATAGTGGATTCATCTATATCTCCTTGCACTTCTGTGTTTTCCCTCATGTAATTTGTGACTTCTGTTGTTAGGTACATACACCTTACAGATTGTCTTTTTCCATCCCATTACTTTTAGTCTTTATCATTTAAAGTTGTTTTCTTCTAGACAACTTATAGGTTTTTTGTATCCTTTTACTCTGCAATCTCTGGTATATTTTAAATCATTATCATTCAAAATGATTATTAATGTAGTTAGATTAAGGTCCGCCATATTTGTTGTTTTCTGTTTATTGCTCATGTTCTTTGCTTCCTGTTTTTTTCAACATTTTTTTGCCTTTTATGTTTTTGTTTGTTTGTTTTTTGTTTTTTTAAATTTATTTTTATTGTAAACAAATGGGATACATGTTGTTTCTGTTTGTACATGGAGTAACAGCATACCATTTGCATATTCATACATTTACATAGAGTAATGATGTTTGAGTCATTCCATTATTTTTTTCCTTCCCCCCACCCCTCCCACCTCTCTTTTCCCTCTATACTGTCCCTCCTTCCTCCATTCTTGCCACCCTCCCACCCCCCATTATGTGTCATCATCCACTTATCAGTGAGATCATTCGCCTTTTGGATTTTTGAGATTGGCTTATCTCACTTAGCATGATAGTCTCCAATTTCATCCATTTGCCTGAAAATGCCATAATTTTATTATTCTTTATAGCTGAGTAATATTCCATTGTATATATATATATACCACCGTTTCTTTATCCATTCATCAATCCAAGGGCATCTAGGTTGGTTCCACAGTCTGGCTATTGTGAATTGAGCAGCTATGAACATTGATGTGGCTGTATCTCTGTAGTATGCTGATTTTAAGTCCTTTGGGTATAGGCCGAGGAGTGGGATAGCTGGGTCAAATGGTAGGTCCATTCCAAGTTTTCTAAGGAATCTCCACACTGCTTTCCAGAGTGGCTGCACTAATTTGCATCCCCACCAGCAATGTATGAGTGTACCTTTCTCCCCACATCCTCTCCAACACCTACTGTTGCTTGTATTCTTGATAATCGCCATTCTAATTGGGGTGAGATAGAATCTTAGGGTAGTTTTGATTTGCATTTCTCTTATTACTAGTGATGTTGAACATTTTTTCATATATCTGTTGATTGCTTGTACATCTTCTTCTGTGAAGTATCTGTTCATATCCTTAGCCCATTTGTTGATTGGGTTATTTGTATTCTTGGTAGTTTTTTGAGTTCTTTATAGATTCTGGAGATTAGTGCTCTATCTGAAATATGAGTGGCAAAGATATTCTCCCACTCTGTAGGCTCTCTCTTCACATTACTGATAGTTTCCTTTGCTGAGAGAAAGCTATTTAGTTTGTTTTTACTGGAGATTCAACCCAGGGGCTCTCTGCCACTGAGCTACATCCCCAGTTCTTTTTTTTTTTTTTTTTTTTTTTTTTTTTTTTTTTTTTTAGATGAAGGAATTCTCTCTAAATTGCTGAGGCTGGTCTGGAACTTTCCATCCTCCTGTCTCAGCCTTCTAACTCATTGGGATTATAGGTGTCTTTTATGGTTTTAATAGAGATTTTTCTTTTTTCTTTTTTGGCCTTGCTGAGGATAAAACCCAGGGAATTGAACATGCTCTACCACTGAGCTACATCCCATCCCTTTTAATTGAGAATTTTATATGATTCCATTTTTTTGTCTCTCCTAGCATACCTCTATTTTTTCCTTTTTTTTTTGCGATTGCCCTAGAGTTTGCAATGTGTGTTTCCATGTCCTCACACACACAAAGTATATTTAATCAAATATATTTTTGCTATTATTTTGGATTCTTGGTAGATCAATTAAGAATAAGGAGTTGAACAAAGAAAAAAATGGTAAAACATGAGAATCTACTTTCCACTTTTTAATGTTTCTTTTTTTGTATTTTTATTGGTACATTATAATTCAACATAATAGTGGGATTCATTATGCCATATTTGTATCTACATAACATAAGTTTGATCAATCTCCTTCTAAGCTTGGTAGCTGAATCCTTATGATGGTCCTTAGTGTATTTCTTTATGAAAAATTTTAAAAATCACCTGTTCCTATTTGGAAGAAGAGTCTGTCAGTCATGAGAACTTCCACTTGGTCAACTTTTTCTTTCCATGGGAGGTTGTCTTGTTCTATTTGTGTGCTATAAGCCAGTCAAGTATTTTGCAAAGCCTTTTGTTTTTAGAATCTTGCTCTCTGAGTCCACCATCTGGATGTACTGAAAATTATGTTCCCCTAAAGCAAATCTGGTTTTCCAACTTCTTGACTGAAAAACCTTGATGGACTTCCTACTGCCCTCAGTATAAAAATCTAAATTTCTTCTGCCCAAATTGTGACACTTAAATCCTCAATCGGCCGTATTCCTCTTCACTATAAATTTGTCTATTCTGGGCATTTCATATAAATGAAATCCTATAATGTGGCTTTTTGTTTTTGTTTTTCTTCACTTAGCACAATTTTTTTGAAGTTCATCTGCATTGTAGCATGTGTCGTTCTTCATTCCTTTTTATGACTGACCACTGTTCCATTGTATGGATATGAGACCTTTTGGTTTTCCATTCTTCAGTTGATGGACATTTGGGTTATTTCCACCTTTTAGATATTATTATTACAGCTGCTGTGAACATTTGTGTGCTAGTTTTTATTTGAACTTGTCTTTCATCCTTGGGGTATATCGCAGGAGTGGCATTGCTGGATCATATGATAACTCTATTTTACCTTTTGAGAAACCACCAAATTCAGTATCTGTTTTTGTAAATAAAGTTTTTTCATACACAAAATAGGAAAAGTAAAAGTCTTCAGTTTTGCCTTCAATTCTTCCTTCCCCAGTACACTTCATTTATTTAAATAGAGCCATATTTCTCACCTGTATAATTTTTCTTGTATCCGAAGAACTCTTTTAACATGTCTTGCAAGGCAGGTTTTATTGGCAAATGCTCTCAGTTTCTGTTGTGAATGTCTTTACTTGTCCTTCACTTTTTTTTTTTTTTTAAACTAGATGGACACAATACCTTTATTTTACTTATTTACATGGTACTAAGGCTCAAACCCATGTGCCTCACACATGCTAGGCAAGCACTCTGCTATTGAGCTATGATCCAGCGCTGTCCTTCACTTTTGAAGATCATTTCCCAGGGTACAGAATTCTAAAGTTGGTGGTTTGGTTTGGTTTTTTCTTTTTTTTTTTTTTCTCTCAACACTATAATTTACTCCATTCTTGATTGCCTGGTTTCTGAGACTTTTGCTTCTCTGTATATAAGGGCAGTTTTCCTTCTTTGGCTGCTTTTTCTTCTTCTTCTTCTTCGAATTCATCTTTATCTTTGATTTTCTGTAGTTTGAAAATAATATGCCTACATGTAGTTTTTCTCGCATTCCAATTATTGTTCCTTAAGTTTTTGGACCTGTGGTTGGTTTCTGATATTAATTTAGGAAAATTCTTAGTTATTATTCCTCAAATAATTTTTCTTTTTTTTCCCCACTTATTCTTCTTCCAGACTTCCCACTATATGTATATTATACCTTTTATAGTTTTTCATGGTTCTTTCATATCTTTCATATCATCTTATATTATAATTTCTTAATCTTAATTTCATTATAGATATTTCTTAACTATAATCATTATTTTATAGTCTTTTCCTCTTTGCTTTTCAAATTTGGATGTTTCTATTGTCATATCCTTAAGCTCAGAGATTCTTTCCTTAGTCATATCCAGACTGTATCACTGATATGAGACCATCAAAAACTTTCCTTAATTATATTATAATGTTTTTGATCTCTAGCTTTATGTTGGGTATTTTCATAGAATGTTTAATTCTCAGTTTTCATTATTCATCTGTTCTTGCATGTTGTCTGCTTTTTCCATTATTATAGCCCTTAGCATATTAATTATAGGTTTTTTAAAAATTCCTTGTCTGATAATAACAAACTTCCTACCATGTTTGACATTGGTTCTAATATTTATTCATTTTCTACAAACTATTTTGATTTGCCTTTTAGTATGCCGTGTAATTTTTTGTTGAAAGGCAAATATAATATGTTAGATCAAAATTGTGGCAAATAGGTCTTAGGGTCATGTAGTGTTAAGGTGTGGGGTGTGGAGCGGAAGGTAAGTATTCTTTAGTTCTATGTTATGTGTCAGTTTTTTGATGTGTCTCTGTCCCTGTGAACTTCACCAGTTTCTTTCCCTACTTATTCTTCCAGATTTTATCAGTGCTTTTGAGCTCCCTCCCCTGCCTTCCGCAGCAAAGATGTCTGGAAAGAACTGGAGTTGGAGTTGGATGTTTCCTATCCTCTAAGTCAGTACAGCTTTGATAAAACCCCAGCAGGTCAGGGCTGGTTGAAAGAATTTCTCCTGAGAACAGGCCTTTGTTAAGAATAGAATGCTGGGCTGGGTTGTGACTCAGTGGCAGAGTACTTGCCTCCCATATGTAAGGCACTGGGTTCGATTCTCAGCACCACATATAAATAAAATAATACATAAATAAAGGTCCATCAACAACTGAATAAATATTTTTTAAAAAGGACAGAATGCATTTTTATATTTCAAAATGATTACATTTCCTCTTCCTCTGCCAGAAACTTAAGGGATTTTTCTCCTTTATTCATTGTGAATTCATGGTAGAAATCCTGCATGGAAACTCAAAAAAAGTGGGGACTCTCCTATAACTTGCCTGAGCCTCAGTTTTTAACTTTCACACTTGTTAGTGTTCAACCTCCTGTAGTTTATCATTTACAGCTTAAGTTTTCCTACTCCAGTACTGGTTTCCTACAGGTATCTGTGCACAGCATTCTTCACTAAATTGTGATTCTGTGCATCTACCTGTTTCTCTCATTTGAGGGGCAACAGTTTGGCCTTTGACGTCACTTCTCTGATGAACCTAAGAGGATTTATTGATTGAATTTTCAGTTTGTTGTTTGCTTGTTTTGGATGGTGTGATGACTACTAAGCTCCTTACATGATAGAGGAGAAATCAGAAGACTCCTTAAGCATATACTTTATGTGTGTGACTTTCTTTTTGTTTTTCTTTTTCTTTTTTGTTTTATTTTTTTATTTTATTTTTTTGTGTTTTTTTTTCTCTTTTTTTTTTCATTGTAAACAAATGGGATGCACGTTGTTTCTGATTGTACATGGAGTAACAGCATACCATTTGCGTAATCATACATTTACATAGGGTGATGATGTTTGATTCCTTCTGTTATTTTTTCCTCCCCCCCCACCCCGCCCACCCCTCTTTTCCCTCTATACAGTCCCTCCTTCCTCCATTCTTGCCCTCCTCCTACCCCTCATTATGTGTCATCATCCGCTTATCAGTGAGATCATTTGCCTTTTGGATTTTTGAGATTGGCTTATCTCACTTAGCATGATAGTCTCCAATTTCATCCATTTGCCTGAAAATGCCATAATTTTATTATTCTTTATAGCTGAGTAATATTCCATTGTATATATATATATATATATATACCACCGTTTCTTTATCCATTCATCAATCCAAGGGCATCTAGGTTGGTTCCACAGTCTGGCTATTGTGAATTGAGCAGCTATGAACGTTGATGTGGCTGTATCTCTGTAGTATGCTGATTTTAAGTCCTTTGGGTATAGGCCGAGGAGTGGGATAGCTGGGTCAAATGGTAGGTCCATTCCAAGTTTTCTAAGGAATCTCCACACTGCTTTCCAGAGTGGCTGCACTAATTTGCATCCCCACCAGCAATGTATGAGTGTACCTTTCTCCCCACATCCTCTCCAACACCTATTGTTGCTTGTATTCTTGATAATCAGCATTCTAATTGGGGTGAGATGGAATCTTAGTGTAGTTTTGATTTGCATTTCTCTTATTACTAAAGATGATGAACAATTTTTCATGTTTGTTGATTGCTTGTAGATCTTCTTCTGTGAAGCGTCTGTTCATATCCTTAGCCCATTTGTTGATTGGGTTATTTGTTTTCTTAGTGTAGAGTTTTTTGAGTTCTATATATACCGTGGAAATTAGTGCTCTATCTGAAATATGAGTGGCAAAGATATTCTCCCACTCTGTAGGCTCTCTCTTCACATTACTGATTGTTTCCTTTGTTGAGAGAAAGCTATTTAGTTTGAATCTATCCCAGTTATTGATTCTTGCTTTTATTTCTTGTGCTATGGGAGTCCTGTTAAGGAAGTCTGATCCTCAGCCAACATGTTCAAGATTTGGACATACTTTTTCTTCTATAAGATGAAGGGTCTCTGGTCTCCTTGATCCATTGTGAGTTGATTTTTGTGCAGGGTGAGAGATAGGGGTTTAGTTTCATTCTGTTGCATGTGGATTTCCAGTTTTCCCAGCAACATTTGTTGAACAGGCTGTCTTTTCTCCATTGCATATTTTTGGCACCTTTGTCTACTATGAGAAAATTGTATTTATTTGGGTTTGTGTCCGTGTCCTCTATTCTGTACCATTGATCTACCTGTCTATTTTGGTGCTAATACCATGCTGTTTTTGTTACTATTGCTTTGTAGTATAGTTGAAGTTCTGGTATTGCGATACCCCCTGCTTAACTCTTCCTGCTAAGGATTGCTTTAGCTATTCTGGGTTTCTTAATTTTCCAGATGAATTTCATGATTGCTTGCTCTATTTCTGTAAGATACATCATTGGGATTTTAATTGGAATTGCATTGAATCTGAATAGCACTTTTGGTAGTATGGCTATTTTGACAATATTAATTCTGCCTATCCAAGAACATGGGAGATCTTCCCATCTTCTAAGGTCTTCCTCAGTTTCTTTCTTCAACGTTTTGTAGTTTTCATTGTAAAGATCTTTTACCTCTTTGGTTAGATTGATTCCCAAGTTTTTTGTTTGTTTTTTTTTTTTAAGGCTATTGCAAATGGAGTTGTTTTCCTCATTTCCTTTCAGCTGTTTTGTCCCTTGGGTATAAAAATGCTTTAGATTTATGTGTGTTGATTTTATAGCCTGCTATTTTGCTGAATTCATTGATGAGGTCTAGAAGTTTTCTGGAGGAGTTTTTTGGATCCTCTAAATATAGAATCATGTCATCCGCAAACAGTGACAGCTTAAGTTCCTCTTTTCCTATTTGTATCCCTTTGATTTCTTTAGTCTGCCTAATTGCTCTGGCTAGAGTTTCAAGGACAGTGTTGAATAGAACTGGAGAAAGAGGACATCCTGTCTTGTTCCCATTTTTAAAGGGAATGGTTTCAGTTTTTCTCCATTAAGAATGATGTTGGCCATGGGCTTAGCATAAATAGCCTTTACAATGTTCAGGTATGTTCCTACTATCCCTATTTTTTCTAGTGTTTTGAGCATGAAGGGGTGTTGTAGTTTGTCTAATGCTTTTTCTGCATCAATTAAAATAACCATATGATTCTTATCTTTAAGTCCATTGACATGATGGGTTACGTTTATTGATTTACGAATGTAAACCATCCTTGCATTCCAGGAATGAACCCCACTTGATCATGGTGCACGATTTTCTTAATATGCTTTTGGGTATGGTTTGCCAATATTTTGTTAAGGATCTTTGCATCTATATTCATCAAGGATATTGATCTAAAATTTTCTTTCCTTGATGTGTCTTTTCCTGGTTTGGGTATGAGGGTGATATTAGCTTCATAGAATTTTTCTATTTCCTAGAAAACTTTGAGAAGTTTTGGAACGAGATCTTCTTTGAAGGTCTTGTAGAACTCGGCTGAGAATCCTTCTGGTCCTGGGCTTTTCTTGGATGGTAGGTTTTTAATGGCTTCTTCTATTTCATTGCTTGATATTGATCTGTTTATATTGTGTATGTCCTCCTGGTTCAGTTTGGGAGGAGCATGTCTCTAGAAATTTGTCAATGTCTTCGGTAGATTCCATTTTGTTGGAATACAGATTTTCAAAGTAGCTTCTCATTATGTTCTGTATCTCAGTGGTGTCTGTCGTGATATTTCCTTTTGCATCATGATTTTAGTAATTTGAGTTTTCTCTCTCCTTCTCTTTGTTAGTGTGGCTAAGGGGTTTTTTGTTGTTTGTTTGTTTACTTTCTCAAAGAACCATCTTTTTGTTTTGTCAATTTTTTGAATTGTTTCTTTTATTTCAATTTCATTGATTTCAGCTCTGAGTTTAGGCCATTAACGTTCAGGGTTATTATTGAGATATGATCTGTATACCCAGTCATTTGGCTTATTTTTGCTTTTTAGGTTGGCTTGGTTTCTCCTTTGAGTGGTTTTTCTCTAAGGTAGTTCCTCCCTTTGCTGACCTCCATTGTTGTTTTTCATTTCCTCCTCATGGAATATTTTGTTGAGAACATTCTGTAGTGCAGGCTTTCTATTTGTAAATTCTTTTAACTTTTGTTTATCATGGAAGGATGTTATTTCATCTTCAAATCTGAAGGTTAGTTTTGCTGGGTATAGGATTCTTGGTTGGCAACCATGTTCTTTCAGAGCTTGAAATATGTTGTTTCGGGCCCTTCTAGCTTTTAGAGTCTGGGTTGAGAAGTCAGCTGCTCTCCGTATTGGTCTCCCCCTATATGTAATCTGATGCTTTTCTCTTGCGGCCCTCAAAATCCTCTCTTTATTTTGAATGTTAGGCATTTTCATTATACTGTGCCTTGGTGTGGATCTTTTGTGATTTTGTGCACTTGGTGTTCTGTAAGCCTCTTGTATTTGATTTTCCATTTCATTCTTCAGCTTTGGGAAATTTTCTGATATTTCATTGAACTAGGTCGTTCATTCCTTTGGTTTGTATCTCTGTGCCTTCCTCAATCTCAGTAATTCTGAAATTTGGTCTTTTCATGATGTCGCATAGTTGTTGATGATTCTGTTCATGATTTCTTACCATCTTCTTCATTTGGGCAACTTTATATTCAAGATTAAATACTTTGTCTTCATTGTCTGAGGTTCTGTCTTCCAAGTGATCTAGTCTTTTTGTGATGCTTTCCATTGAGTTTTTTATTTGGTTTATTGTTTCCTTCATTTCTCAGATTTCCATTTGGTTTTTTTTGAGAATCTCTATCTCTTTGTTGAAATCATCTTTTGCTTCCTGCAGGTGCTCTTTCAGCTTATTGGTATTATCATTCATTGTCTGCATTTGCTCTCTTATCTCATCCTTTGTTTTGCAATTCATCTTAATCATGTATAATCTGAAGTCCTTTTCTGACATTTCTTCTAACATACTGTCTTTGGATTCTATTACTATAGAATCTAGATTTGTTTGGATCATTTTCTTCCCTTGTTTTTTCATGTTGTTCATGTATCTTCCCCTCTAGCAGTGCAGATCTGGGGTATTGCAGATTTCCCCCTATAGGCTTATAATGGCGCTATAGGTTTCCAAAACCCTTTCTTTAAGGGGAGATCAATATTAGCAGTGCCCAATTCTGACACTATGCAGTCCTAGACTAAATAGCCCTTGACAATGAGCTTCAAGCCTCCAGCAGGCGTCTCAGGATGGGATTTGCCCCACCTAAAGATCGGAGCTATGGCTTCCAGGATTATCCAAGATGGCCGCTCTGGCTTCGAAATATGTTGGCAAATGGGGAGCTGCAGCTCAGGGTGTGGATGTGGTCAGCTGGAAGTCCTGAAGGTGGGGTGCGGTTGGTCAGGCAGGGGTTCTGGGGGTCCGGTGTGTTTGGTGTGGTTGTGGTATCCTGGAGGCCTATTGTAATCAGTCGGTCTGGGGTCCCGGTGATAGGGCGCAGTCAGTTGGTCTGGGGATCCTGGCGGCAGGGAGCAGTCAGTCGATGTAGGGCCCCAGATGCAGGGAGTGATTGGTTGGGCTGAGGGATCCTGGAGGCGGGGCTCAGTCAGTCCACCCAGGGGTCCTAAGGGCCCTGGCTGTTGCCTCAAAATGGCAGCAGCCATGTGTAATCAAACCTGCAGGTACTGTAACAGTGAACTTCCAGGCAACAGCAGGCAGCTCGTGATACACTGGCCGTTGGCAATCAGTTTGCTGACTGTTGTCCGACAATCGGGAGGTGAACCTTGTGCGTTGGGTGATGGAAAGGTGTAAGGCAGGTGATGGACAAGCGAGAGGCAGGTAAATGGCGGATGATAGGCGCCTGACAGTGAGCAGCTGCACACAAAATAGGCTCGATGTGCTGACAGATTGCCGGTCATCACAGCAGACAAATGGGGTAAACACCAGGGAATTGATAAGCAGCAAAAACTGCCTCATAAAGAAAGAGATATCCTCTGCTTGAAACTGGAGTTACGGAGCCTCCCTGTAGTCCACCATCTTGGATTCTCCCTTTTTTTTTTTTTTTTTTTTTTAATTTTCTTTTATTTTTTAAATTATCTTTTTAATTTTGACAGTGGTAAATATTTAAAAAATTTTTTTCCATACATATATATATAATGTCTGTCAATCTACCATCCTTCCCATCCCCACTGTTCCACCCTACTCCTCACTCCCCTCTGTACAATCCAAAGTTCCTTCACTCTTCTCTACCCAGCCCCCACTATGGATCAGCATCTGCTTGTTAGAGAAAACATTTGGCCTTTGGTTTTTTGGAATTGACTTATTTCACTTAGTAGGATAGTACCCAGCTCCATCCATTTACCTGCAAATGCCACAGTTTCATTCTAATTTAAGGCTGAGTAATATTTTATTGTTTATATATGCCACAGTTTCTTTATCCATTCATCTGTTGAAGGGCATCTAGGTTGGTTGCATAGTTTAGCTATCGTGAATTGAGCTATTATAAACATTGATATGGCTGCATCACTGTAGTATGCTGATTTTAAGTTCTTTGAGTATAAACCCAGGAGTGGGATCACTGGGTCAAAGGGTGATTCCATTCAAATTATTCTGAGGAATCTCCATACTGCTTCCCAAAGTGGTTGCACCAATCTGCAGTCCCAACAACAATGTATGAATGTACCTTTTCCCCCACATCCTTGCCAACACTTATTATTGCTTGTATTCTTGATAATTGCCATTCTGACTGGATGAGATGAGTTTTGATTTGCATTTTTTTAATTGCAAGAGATGATGACCATTTTTTCATGTTTGTTGATTGATTATATTTCATCTGTGAAGTGTCTGTTCAGTTCCTTAGCACATTTATTGATTGGGTTATGTTTTTTTGGTGTTAAGTTTTTTGAGTTCTTTATATAACTTGGAGATTAGTGCTATATATGAGGTACATGTGATAAAGATTTTCTCCCATTATAAATCCTCTCTTTTCATGTTATTGATTGTTTCCTTTACAATCAATGAGAAGATTTTTAGTTGGAATCCATCCCATTTATTTATTCTTAATTTTACTTCTTGCACTTTAGGACTCTTGTCAAGGAAGTCAGATCTGAGGCTGACATGATGAAGATTTGAGCCTACTTTTTCTTCTATTAAGAACAGGGTCTCTGTTTTAGTGCCTAAGTCTTTGATCCACTTTGAGACGAATTTTGTGCAGGGTGAGAGATAGAGGTTTAATTTCATTTTGTTACATATGGATTTCCAGTTTTCCCAGCACCACTGGTTGAAGAGGCTATCTTTTCTCCAATGTATATTTTTGGCACCTTTGTGTAGTACGAGATAACCATATTTATGTAGGTTTCTGTCTATGTTTTGTATTTTGTTCCATTGGTCTACATGTCCATTTTGGTGCCAATACCATGCTGTTTTTGTTACTATATCTCTGTAGTATAGTTTAAGGTCTGATATTGTGATGCCTCCTGCTTCACTCTTCTTGCTAAGGATTGCCTTGGCTATTCTGGGTCTCTTAGTTTTCCAAATGAATTTCATAATTGCTTTTTCTAGTTCTATGAAGACGGTCATTGGGATTTTAATAGGAATTGCATTAAATCTGTATAACACCTTTGGTAGTATGACCATTTTGACAATATTTTGTCTCCTTGAGCCTGGGAGACTTTTCCATCATCTAAGGTCTTCAATTTCTTTCTTAATGTTCTGTAGTTTTCACTGTAGAGGTCTTTCACCTCTTTTGTTAGACTGATTCCCAAATATTTTATTTTTGTTGAGGCTACTGTGAATGAGGTATTTTTCCTAACTTCTCTTGCAGTAGATTTGTTGCTTACATATAGAAATGCATTTGATTTATGTGTATTGATTTTATATCCTGCTACTTTGCTGAATTCATTTATGACTTCTAGAAGTTTTCTGGTAGAATTTTTTGAATCTTCTAAATATAGAATCATTTCATTGGCAAATAGTTTGAGTGCTTTTCCTATTCATCTCTCTTTAATTTCTTCTGTCTGTCTGAATGCTCTGGCTAGAGTGTCAAGGACGATATTGAATAGAAGTGGTGAAAGGGCATCCTGTCTTGTTCCAGTTTTTAGGGGGAATGCTTTCACTTTTTTTCCCATTTACAATGATGTTGGCTTTGGCTTAGCATAGATAGCTTTTACAATGTTAAGGTATGTTCTTACTGTCCCTAGTTTTTCTAGCATTTTGAATATGAAGAGGTGCTATATTTTGTCAAATGCATTCTCCATGTCTATTGAGATGATCTTAAAGATTCTTGTCTTTAAGTCTATTGATGTGATTATTAATTTCCGTATGTTGAACCAACCTTGCATCCCAGGGATGAATCCCATTTGATTGTGGTGCACTTTTTTATATGCAATTTGCCAGAATTTTGAGAATTTTTGCATCTAAGTTCATGAGGGATATTGGTCTGAAGTTTTCTTTCCTTGATATGTCTTTGTCTGGTTTTGGTACAAGGGTGATACTAGCCTCATAGAATGAGTTTGGAAGGGTTCTTTCCTATTTGGAGAAATCCTAGTTCTTGGCTCACAGCAGTTAATGTCTCAAGTGTGTAAACTTGCAGAGAGGAGCATTCAGCTTGGACCACTTAGGAAAGTAAACAACTGCCCCCAAATTGACCTAGTGTTACCAAGGGAACCTGTATAGGGGCCTAGTGGTCTGATCCCCCATGGCACATTGTGATTGGGCTAAAAGTCTGTAAAATGTATGGTTTTTCCTGCAATAAAACGTGTTTGCAGGCGGCTCACCACAAGCCTGCTCCTACCCAACTCCCAGGGTCTGGGTCTTGACTCCGTGGCTCTTACCTGTGCCTCAGCTAGCCTGGCACCCTGACACTTTCCTTTTGTATTTCATGAAATAATTTGAGGAATATTGGTGTTAATTCTTCTTTGAAGGTCTTGTAGAACTCAGCTGAGAATCCATCTGGTCCTGGACTTTTCTCTGTTGGTAAGCTATTTTGTTTCTTGAAATTGATCTGTTTAAATTGTGTATGTCCTCCTGTATCAGTTGGGTGGATCATATGTCTCTAGAAATTTGTCAGTGTCTTCAAGTTTTTCTATTTTTTTTTGGAGTATAAATTTTCAAAATAGTTTCTAATAATCTTCTGCATTTCAGTAATATCTGTTGTGATATTTCATTTTTCATCACAAATTATAGTAATTTGAGCTTTATCTCTTTGTTAGTGTGTCTAAGAGTTTATCAATTGTTTTTTCAAAGAACCAACTTTTTATTAATTTTTTTAAATTCTTTTGTTTCAATTTCATTGATTTTAGCTCTTATTTAATTATTTTCTGTCTTCTGCTGCTATTGGTATTGATTTGTTCTTCTTTTTCTAGGGCGTGGAGATGTAATTTCTTTGTTGACTTTTCATTCTTTTAATGTATGAGCTCAGTGCAATGAACTTTTCTCTGAGCACTGTCTTCATAGCGTCCCAGAGATTTTGATATGTTGTTTCGGTGTTCTCATTTATCTCTGAGTATTTTTTTATTTCTCCTTTATTTCTTCCTTTATCCATTCATCATTCAATAGTATGCTATTTAGTCTCCAGGGGTTGGAGTAGCTTCTATTTTTTATTTTATCATTGATCTCTAGTTTCATTCCATTATGATCTGATAGAATGCAGGGTAGTATTTCTGTTTTTTTTGTACTTGCTGAGAGTTGCTCTGTGGCATAACATATGATCTATTTTAGAGAAGGATCCATGTGCTCCTGAGAAGAAAGTGTATTTGCTCAATGATGGATGAAATACTGTATATATGTCTGTTAAGTCTAAATCATTCATTGTATCATTTCATTCTGTAGTTTCTTTGTTTAGTTTTTGTTTGGAAGATATATCCAGTGATAAGACAGGCATGTTAAAATCACCTAGTATTATTGTGTTGTGGTCTCTTTGATTCTTGAAATTGAGAAAGGTTTGTTTGATGTATGTAGATGCTCCATTGTGTGGGGCATAAATATTCACAATTGTTGCCTTCTTAATGTATGATTACCTTAAGCAGTATGAATCATCCTTCTTTACCCCTCTGACTAACTTTGGCTTGAAGTCAACTTTGTCTGATATGAGGATGGTGGAAACCCCTGCTTGTTTACACAGTCCATGTGAGTAATATGTTTTTTTTCCAGCCTTTCACCTTCAGTCTGTGCATGTCTTTTCCTAAGGGGTGAATCTCTTGAAGACAGCATATTGTTGGGTCATTTTTTTTTTTTTAAATCCAATCTGCCAGTCTGTGCCTTTTGATTGATGAGTTTAGGCCATCAACATTCAGGGTTATTATTGAGATACAATTTGTATTCCTGTTCATTTTGGTTTATTTTTGGTTTTTAACTTGACTTAGTTTCTCTTTTGATTGACCTTTCCTTTAGCGTAGTTCCTCCCTTTGCTGGTTTTCTTTCTTTCTTTCTTTCTTTCTTTTTTTTTTTTTTTTTTTTTTTTCATTTCTTCCTCATGGAATATTTTGCTGAGAATATTCTGTAGTGCAGGCTTTCTAGTTGTGAATTCTTTTAACTTTTATTTATCATGGAAGGTTTTTGTTTCATCTTCAAATCTGAAGCTTAGTTTTGCTGGATATAAAATTCTCTGTTGGCATCCATTTTCTTTCAGAGTTTGATATATGTTATTTCAGGACCTCACGGAGTTGAGGGTCTGGGTTGAGAAATTAGCTGAGATCTGAATTGGTTTCCCCCTATATGTAATTTGATTTTTTTTTTCTCTCACAGCCTTTAAAATTCTATCCTTACTCTTTGTGTTAGTCATTCTCATTATATTGCACCTTGGTGTGGGTCTGCTATAATTTTGTACATTTGGGGTCCTATAAGCCTCTTGTAGTTGATTTTCCATTTCATTCTTTAAATTTAGGAAATTTTCTGATATTATGTCATTGAAAAGATTGTGCATTCCTTCAGTTTGTATCTCCACGCCTTTGTCTATTCCAATAAATCTTAAATTTGGTCTTTTCATAATATCCCATATTTCTTGGAAGTTCTGTTCATGGTTTCTTATCATGTTCTCTGTGTGGTCAACTTTATTTTCAAGAGTATATATTTTGTCTTCCTTGTCTGAAGTTCTGTCTTCCAAGTGGTGTAGTCTTTTGGTGATACTTTCAAATGAATTTTTAATTTGGTTCATTGTTTCCTTCATTTCGAGGATTTCTGCTTGATTCCTTTTTATAATCTCTGCCTCTTTATTGAAGTGATCTTTCACTTCCTGTATTTTTTCTTTAATACTATCCTTTATTTTGAAGATCAAACTAACTATGTATTTTTAAAATTCCATCTCTGACATTTCTTCTACTGTGTTGTCTGTGAATTCTTTTGTTGGAACACCTTGATTTGTGTGACGCACTTTGTTCCCATGTTTTTTCATGTTGTTTTTGTGCCTTCTCATCTAGCTGTATGGAACCGAGTCAGTACAGATTCTACCCTGTAGTCTTTTTGTGTCCCTGAAGACCTCTAGGACCTCACCTGCAGGTGACAATGGACTGTGACAATGGACTTCCAGGCAATAGCTGGCAGCAGGAGATCCACTGGCAATCTACAGGTAGTCTGCAGGCTAAGGGTGGACAATCAGCTGATAGATGTTGGGCAGTGGGCGATGGGTAGGTGAAAGACGGGCTATGGGTAGGCAAGAGGCAGGCAAACGGTTGATGATAGGTGGCAGTCAGTGAGCAGTCCACACTCAAAATGCAGGTGATATGCTGGCAGATAGGGGGTTATTGTGGTGGTCGAATGCCGTAAACAGCAAGGGATTGGTGGGCAGCTACAAGTCCCTCTCAGAGAAACGGTATTTTCTCTGCTTGAATTCCAGGTTATGGAGAGACGAGGAATGCAGCCTCCCTCTAGTCCTCCATTTTGGATCTAAGCATATTTTTAAGTTTATATTTTTCCTTCCATTTTTTTTTTTTTCCTGTGCTTGGTATTGAACCCAGAGCCTGTGCATGCTAGGCAAGTGCTCTGCCCTTACGCTATATCCTTACCACTCCTTCCATGTTTTAAGGCCATTCTTTATGCTAAAATCATTTCCAGTGTCTTCTCAGATTTCTCAGGATAGAAAGGATTTATCTCCAGGAATGAACTTATAAAGTTCAAAGTCACATCAAATTCTGTTATTACTTTAATATGAAATGGATGCAGGCCAGACGTGGTGGCACTGGCCTGCAACCCCAGTGGTTCGGGAGGCTGAGGCAGAGGATCGCAAGTGTAAATCTGACGTCTAGCCCAAATTCTTTTATAATTTATCATTTATTTATCTTAAAACTCCTGTGTATCTGAGTTAATCTCTTTCCTAACATTTTTTTCCTATTAGCAACTCAACTACATTCATATCTTTTAAAATATTGCAGTTTGTAATCCTAACTACCCTTAGCATTTAAACAAAGTAAGGGCTGATGCCTTCATCCTTTTTGTCTAAAGTATGTAATTCTGGGGCAAAATGTGTTCATTCAAAGCCTCTCCCACACCAACCAACTGAAAATATTCAATTGCTAACTTATATTGGATTTCATAAACTCAGTGTATGTCCTATCAGGTTCTATCATGTTTTGTCATACCAGACAAAATATAATACAGAAATAAATAATAAATAAGTTTCATTTGCTGTCACAGGGAATAACTCTGCCTAATGTAAATTAATAGAAATGAATTCTAATGTCTTTATAGAGAGGTATGCATTTTGCTAATGGATGTAGGTTCTATATTCTTTTATATCCTAACTCTCTAACCAGCACCCCTTTATTTTAATGTTGAGATTGAACCATTTTTCTTTCAAAAGTGATACAGAATAAGGCATGTTAATAAAACTCCTTTGTTAACAATATAGGAATACTTTATATAATGTTTTGGTAGTATTGAAAATGTCATGACTTATCTTAGTGAAGTTAACTGGGGACTATTTAGTAGTTTTGTAGTGCAGTTTATACATTTTAAAATGTTCCTTATGATGTATGGTGAGGGTGAAATAATCCCAGATCAACATATTGCCTTCAGAGTTGATCTTTCTATGAGCAAATCAGATCTTGTAATCCTACTCTTCAAATTTCCCTCCACATCTCACCCCATTTACCCATATTTTGTTTAAAATCCTTCATTGGCTCCAATAGCCATTAAGATAAAATTATTCAGATTATTCATTAATGGCCCTTTCTCTGGGGCACTCCGAGTCCCCTCACTACTTCCACAAAAATCTCTGTATCCTTATACTTTATCCACCTCCTTTTAACTTGTTGAGTCTTCTGGTCTTTATATATGTTGGTGACTGCCTGATCAACCTTCCACCTCCATCCCCTGCTCTTTCTTCCTTTCTTTTTTCTTTTTCTTTTTCTTTTCTTTTTTTTTTTTTTTCTTTCTTTTTTGGCTCATCTTAGGTCTTCTTTTAGTGCCTGTCCCATCTCATCTTAAACTTTGTTTATTATTACATTGAATTGAAATCGATTGTTCACAAGTCTTTTGTTTCATCACTGTACTGTGAGTTCATTGAGAACAGAGATGATGTATTTTTAGGTATTCAGGGCTTAGCACAATGCTTGGCACATAGAAAACCCTTAAATATTTTTGTTAAGTGAATAAAAGTCATCTCAAGTATAAGTCATTTTTAAATCAAGTGTTAGCTTTCTAAAAGAACAACTTTTAAAATAATACCTAAATATAATGTTAAGTATTATAAGCTTTTTGTTACTAGTCATCATATATATAATTAATAGAACTAGCACAAAATACTGGGATTTATGTCTTATGTGAAAATCAATAGTGAAGATTTTTCTCTTAATAGTAAATTTAAAAATTGAAGGTGCTTGGGTCCTATCATCTTAACAATTTCTTTGGAAACAGTTTGAATATCAGTTACTATTTTAGTCAACTTTTTTTTTTGGGGGGGTGGGTGCTGGGGATCGAACCCAGGGCCTTGTGCTTACAAAGCAAGCACTCTACCAACTGAGCTATCTCCCCAGCCCCTAGTCAACTTTTTTATTGCTGTGACTAATAGATCTGATCAGAACAATTTTAGGAGGAAAAGTTTATTTGAGGTCTCACTTTTCAGAGGTCTCCATCCATAGAAGGCCGGCTCCATTCCTCGGGGCTCAAGGTGAGGCAGAACATCATGGCAGAGAGTATGACAGCAGAGGGAGGTGGCTTACTTGACAATCAGGAAGCCAAGAGAGATTCCCCTGGCTAGATATAAAGTATATACCCTATAGCCCCACCCCCAATGAAACACTTCCTTTGGCCACATCCCACTTGCCTCCAGTTACTTATTAATCGCATCAGAATTAATTCACTGATTAGATTAAGGCTATAACCCAATCATTTCTCCATCAAACCTTCTTACATTGTCTCATACATGAGCTTTTGGGGAACACCTCATATCCAAACCATAACAGTAACTTACAAAAGTATTTCTCCCTGTTAACTAAAGATTGGTATACTAGTCCTGTATATCTAAGCCTAGAAATCAGAGATTTTTTTTAATACCAGAAAGCAATACTTTTCATAAAATTGCTAAATGATTAAAAATAAAACATTAAATATACAGTATGGTTTACTTTTATTTTCAGTAATAGAGTGAAATTATGTGGTTTTCTTTCTTTCCTGGGGGTTGAACCCAAGGCCCACTACCAATGAGCTACATTCATTCCCCAGCTCACTTTTTATTTTGAGGGACGTTCTCACTCAGTTGCTGAGATTGGCGTCAAACTTGTGCCTCAGCATCCCAAATTGCTGGGATTGTAGTCATGTGCCACTGCTCACAGCTGTGTGGATTTATTTATAAACATACTTTTCTTTCTTTCTTTCCTTCTTTCCTTTTTCTTTTTTCCTTCTTTCTTTCCTTCCTTCTTTCTTCCTTCTTTCCTTATGTCTTCTTTTCTTTTTTCTTTCCTTCTTTCTCTTTTTTCTTTCCTTCTTTCTCTTTCTTTCTTTCCTTCCTTCCTTCCTTTTTCCTTCCTTCCTCTTCCCCTACCTTTTCCCCTTCCCCTTCCTTCCTTCCTTCCTTCCTTCCTTCCTTCCTTCCTTCCTTCCTTCCTTCCTTCCTCCCTCCCTCCCTCCCTCCCTCCCTCCCTCTCTCCCTCCCTTCCTTCCTTCTTTCCTTCCTTCCTTCCTTTTCTTCATACCAGGGATTGAACCCAGGAGCACTTAATTATTGAGCCACACCACTAGCCCTATTTTGTATTTTATTGTATTTAGACACAGGGTCTCACTGATTTGCCTTAGTACCTCGCTTATCGCCAAGGCTGTCTTTGACCTCGTGATCCTCCTGTCTCAGCCTCCCGAGCTGCTGGGATTACTAGTGTGCACCACTGCACCTGACTATAAACATATTTTCCTAGAAGGACTAAAATAATAATGGCCAAAGTGATCAAATTGACCATTAAATGCATCTAACTCAAATGCTACCACTATGATGTGCAGAACTCCACAATTCCTAACCTCAAGCCAAAACTCAAAGACTGAGCCACTGGAAGTGCATGCATTAGCCAGGCAGCTATCACTGCCTCTGTTACTCTTCCTCTAATCTCAGGCAGTAGAGGGAAAGACAGTTCTACCCACTGGGGAACAGGCTATGAAACTAGCATAGGACTTCATCTTGGAGCTCAGTGCTAAGTTCACCACAGTGTGATCCAAACACCAGGCAAAAACCAGAGGGCACTTACCAAGAGTAGAGCTCACACAGGAGCCTCTAGACCTGTCCTGGCACTAGGCAGAGACCTGTGACCCAGAAGGATGGACTCATGTGCTGACCTGTATTATCACCAGCTATAATGGGCCTAGGACTGCAAAGGTTATTGTGGCTGAAACCTAGGATCGTCCAACTTACTGTTAGCCTTGGTGGCTAAGGAACTAACTTCACAAATACCACCCCAACCACAGGCAGTGTAGTGTGGAGTAAGACTTTATTTGCTTAGGGTAGGACAGGGTAATTACCAAGGACTTTGCCTTGGAATTAAGTTCTTAGCTTGAGTACCCTAATACTGGGCAAAGCTAGTGGCCCACTTTCCCAGGCCAGTGTCAATAGGCGGCCCCACCAGTGGAGGAGACACACAGCCTCTCAGACTGTCAGATTTCTCTTTTGACCAGCATCACCTGTGACTGGTTCATCAGTCTTGAACCACAAGTCCATCTTAGTAGTAGGCAGCTCATAGCAAAGTCAGCCTTGGTTCTACCCCAGTGCTTTTCTAGTCCTGATAGACTATGGACTTAGGTCGTGACACAACTTTGTAGTATTAGTGGCCACATATATGGCATAGGAACCTGGAACTGGTCCTCTCATGACGATTCTGCTCAGAGCCAGAGAGAATCCTGCAGTGTCTGTCCACAGACCTGTATCTATGGAAAGGGCTTCTGAGCCTATTCTTTCCCCATGGAGAGGCTTGTGATAGAATATCTGTTTTTAAGCCCTCACCAGGTTTACAGGGGGAGAATATATCTCCCCCTGACTTTCTGTAAGAAATGCTGTAGGGAGTTCTCCAAACTGAAAAAAAGAGATATTACTAAGAGGAAAACATCAGAAGGTATAAAACTCACTGGTAAGAGTAACTTTTACAAATTCAGGATAGTCTTGAACAGCATAGCAACTGCAGATTTGGAGAAAATTTGGACTTGGGTTGCCTGTTAGTGTTAACAGTGAGAACACACCAACAGCACACTTCCACAAACCTGGACTTGGGGTACTATCAAGTATTGGAATAGCAGAAATTATTTCAGGCTAAGAAAAAATAGATATTCTGCTTAGAATTTCTAGAAAGAAGCACAAACAAAACCAGATGAGAAAAATTGGAATAAATTCCTAATCCTTCAATGCCCAAATGACTTTGTGTACAAAGCATCAAGAGCTTTCAGGAAACCATGACCTCAATTAATGGTGAAAATAAAGTACCAGAGAGAATGAGGTTGTGATAAAGCGCTTGCCTGGCACGTGCAATACACTGGGTTTGATTCTCATTACCCACATAAAAATAAATAAATAAAATAAAGATATTTTTTAAAAAGTGCCAGAAACTGAGCAGATAGTGATCAATATTGGCAAACTCCCCAATGGAAAATTTAAGACAGCTGTTTTAAGGCAACTCAGTGGGCTTCTAGATAACACAGAGAATTCAGTACTCTTCCTGAGTAAGTAAAACAGAAATGGAAGCAACTTTAATAAAAATTTCTTCATCTGAAAAATACACTAAATGAAGTGAAAAATGCCATAGAAGGCATCAGTAGCAGAATAGATCAATCAGAAAAGAAAGGATTAGTTAGCTTGAAGACAGGCTATTTGAAAATTCTGTTGGAGAAGATAAAAGGGGGAAAATGGAGGGGAATAAAGAAGGCTCATGGGAACTTTAGGACAGCATTAAAAGAGGAAATTTTTAGTCAGATTTAATTCAACCAAGTGTACCCCAAGACATCTTTTAAAAGCTTTCAAAGGTCAATGATAGAGAGAAAATTCTTAAGATTGCAAGAGAAAAAAGACATAAGAATATCCCAGTACCTGATAGCAGGCTTAGCAGAAACCTTACAATCTAAGAGAAAATGGCATGAGATTTTTCAGAGTACTGAAGGGAAAATACTTAGAGAATACTGTACCCAGCAAAGAAGCTCTGTTCGCACCAAAAAATAAAAGCTGAGAGACTATATCTCCCCCTGACTTTCTGTAAGAAATGCTATAGGGAGTTCTCCAAACTGAAAAAAAAAAAAAGAGACATTACTAAGAGGAAAACATCAGAAGGTATAAAACTCACTGGTAAGAGTAACTATTACAAATTCAGGATAGTCTTGTATTATAAATATGGTACATAAACCATTCATATAAGGGTATTCCATATAAAGACTAAAAAGCAAAACAATTAATAACTACATTAGTATGTTAAAAGAGGTAATAAAGTTATAAAGCAGGACACCAAAAATCCAATTGTAGGAAGAATGGAGCACAAGTGTGAAGTTTTTTTAATTTACATATTTCCAGTTACTTTTTATTTGTGTCTTTATAATCATGTTAAGCTACTATCATTTCACAATGACTTTATGATCGTCAGAAAGTTTGTTTTAGGCCTCATGAGAACCACAAAGCAAAAATCTGTAAAAGACAAACCAAAAATAATAAGAAATGAAAACACACTACTGTAGTAAATCGCTTAGATTCTAAGAGAGGGAGAAAGAAACTACAATAAAATTAGAAAACAAGTTCAAAATGGCCTACCCATCAATAATGTGAAAGGACAAAAAAAAAAAATCTATTTTTTGCTTACAAGAGACTCACTTTACCTTTTGATGATATACATGGATTGAAAGTAAAGAAATAGAATAATACATTTCATGCAAATGGAATCCAAAGAAGGCAGGAGTAGCCATACTTATTATATTTTGGGGTGGGGTACTGTGGATTGAACCCAGGAGGACTTAACCACTGAATCACATCCCTAGCCCTTTTATTTTTTATTTTGAGACAGGATCTTACTAAGTTGCTTAGGGCCTCACTGAATTAGTGAGGCTGGCCTTGAACTTGTGATCTTCCTGCCTCAGCCTCCCGAGTCTCTGAATTACAGTTATGTGCCAGTCAGTATGCCAGGTTTCCATACTTAATTCAGATGAAATAGACTAGGTTAAAAATAACAAAGAGAGACAAGGAAGGTCATTATATAATGATAAAGGGTTTGAAAAGTGAAAAAAATGCACCTAAGTTCATATTCTGAAATTATATATAGATATGTGATTGATTAAAAAGACAAAAATACTTTGTGCCTTCTTAAGCCATAGGGAAAAAATTAACATCTGGATAGGAAGATTAAAAGTTCTTCCCAATTCTTTAATCAGCCTGAGACTCCCACATAGAGAAATTTTAGATATGTTGGTTTCTTGAAGTTGCTAAAATACATGACATGCTTTAGTCTCTTTTTTTTTTATTTACTTATTTTTTTTAATTTTTTTTTTTTTTTTTTTTTAGTCTTTTTAAAAAAGATAAAGGGCTGGTACCACATGTGCTGGTTTTAAAAGAATATAAGTGATTTCAGTTTTTATAATTCCTAACATAAGATTTGAGGATAAATCAGGTGCTTTAAAACTGAAATGGCTGTATCAGTGACTTTTATCCACAAAATCATTATTTTTTACATGTATATTCAGAATAAAAGTTGTTAAAACTTTTAAAGATGGTAGTATGAGCATGTGCTTTATATAAGAAAATATGGTACTAATAAAAAAATAATTTGAGAACTATAAAGTTAGGTTGCCTTATATAACAAAATCTGAGAGGTAGTTTTTTCTTTCCCATCCTGCCCCAACCCTCCATAAAAGGGGAGCAGATTACAAAAGACAATTGGCTATGGGTAAAGAAAAAAAAATGTTAGGCTAATATTGTCAATCATCCTTCCTTAATGGATACTATTATATAGGGTACCTTGCATATATGACATAGATATTAACATGAGACTTGTGCTTAAAGACTTAGTGTTTTCTTAAGGAAACAAGGTATTAAGATTAAAACAATAACAACTAGAAGAATTAAATGACAAATTATTAATAGAAGTAATTCTTACTAAAAGGTCAGAGGAAAAAATAAAATCAATTTTGATATACCCATTAGGAGTCAGGATACTATCTAGAACCAGTTTAGTTGTATATTTTTGTGCATTTTTGTGGACTTGACATAAAATTTTAATCCCTGATAATAATATTAATGGCATCTTAGTCCACTCCTGATGTATAACAAAATACCTTAGAATGAGTAATTTATTAAAACATGACAAAACAAATAAACCTTATTGCTCACAGTTTTGAAGGCTGGAAAATCCATGATCAAGACACTGGCATATTCATTGTCTGGTGAGGATTCTCTACTTCGTAGATGGTGTCTTCTTGCTGTGTCGTAACATGGTTAAAGGGACAAGCGAGTTCCTTTAGGCCTATTTTACATGGACACTAATCCCATTCATGAAAATGGAGCACTCATAACCTAATCACCTCTCAAAGGCACCACCTGTTAATACTGTCACCATGGAATAGATTTCAACATATGAATTTGGGGAAGACACATGCATTCCATCCATAGCAGAAGCTACCTCTTGATAATATTTACTGTGTATCAGACACTGTTCTACACACAAAGGTAAAATAACTGGTTTAAGATCTCTTAGTGAGTAGCAGAGCTGATTTGAACCTAAGCAGTATGGATCCAGGGTTGGTGCTCTTAATCAGCACACTGTCAAATAAGGAGATTAACTCACCTCTTCATTTCAGCACATTGGGAAATTGGCAAAGGGTTGCTTAACAAGGTGAATTTAGCCTATTCCTTGACAAAAGCTAAGACTTTAAGGGAACAGGAGGGTGAAATACATTTCTAGCAAGGGGAATAACTTGAACAACAAAAAAAGTTAATGAACCATGAGCCCCAGAACAAAATATAATGTTAGTACTGTAATACTGAATAAACAAATGTCATATAAGGATAGTCTTATTTTAAATGACTGAAGTTGGCCCTCTCTATAACCTAAAGGTAATACATAGTAGGGTCGCAGTGTTTCGTTGTATGTAGTTCACATACTCATCTGTCTGTCATCCTTAGTCTCAGACCTGTCCCCCCATCTAATTTGGGCTGGCCTTTGCCCAGATTCTACTTTAACATTTGCAGTCCTCTCTGTTTATCTTATATTTCTGCGTTGTCCACATGACTAATTTGTTAGTGACATTAAATAGTAAAAGTTCTCCCTAAATCATGAATATTTGAATCCGTGCTCCTATAGCTCATTTTGAAGATAAATAGAAGAGTTTGGTTGGAAGGATGGTTTTCGTGTAGAGTTTTGGGGAAAAAAGGTTACAAGAGAGAAGTAGGGACTGGACTGGAAATCCTTGAATACCAGGCTAAGGAGTTTTGTGTAGTGTTTTGATAGTGATGTGAAATTGCAGGAGGGTTATTATTTTTTTTCCCAAGGAGATAGGATGCTGTTTAAAATCAGTGTTTCAGGAAACTCATTCACAACCATAGTACTGTGAATATTTTGTTAAAGAAGCTAGAGATAGAAGATCAGAAGACCAATTAGACACTTATTACACTGCGTAAGGTGTGAGGTGTTGAGTTTCATGAGAATTAGCACAGTGCCAGGATTAGACTAAAAAGGGATGGATGCAAGACACATTTCAAGAACTACTAGTGGCCAGGCGTGGTGGCGAACACCTGTAATTCCAGCAGCTTGGGAGACTGAGGTAGGAGGATCATGAGTTTCAAAGCCACCCTCTAGCAACAGTGAGGCACTAAGCAACTGACTGAGACCTGACCCTAAATAAAATACAAAATAGGGCTAGGGATATATCTCAGTGTGGAGTACTCCTGAGTTTAATCCCCAGTACCAAAAAAAAAAGTTAATTTCAAAGACTACTAGTGAAGAAAGGGGGCTAATTGTATATTTGAATGAAATGACTAAATGTATCATAGATTCATGAATAGTCATGGGAAGGTCTCAAAGCCAGAAGTTTATGGGGGAAACTAAATTCTTGGTGAAGAAAAAAATATTCCAGGTGAGTTAAATACTACTTTTCAAGAGACATGAGAACTAGAGATGCAGCTTCTGGAAGTCATGTGCTGAGAAATAATTGCTGTAAACTGAGAATGGATATGCTCTCTAATGAACAATATGTAGAGTAAGACAAAGTGATTAAGACCAAATCTTGGTATACAGCCTTATTTAGGGAATAGCCGTAGAAAATCACCAAATTTGGCAAAGAGAAGGTGACCTGAGAACTGAAAAAGAACCAAGAATGAACAAGGGTCTTGAAACAAAGTGGCAAGAGAGTTTCAAGGATTGATCAGTACTATTAAATGCATCTTAGAGTATGAAGAGAATAAAAACCAAAAAACATGATTCGTTCTTATATGTTACATCCTATTGCTTGTAAAATAATTTTGAAGGTATTCTTAATTTTATTGTTTTTTAGGGCCTTCTTAAATCTTCTGGTTATAGAAAAAATTATATATGCTCATAGGGAAAACTTGGGAAACACAAAAAGCTCAAAGAAAAAATTAAAAATTTTCCAAAATCCCACTACTGAGAGAGATCTACTGTCAAAGTTTTATCACTTGTATTTCCAGTATCATTTCCATTAATGTATACAGGTATAGATTATTTTTTCTGTAAATGAAAGTGTCCCTTTTTCACTTACTTTATCATGCACATTTTATACTATAGAGCTATAGTAACAAAAACGGCATGGTGTTGGCACCAAAACAGACATGTAAGACTAATGGTACAGAATAGCAGACATAGAATCAAACCCACATAAATACAGTTAAATCACACTGGACTAAGTGCCAAAAAACATACACTGGAGAAAAAAATAACCTCTTTAACAAATGGTGCTAGGAAAACTGGAAATCCATAGGTCACAAAATGAATTACACCCCTGTTTTCACCCTGCACAAAACTCAGTTCCAAGTGGATCGAAGACAGGCACTAGAACAGAGACCCTTTACCTAATAGAAGAAGAAGTAGACCCAAATCCACCTTGTTGGCCTAGGAACTGACTTCCTTAACAAGACTCCTAAAATGCAAGAAGTAAAATCAAGAATCAATAAGTGGGATGGATTCAAACTAAAAAGCTGAATGTGAAGAGAAAGCCTACAGAATGGGAAACAAATCTTAACCACATGCACCTCAGATAGAACATAATCTCCAGGATATATAAAGAACTCAAAAAACTTAACCCCCCAAAAACAAATAACCCAGTCAATAAATGAGCAAAGGAACTGAACAGACACTTCACAGAAGAAGAAACAATCAATCAACAAATACATGAAAAAATGTTCAACAACTCTAGCAATTAGAGAAATACAAATCATCTCACTTCAGTCAGAATGGCAGTTATAAAGAATTCAAGCAACAATAAATGTTGGCGGGGACGTTGCTATTGGAACTGCAGATTGGTGCAACCATTATGGAAAGCAGCATGGAAATTCCTCAGAAAACCTGGAATGGAATCACCATTTGACCCAGCTATCCCACTCCTCAGTTTATACCCAAAGGACTTAAAATCAGCATAGTGCAGTGATGTAGCCACATCTATGTTTATAGCAGCTCAGTTCACAACAGATAAACTATGGAACCAACCTAGATGCCCTTCAACAGAAGAATGGATATATATAATGGAATATTAGCCTTAAAGAAGAGTGAAATTATGGCATTTGCAGGTAAATGGATGGAGCTGGAGAATATACTAAGCAAAATAAGCAATCTCCAAAAAACAAAAGCTGAATGTTTTCTCTGATATGCAGATGCTAATTCACAATAAGGGGGGTGACTATGGAAAAAATGGAGGAACTTTGGATTAGGCAGAGAGGAGTGAAAGGAGGGGAGGGAGTATGCAGGTAGGAAGAATAGAAGAATGAATTGGATATTATTACCCTATGTACACAACCAGTGTGATTCTACATCACATACAACCAGAAGAATGAGAAGTTATACTCCATTTGTGTATGATGTGTTAAAATGTATTCTATTGTCAGTGTCCATGTTGCATGTTGAGTTGTTTCCAATAAGTAGTAATAAATTTAAAAACATTTTTTCAGCTGCCTGAAGAATTTGAAAAACTTATTTTAATGCTTGTAAAACTTGAAAACCTTATGTTAAGTGAAATAAGCCAGATACTGTGAAACAAGTACCACATGTTCTTTCATATGTGGAAGTTAAAAAAAAAAGTCATCTTGAATGTGTAGTAGTGATTACTAGAAGTTGGGAAGGGTGGAGGATAAGAGACTCTGTGGTTAGTGCACACTGTATGCATGTGTTAAAATATCACAGCAAACCCTATTGACATGCAAAATTACTACATATTTATCAAAATAAAATGTTTAAAAAACATGAACTACCCAAAAGCGTATCTACTCCCAGTGTTGAGTGTACTTATCTCAGAGCTAAGAATGAACAGAATGTTTTATAACAAAAATTTGAAGGTATGGTAAAAGCACACCTTGATTCTCATTTCAGATTTGAACAATTAATCAGTAATGTTTTGATAGGTTATAAAAGTTGAACATCTGAATGAAGCAAGTTTAGAGTTGAATACTTTATACATTCATGAGAATCATCTTTATTAATGGGAAATAATCTATGTTGTCCTAGGTACAAAAATTACAGGTAAACGGGGTATATACAGGTAATGGATATGTTTTGTTCATTTATTAAGGAAACTGTTAACAGCTTTTTTAAAATGATAAAAGTCATATAGTATATACTCAATTCTATGTTGATAGCATTTGTCAGAACTTTTCACTATTATAACAACCTTGCAATGAACATTGGTATGCAGATATTCCTGTGTATTATATTTCCATAAAACAAAAATCTTAAGTTTAATGTTGGTTAAACACTAGTAATCAAGTGACTAAAAACTTTCAAATGGACATAAATTCATTTTTGCAAATGAATGTATCTTTAATTTTACTATATCATTGCTATCTACTACTCACAAAGTTCACAAAGAAGCACTTTTACAAGAATTTTAGTTCACTGTGTGTCCACATTTGATTGTTTCTGTAAGTTCCAAATATATATGTAGATAGTATAATTTTTCAGTTCACTCACTTTTCTGAATGTTTTATAGTCATGTTTAATGTGAAATGATCCAGAATAATGGGGTTGTCCACTGTAAAGAATTCTGAATACTTGAAACATGCTCTTTATGATTAGATAGAACTTCAAAATTATATCCTGGCACTTTTGTACCTTAAGATCATACGGGGTTTATAAGAAAGGACTTGGAAACCACAAAGTACTAGACATATATGAAAAATTATACTGGGATTTTTTGTTTCTTTGGTGCTAGAGATTGAACCCAAGGCCTCATGCATGCTGTATCACTGAACTACACCTTTAGCCCCTAGGTACTGTGTTTTAACCCAGAGACTTTTAAGAAATTCTCCTAAAAGAACCATGACAAAGGTTACCATGTCCTTTTTATTTACATTTGGCTACGGAATATGGATATGAATTTGCTTCAGTGAGAACAGGAGAGTGAGATGCTTCTTTTTCAGTGGCCTTCAGTTTGACATAAGTTGTTTAATCCTCAAAGATGGCATAGTTTGAGGGGTTTTGCTGGCAGAGCGAGGTAACTCCTGTCTTCATTCAAGTTGTCATTTCACCCTTTTCGTCATTTGTGTTCTTTCTAGTTGCCAGATATATATGATAGGAAAGTAAAGTAAGAAAGGCATTGAAGTGAAGTAGTAGAAAGAGAAAAAATTCACTAGAATGAAAAGTTTTGTTGTATCTACTATATGTAAATGTTTATTTGTATCATTGTATATTTAATAACATTTTTCTTATCTGAACTTAATAATTGGTCTAAATTATTTTGTCATATTTTAAAAGTAAATACAAATTTGCTAATTTATTATTCTATTCTCATAGTTTTCACCATATGACCTCATCCCATCTCCAAAATTAAAGCCCTCCCAAGGAATGCCAGTCAATGATGATTTATGTTTTAGCAGAAAAAGAGTATCAAGAAACTTGTTTCAGAATAGTCGGGATTTTAACCCAGATTCCCTTCCAGTATGTGCAGCTGGTAAGTAAAAGTTGCAGGTAGTGACATGTTCAAGTTAAAGACTTCTGTAAACTTCATACTCCATTCAAAAAGTCAAAGAATTTATAATCTAGTAGGCAATTCAGATTCAATAAGTGTTTATTAAAAACCTGATAAAAATGTTCAATTTGAAATGATTGTCTCATGAGACCATGAAAGGTTTTCTCACTGAATCCTGTTAAGTGACAAAGTAGGACAATATTCACTTAACGAACCATTCATATGTATTGAGTATTTTCTATGTCAGAAACTTTTCTAAATACTGGGGTTATAGCAGTCAACAAGAAAGGAGAAATTTTCTACCTAATGAAGTTGGTATTCAAGTTGGGAAGTGAAGCAGATATTATTAAACAAATGGAAGACATGGTAGATTAGACGATGCTATGAATGAAAATAAAACAGAGGGCCGGGACTGTAGCTCAGTGGTAGAGCACTTGCCTACATGTGAGGAACTGGGTTAAATCCTCAGCATCACATAAAAATAAATAAGGTATTGTGTCCATGTACAACTAAAAAATATATATATTTTAAAAAATAAATAAAACAAGAGAAGTGGAATATGGACTAGGGACTGTTTTTAAGTAATACAGTGAAAGGTAGCCATATTCTGATGAGAATATATGAGGCAAGCTATTAGGTATCAAGTGATTTTGGGAAGAAAGAACAGTCAGTGCAGAGTTACTGAGATAAAAGTGTATGGGACATGTTTGAGAAAGATTAATGAGTCTAGTATGCCTGGAATGAAATGAATAAGAGGAAGACAAGTAAAAATTAAAGAAATGATAGGGGTCTTTTTTTTTTTTTTTTTTTTTTTGTGGTGCTGGGGATTGAACCCAGGGCCTTTATGCTTACAAGGCAAGCACGCTACCAACTGAGGCTATATCCCCAGCCCTAAAATTTACACTTAATGAGAGGCATTTAAAGAAAGAAGTGACATCACGTGCTTTTTTGTTTTCCAAGCTCAGTTTGGATGTTATATTTAAAATCAATATAATGAGGACACAGGCAAAATGGAGAACTGATTAAGAGTCCTTTGTCACGATCCTGGTTAGAGTTGATGGAACATTTTCACCAGGATAGCAATGAATGCAGTGAAAAATGATTGGCTTCTGATTATATGTCAGAGGATTATATGTCAGAGGTAAGTTGACATGATTTGCTAGTGGATTGGATATGGAGTGTGAGGAAGAAGAATCAAAAATGTTTTAAGAATGTTCTGCTAGAGCACTGGAAAGATGTTAATTGCCTAATTGTTGCAGAAAGTAAATATTACCATGGTAGTTCAGAGACATGGTCGCATCTATGGGCCATATCAGATAGAAAAGTCATTTGTGATTCATATGGTACAAGTAGTTAGAAGAAAGCTATGAGGAGCATGAAGATTTATGTTAGGAATGGACTTAAGATATTCTGAGGCTGGGGATATAGTACAGTTTGTAGAGTGCTTGCCTCCACATACCAAGACCCTGGGTTCAATCCCCAGCACCACAAAAAATAATAATAATAATAATAATAATAATATTCTTGGAGTTGTCAAGGCCAAGATTCATTTAGATGGTAAAAGATAAATTGGGACATGAGGAACCCTTGAATGCTCAAAATTTGAACTTATATTTGTAACATGTTTATATTGAACTTATATTTGTAAGACTCAAGGAACAATGGAGATTTTCTTTATTATTAAGAAAAAGAACTAGAGCAGCAAGGTTGTAAGCAGTATAGGAAAGAATAATTAGGAAGATATGATATTTTAATATAAAAGATAAAGAAGGAGATAGAAAGGATTTCAAGATTTAGTCTCCAGGGGCTGGGATTAATGCTTAGTGGTAGAGCACTTGCCTAGCATGTGTGAGGCACAGGATTTGATCATCAGTACCACATTAAAAAAAAAAAAAAAAAGAATAATAAAATAAAGGTATTATGTCCATCTACAACTAAAAATATATTAAAAAGAAAAGTCTATAAAGATATCCAGAAGGAAAGAATACTTTCCTTGGAAAAAGAACAATTAAAAAAACAAAGATTTAGTCTTACAAAAATGAGACATTAGGGTAATCACTTGCTGTGATTTTTCCTGTGTATGTTAATAAATTTGTATTCTTTTTTCTATCAAAAAAAGAAAACTGGAAGTGTGTTGATAAAATTGATACCAGAGGGAAGGTAAAATAACATTTATTCAGTATCCAAATTCTATCATTTCTGGAAATTTTGGACAAAGTTTACACTAGTATTCAGTATCTTGGAGAATGTATAGACTTTTATGCAATAAATCCCTTAGTATTTTCAAACAGAAATAAAAGTTCTGGGTGAACTTAGAAACTATACAAATGCTATGTGTTAATTAGGAAAGAAAACAAAAGAGTTGTGCGGTAGGAAACATTTTTGGGTAGTAAGCATACTTAAGATAACAGGAGGAAGTGGCGGCAGGTCTCGAGAAACATTCCATGGTGAGAAAAGGGAGGAGAGTAGGAAGAAATTGCCTTTGTGTATGTTCTTCAAAATACTTTTCCTGTGTAAATTTATGATTACACAAATGGTATGCTTTTACTCCATGTACAGAGAAACAACATGTAACCCATTTGTTTACAATTAAAAAAAAAAAATACTTTTCCTTTTCCTGTTCTGTCCTTTTTAAACCCCTGCACTACTCAAGATTTGCCCATACTAAAAGCTTTCTCTCTTTTTTGCTTGCCTTGATTCACTGTACTTTTTACTATTTTTTCTCACAGAAGTACACCAACATTTGATGTATTCATGAAATAAAGCCCTACTTTTTTTTTTTTTTTTTCTTTTTTACTTTTGTGTTTATTCACCTCTTTCCTTCAAAGGTACTACTGGGACTCATCAGACAAATCCTCCTGGGAAATGTGGACAACTTGGATTTTCACAGATATGTGGTAAACTGGCAGTGTGGATTCTGACTTACAGTTCCTGGGGACAAATAATAGTCATCAGATAAAGGTATAAGTTCCAGATTATTTGGAAACAAATAATCTATAAATATTTGGAATGATTTCCAACACTAGCTTATGTTATTTTGTATAATTTTACTCATTACAAAAAAGGAAAAATATGTTATATTTTAATAACAATTTTTAATGATTCTTACCTAAAATATTAGATTTTGTTATAACTAATAACTGATTAAAATAAAAAATTTAGGCCAAGCACAGTGGCTCATGCCTATAATCCCAGCGACTCGGGAGGCTGAGACAGAAGGATTGGGAGTTCAAAGCCAGCCTCAGCAAAAGTGAGATGCTAAGCAACTTAGTGAGACCCTATCTCTAAATTAAATATAAAATAGGGCTGCAGATGTGGCTTAGTGGTCAAGTGCCCCTGAGTTCAATCCCCGGTGCTCCCCTAAAATAAATAAATAAATAAACAGCTATTAGAAACTTTATAATGGAAATGAGCATTTTAATGCCAAGTAACTGAAAATAACATTATTCATTAAATAGTACTAGATGAAGATAATTATTTCCACAACAGCTTTAAAATTCAAGGTTATTAGAAATTATTATGTATACTGTTAGGAACTATAACTTCCTAACAAGCTATTATTTCAGCAAAGAAACAAGATACAGAAGAAAAGGAAGGATTTGAGACTGGTTGTGTCAATCATATGAATTTTGAGATAACATTTTAAAGTTCCTTGCTAATTAATAGCTTTAACAATTATTCTGTAGAGATAGAATCAAATTAAATATTTCTAGAAAAATTTTTTTTTCTTTTTCGGGGTGATTGAGAATATATCATGGCCTACACATAAGCTGGTAAGTGCTCTACCACTTAGTGATTACCCTCAACCCTCTAGAAGTGTTCCACCCCCATATCCCTGGTACTAGGAATTGAACTCAAGGGTACTCTACCATTGAGCCCCTTTATACTTTTTAGCTTTGAGGACTGGTTTTGCTAGGTTGCCCAAGTGACCTTGAACTTGCTGTCCTCCTATGTCAGCCTCCCAAGTACCTGAGATTTATAGACATGCACCACTGTGCCAGCCTCAATATTTTAAATTTTGTGAATGTCTTCTAGTAAAACTTTTTGAGTCAGAGCAATATGCTTCTATATTTGTTATGGAAAATAAATGATCATATGAAATCAATAAGAAGATTTAGTTAATAAAGGACTTATATTTTAGCTATTCTTCTCACATACACCCCAAAGAGCTACATGACTTCATAAATTTTTTTTTCTTTCTTTTTTTTTTTTTTTTACGGTGCTGGGGATTGAACCCAGGGTTTTGTGCTTACAAGGCAAGGCATTCTACCAACTGAGCTATGTCCCCAGCCCCTAGTTCATCCTCTTAATGATACTAAATCTAACTCTGAATATTTATGAGACTCCTGTTTAGTAGAAGCCAAGAGGATTTTCTGTGTGTTTCTGTTTAGGCCATAGATACCTCCGCTCTTAGTGTTTTGTCAGATCTGTGTAGCAGCTCTGGTTTTCTCTAACCTCTCAATATATATTAGAGCAGGAAGTACAAAGGGATATCATGTACTTCTCAGTGTAATAGAACTTTAACTTACCTAAACATTCTCAGGACTGCTACATCTTGACTGATGCTCCCCATAGGATCCTCTGAAGGACCTGGGGAATGGATGCCAAAATCATATACATGTTCTCATCCCAATTTTAAATGTTGTAGTGCTCCCAATATTGGTATATGTTACATGGTATAATTTATAGACATAAAAAAGATCTGGGGGCCATGGCTGTAGTTTCAGTGGTAGAGCACTTGTCTAGCATGTGTGAGGCATTGGGATCAATCCTCAGCACTACATAAATAGAAATAAATGTGTCCATGTACAGTAAAAATTTTTTAAAAATCTGATGTTTGGTTTATTTGTAATAAAATATTTTTTTTAATTGTAAGAAATATTTTTAAATCTCCTAAAATGTGTAATGAAACACTGCCCCAAGAGCATAGGAACTAATTAATAAGTACTATAATGGAAATCAGGGAACTGAAAGTTTGTATTTATATGTAAATCTAAAACTACCTAAGTCTCCATTTCCACCCAAATAAGGTTTTGACTAGAAGTAGAGGGTCTTAACCATGACAGATTTGAATTAATAAAATTGAATGATGTATAGTCCTCATATATCTTGATGTAGGTCTTCAAAATTATTTGTTTCATTTACAGTGTATGCAGTATAAGGCTAGGTCTTTTGTCACGTAAAATCTTTCTTAAAACATTAAGGGAAAATTGAAGGGAGCCCTTAAAAGATTACAAGTGGTAGTTTATATTCCTTGAGGAGCAAGAAGAAAATACTAATAAAGGGAAGAAAAAAATAATAAACAAATAAGGAAGAAAAAAAGATAATAGAATTAAAACCAAACATTAATAATTACTCTAAATATGAATGGATAAGATTACCATTTGAATATGGAGATCAGAAATGATTGATTGATTGTGGTACGGGGAGTGAACCCAGGGGTGTTTGCCAGTGAGGTACATCCCTAATCCTTTTTATTTTTTATTTTGGGACAGGGTCTTGCTAAATTGCCCAGGCTGATCTCAAACTTGTGATTCTTCTGCTCACCCTCCCAACTTGCTGGGATTTACAGGTGTGCACCACCACGCCTGGCCAGATTTTTATTTTTTATTGAAATGCCATTTTTAAGAGCCACATCTAAAATACATCAAAATAGACTGGGAAAAGGTAAAGCATGGGAAAATTTCTCAAAGAAAAGCAGGTGTAAATGTTGATGATAGGGAGAATATGCACACTAAACCTAAAACCATTTTTAGCACTAGAGCATCCTTGCAATGAGAAAAAGAGCAATTGCCTAAGAAGACAGAACTTTTCTGTGTGTGTGTGTGTGTGCATGCACACACAAGATATATATGTGTGTATATGTATATATAATTTGACAAGGAGAAAATAAATATGCAAAGGGTAGACAGTTTTAATAGCATAAGGAAATTTGGAATTAGAAGATTCAAAATAGTTGAACACAAATTAAATTAGATCTTTACTCATACCATACAAAAATACAAATACCTGAGTGGGCTGAAAATCTTAATGCAAAAAGAAAAAAAAATTTAAACCCTGAGATGTGTATGTATAAATAACACATTTTCTTTTGCTTTGTTACAGTATATGTTAGCCTAATTTTGGCAGTAAGACCCAGCAAACATTCAGTAGTCAAACAGAGCGTACTTCATCATACTCTGGTCCCGGTCCAAATCCAATCCAGGAGGCTTCATCCTTCCATCCTATCCTCTCTCATCACCCTCGAACTAGTCCTAAGCACACATCTCCTCTTACTGTATCTCCGAAGAGGTCTCAAGATAATTCTGTTAATTTCTCAAATTCCTGGCCTCTTAAAACCTTTGAAGGACTATCAAAGCCAAGTCCACAGAAAAAACTCATCAGCCAAAAACCATCTGACCCTACAGGTAGATTTGATGGTAAAAATCAGTACTTTGTTTAAATTAATTTGTGTGTTTAAATTAGTACTTTGTTGTTAATATATAAGGTTATTAGATCTTTAAGAGCTGATAAATTATGTTTTCTCTGAATTAGTTAATATTTAGGAAAATAATTATAGTGTATTTAATAGATCAAATATATGTAATATCAAATTCAGTTGGAATGATCATTTCTTTTCTTATTGTCACTTAAAAAATCCCTTTTCAGAACCAGACAGTTAATAATGAATAATGTATGTTGCCTCAAAGCCTACTAATAAATTTTAGCATCAACTATGAAATATCATTCATATTATTTACTATAATTAATGTTCATCATTCATTTTTCAACATTTATTGGGATGCTTATTATATACCAAAATTATTTTGAATAGCTGTTTTCTTTTAGTTGTTAGAACTAGAAAGTTCTTTTTTTTAATTTTAAATTATTTATTTATTTTTATTGTAAACAAATGGGATACATGTTGTTTCTCTGTTTGTGCATGGAGTAAAGTCATACCATTTGTGTAATCATAAATATACATAGGGTCATGTTTGATTCCTTGTTATTTTTTTGCTTCCCCCCCACCCTTCCCACCCACCCCTATTTTCCCTCTATACAGTCCTTCCTTCCTCCAATTCTTGCCACCCTCCCTATCCCAACCCTAAAACCTAACCCTAACCCTAAACCTAACACTAACCCTCCCACCCCCCTTATGTGTCATCATCCGCTTATCAGCGAGATCATTCGTCCTTTGTTTTTTGAGATTGGCTTATCTCAGCATGATATTCTCCAATTTCATCCATTTGCCTGCAAATGCCATAATCTTATCATTCTTTATGGCGGAGTAATATTCCATTGTATATATGCCACAGTTTCTTTATCCATTCATCAACTGAAGAACATCTAGGTTTTTTTTTAGTAATATCCCACTCTGTAATCTTGAAATTAGCATATAAATTCATTCAAGACAAATCTAGTCTCAAAAAATCCGTTAAAGGTATACCCTATACCCTATATGCTTTTCTGTCTCAAGCCACTGAGGTAAGGTGATCTACCTTTACCCCATAACACCAATGTTCCAGTTTATAACCATAGTCAATTTATTGCATATTTAGTTAATTGTATCACTTTTTCTTAACACTGAACCTTCATTCCCTTCTCGTAATTTTTTGTCTTCTCTGTAAAGTCAAATATTATATTAAAATTTTGTTCAATAAGCCAGGAATGGTGGTACATGCTCTAATCCCAGTAGTGTGGGAGACAGACAGGATTGCAAGTTCAAAGCCAGCCTCAGTAACTTAGTGAGGCCCTAAGCAATTTAGCAACACCCTGTCTCAAAATAAAATATAAAAAGGGCTAGAGATGTGTCTCAGAGGTGAAGCACCCCTGGGTTCAATTGCTGGTACAAAAAAGGTGTGTTTAATAAATCAAATGTATATGTATATAATATAAAATTCATTTGAAATGATCATTTATTTTCTTATATTACCACTTCATTATTCTTTTTCAGAACCAGGCAACAATGGTGCTTTGTAATGGACATGACCAGCCTATGTTGCCTAACTTTGGTCTTCTGGTGTAGCTCTGATACAGGGCTTGCATAGCATGTGGAAGGCCCTGAGTTTGATTCCTGAACAACACTAGTGAATCTTTCTACAGCTTATTCTCCCAGTGCCCAGTATTACTGCTTTACAGATATAGTCATTCAGATATTGCTTATATAATTAGATCATACCAGAAAAGCAGCCCCTTCTAGCTTATTTTGCAACTTTATCATAAACAGATACTAGTTATGACTTGTGTGACATAAATAATTTAACATGGTTTGTGTATTATTTTTATGTAATGTAAAAATTTTAAGTGGCTATTTTTGTTATATTCATTAAGGATGGGACAGTGATAATTATATTTCATCTCATTTTATTTTGGTTCCATCCACTTACTGGCAGATGCCATAATTTCATTATTTTTTATAGCTGAATAATATTCCATTGTGTATATATACCATGTTTTTTTTATCCAGTCATCTGTTGAAGGGCACACCTAGATTGGTTTCCTAGCTCTGGCTATTGTGAATTGAACTGCTATTAAACTTTGATTGTGGCTACATTCACTGTAGTGTGCTGATTTTTAAGTATTTGGGTATAAGCTGTCAGTGTGCTTATTTTAAGTACTTTGGGTATAAGGAGTGGAAACATGGGTCAAATGTGTGATGTGCCATTTTGTTTAAAACACTGTATTCCAATTCATTCTGACCTATAAATCCTTTTCTGGAAAAAATAAAATACATATTTTCATGCAGGAGAAAATTCTCAAGAAAAATCTACTCCAGTTCAACTTATACCCTGCCTTGGTGAGATCACCATCTTCCCGACGAGGCCTAAATGGGACAAAGCTGTTCCTTCCCATACCCAAGAGGAATAAACATTTTGCTGATAAAGCTGATTAAGCACAGTGGGACACAAAAAAAGGAACCTGATGATATCTGGAAGAATGAGAAGATAGTTTACAATCGATCTTTCGGAATTAAATTTCAGGATAAAGATTGGATCAAGAAGAGGAAGGTTAGAAACCATATATCATTTTTAATAATTTAAAAATATTTACAATTTATATAGTGTTATAGTTGCAGGAAAATATTAAGTACTTTTTATCCCACACTCTTCTTATTTGTAAACATATTTCATTCTCTTACTGAAAATGTGAAGATACAGTGAATTATTAGGAAGAAAATTCATCACACCAGATGACTACCCAGAATAATGTTCACACTAATGTATTTCCAACCAGTACTTTTTTCTATGCATACGTTACTCCTTTTGCATTAAAATTATGAATTAATATAGCAATATATTACTGTACTGGTTATTTCTCAATGAACAATTTATCATATTTCTTTTCCTGTTTTTGAATGAACAAAATAACATAGTTCCATCCCAATCCAATTTCTCCCTTTCTTCACCAGAAGACAATTACTATTATCATTAATTCATGTTTTATGTGTTTTTTGTAGTTTTCATATATTTATTGATGTTATATTCATACCAATTAATTTTAATAGTCTTTGGCTATGGCAAACAATGCTGCAGTCGATATTCTTTTTTTTTTTTTTTTGGTAGTGTGGAAATAAACCCAAGGCCTTATGCATGGGAGACAGGTACCCTACCAACTGAGCTATATCCCCAGTCCCAGTGGATATTCTTGAGTCTCAACTTTGTGCATATGCACCCAAATATTTTGTCATTATTAAATTGAGATCATATTATATATTCATCTTGAATTTTAGTTCAGTCCATTATGCTATAAAATGTTGCCCGTATGTTAACATGCTCATTATGTCAGAAGGAATGTGATTGCTGTATTCTTTGGATTCAGAGTATTATTTGATAGATGTCTCCTTTTTTATCATTTCAGTTGCCTGATTTCATGTCAAAACATGAAAATGGTTTGCATTATATATATAAAAAAAACCTCTTCTAAGTTATGATTTCATGATATTATTTTAGTCTGTTTATAAGATGTAAGTATCATATACTGATAGTTTGCTTATAATAAAACAGTAAATTGTAGCATATTCATTTTAAAATGTGTCATATTAAGAATGCATGAATTAATGTCTAAAGTGCCCCAACTCATTGTATTTCAGTAGTACTAGGAGGGAATTTATTTGAAGGAAGAAACATGTTAAAGGCATTGTCCTACATAGCTTATGAATTTCACCTGAATCTATACATTCTTGCATTGTTTTTGTGTATATTAAAATTAAACCCTTTTTCTTTTAGTGGATAATTGAAAGGTGAGTTTTTTGTATATAATTATTAGTAAAACACAGGATGACACTATTTTTAGACAATCTTTCAAGCTTTTAGTAGGGAGGCAGCCCTACTGATGAATCAACTAGTGTAATTGCTTGAAGTGACCTATCCTGCCCATCGGTTGCTAATATGGCACTTCTTATCTATTGTTTTGAATGGATCACTGTTTATCTTGTTTGATGTAAGTTGACTTTTAAAAAAGGCATTAAACATTTTATGGATTAGAATAGTATTCTTGTGTCATGGAAAAAAGTATATCAAGCAACTTTTACTTCTATATGCATTTGTATATTGAAATTGATATTTTATAGTATGTTATATATATTGATATATTATAGTATTTAATATATCAAACACTTTCACTTTTATTACTTCACTTAATCTTCACAGTGTCTCCCTGAGTTAAGCAAAGCACCATCTATTTTGGTTTTATTTGTGTGTATTTGTTACTGTTTGGTTATTGGAAGAGGCTCAGAGATGTTTTGTGTCTACACTTTGTATAGGTCAAGGTTTAAGTGATAGGGCTAGAATTCAAGTCCAGGTCACTTAACTCCAAATTCATTGTTTTTTTTTTTGTTTTGTTTTGTTTTGTTTTGTTTCATTTTGTTTCTCACCATTCTGTACTGCAGTAAGTCCATTAAGTGATTTGTTGAACCTAACATTAAAGTGTGAATAATTCAAGTGTTAATAAGTATATGGACATTTTCATTACTTGAAGGCAGAACTTTTCACTAAATGCTTAACCTTATGAATTAAAATATAAAAGCGGTTACGTACTTCTGGATTTCTTAATTGGTTCAGTTCTATTCTTAGCCTTAATATTTAATATGTTAGGTTTTTATAATTTCTATCCTGCATTTCTAAAAATGTTAGCTTTAGAAGTTCTGTTCTATGATTTGTTCTCTAAACTTCTTAACACGTATAAGCTAGATATAAACATCAGACTTTAGAAAACTGCTTACCTTTTGTTAACTTTCTTCTGGAATTTGTAAGTAGCTACATCAGCATACCAGTGAGCCAAGATTAGCTGTATCTCTCTAACTCAAATATCTACCTTCTGATTCAGTGATTTGTTAAGTAATTGAATTAACACCATATATTTAGACTTGTGCTGGCTGGCAAAAAAATCATGGTGAATAATAACAAATTCTTCTTCTCAAGGAACTTACAACTTAGGAGGATGTTTATATCCAAATGACGAACTCTGTTTTATACTGTGGCATATGTAGTAGCATTCATCTCATTAGTATGAGATTGAAGGGTGTCTAGCTAGGTATAATTAATGGAATTTAAAATCTAAGGATAACTATTACTAACATAAGGGGTTCATACTAATCTTGCAAAGTTAATTGGTTTGTTTTCTCTTAGATGCAGAACTCTCTTAGGTCTCTTCGTAATAGTGCAGCTAAGAAAAGAGCAAAACTGAGTGGTAGCACTTCTGATATTGAAAGTCCTGATTCTGCAATGAAGCTTGATTTGAACATGGACTCCCCATCTCGATCTTCCTCTCCAAACATCAGCTCTTACAGTGAAAGTGGAGTTTACAGCCAAGAATCATTGACTTCTTCTCTGTCTACAACTCCCCAGGGAAAGAGAATAATGTACATATGTTAAACAATATTCATCTGTGATTTGTGATCCAGATCCCCTAACATTATGTTTGCAAAAAATTTAAAATCTTTTTTTCTTTTTTGTTTTTAAGATACTTCTAAAATTCAGTAGGAAAGTTTACCTTCATAGCTTTCATTTGGAGTGGGTGTGAAAAAGAAACACAACTGCAACTGTAATCTGGAGTACATAAATTATATAGGCCCTATTCCCAAAGCCCCAGTTATTCTTCCTAACATTTATCTTACTACTTTATACTTCTGTATCATTTTTTTTCATTTGCCAGTTAAATGACTGCTTTCATTTTAAACTCAGCACCGATTTCCTCTAATTTGTGAATGAGATCTGCCCAGCTGAATCTTACTGTTTTCTTATTTTGTTATTTCCCTTTTCTTTTTTCCTCAGGACTCCATACCATAGTTCCCATAACTTTGTCAGAAGTCTCTCTATTTATAGCAGTAGTGCTAGAATTAGAGTCCTGGTTACCCACAAAAGCAGTAGTATTATTTTGAGCATAACAATTGAACCAACTTTTCCATATCATCTCTACAACCTGAGTCTTAAACAGTAATCCTTTCCTGATTTTTGGCATCTTGGTGATCCTATTGTAAAATTTGAGAGAATGCCTTCTCTATTTATTTTAGACAAAAAAAAAAAAAAAAAAAAAAAATAGAATAGCTACAGCATAGGCAGATATATTTTTAACGTAAGTAACTACAAAACAGTTTTCCAAAATGGTTGTATGATTTTATATTCCTGTCAGCAATGTGTGAGAGTTATACTTGTTTCACATTATTACTAACATTTTATGTTGTCAGTTCTTTATTTTATTTCAGTTTTAACCTGAATCTTGTTTATATACAGCTATTAGAAGTAAATATTTGAAATTAAATTAAAATTATTTTCACGTCAGTGAACTGGAGCCTCTGACAAATATAGGTAGAGATTGCATAATCAAAGAGGAGATGGTGTTTTAATAACTTTAATACAAATAGGAATTATTTTTCAGCAATTCAAAGAATTAAACTGAAATTTTGTGTCCTAGTCTTAGAAATATCTTCTCTCATGAATTTCTCCTTCACAGTTTAAACTTAAATAAAGAAATACTTGGTGCTTAGAAAATTTTTTTCTAACTGGAAATATTTAACTTTTAGACCTAAAGCCCTTCCTTTATCTTCCATGAAGATGAAACTAAATATTGTGTACTTCTGCAGTTGCAATATCATGTAAATAATTTGAAACCTATTTGGGAAATAAAGTCGACTTTATAAAATTGCACCATTTAAAATTCAGTATTTCCTACATTGTCTCAAAGAGTTATTCTCTTCAAATGTTAAATTATGTAAGAAGGGAGTTCACCACATCCTCATTTATGGACTGAATTTTTTTTTTTTCCTGGAACCAGGGATCGAACCCAGGGGTGCTTAACCATTGCACACCTCTCTGCCCTTTTTATTTTGAATTTGAGATCCTCTTGCTTCTACCTCCTCAGCCACTGGGATTACAGGTGCATGCCACCATGTCTGGCTGACTGAATTACTTTTTATGAATTTAGGATTTCCACATTTATCTGACTTAGAATAATTATTCTTAACCAACGTGCAGCCTTCATTAAGAGAGATGGCCAAAAGCCAGGTGCACAGCTATACCCCTGTGATGCCAGTGATTCAAGGCTGAGGCAGGAGGATCAAAAGTTTGAGACCAGCCTCAACAATTTATTGAGACCCTGTATCAAAATAAAAAGAGGGGAAAAAAAAGAATCATGACCAAAGAAAACCACTACTAACTAATATAAGACTTTTATCTTTAGGTGGACTGTGAAGGAAAAGTTGTTGAATGCACTCAATATAAATGTATATTTCAAATTTATACTAGAGAATTTACTCTTTCAAAATATTTAACACTGGTTTCTCACCAAGCCCCATGGTAAATATGCCTACTCAACTACTAATTGAAATTCTTTGTAAAATCTCTTGATTATAATATCCATTACTGGTGTATGATATTATAATTCTTCTTGAGTTAATATCCTTTAAGAGTGAAAGTTTAGTTTCTTTATTAAACGAAACAAATATCAGGAAAGTATAGCAATAAATAGCCTTAAAGATATATCAAAGTGCCTACATGCATTCTACTGTCATGCATAACTAATTGAAACAAATATTTAAAAATTAGAAAAATAAATAATCTTTAAAAAGTAATATTTGGGCTGGGTGTGGTCATGCGCACCTGTAATCCCAGCCACTTGGGAGGCTGAGGTAGGAGGATGGAGAGTTCAAAGTCATCCTCAGTAAAAGTAAGGCGCTAAGCAACTCAGTGAGACCCTGTCTCTAAATAAAATACAAAACAGAATGTGACTCAGTGATTGAGAGCCCCTGAGTTCAATCCCCAGTAAACCTTCCCCTACCAAAAAAAAAAAAAAAACAGTAATAACTGCAAGCTCACTTGTTGCTGATCTCTTGTTTATAAGATAGTCAAGTCTCTATTTTTGCCCTATGTATGATGGTAGATAGTGTGTTAGATAATAGACAATTTGATTTGGTTTTGGAATAGATTAATGGATCAGTTTTTTTAGACTTAGTGATAATGCAGTACAATTCGATGAGTCATTTCCTGTGACAGTCTTCTCATGAATGAAGAATGAGCCATGTGTTAAAAAGGTTGGCAGTTATAGCTGGAGATATAGCTCAGTTGGTAGAGTGCTCATAAATACAAGGCCCTGGGTTCAATCTCCAGCACTGCAACAAAAAAAAAAAAAAGTGGGAAGTTTAGAAGATGAACTAATGGTAGTAGCCATTATTTTTCATGCTTCTTTACTGCCTAATTATCTAAAAGTTTATTGAGTTAATAAAAGAATAGAAAATATGTTATCTGAGTATTGAACAACTATAAATCAAATGTTTATGGAATTATTTTTTTCATTGTAGGTCAGACATATTTCCAACATTCGGATCAAAACCTTGTCCAACAAGACTTTCTTCTGCAAAGAATAAAAACTCTCATATTGCTGAACAAAGCCCCAGTGCAGGTATTCTATGAATGTTTTATAAACATGATTTATAAAATGTATGATTTTTAAAATGATGTAAAAAATGATAGCAGGTAATTTCAGATTTAGAATTTTTGTTGTTATCTATTACAAGTAAATCATTTAAAACTCCTTAAAAGGCTATTTAGGCAAGGGTAAATGTTACATTATTTTTGAAAGAAAAATATTTATCTATCTGAATCATTAATTTCTTTCTAAGTCCATAGGTATACCTATGCCTGGCTCCCCCACCCAGACACTTTAAAATTTAGTTGTTATGAATTGATACCTGACTGTCAGAATTTTGAGAGCTTTTAGATGATTCTAATGCACAATATAGAAAACCACCGGCCATCACAAAATAAAATTTCCTTTAAAAACAGTATTTGCCTAGTTACTAGTTATTACAAGTAATTTTTTTGTTTGTTTGTTTCTTTGTTTTTTGTTTTTGTTCTTGTTTTTGTTTGTACTTGGGAGTGAGCCCATGGGTGAGCTACATCCCTAGTCCTTTTTATTTCTTTATTTTAAGACTGGGTCTTGTTAAGTTTCCAGGTTGGCATCAAACTTATAGTCCTCCTGCCTCAGCCTCCCAAGTCACTGGGATTACAGGCATGTGCCACTGTACCTGGCTAAAATTTATTTTTAAAATGAACTTGTGTTTCATGTGGATACACATGAACTAGGTATGTTCATATGTGTGTTTTGTTAAGAATTTTGTGAACTAACTTGGAAATCTCTAATTTTTTATAATATCACTTTTCAGGAAAAAAATTAACAATTAGTTATTAGTTTGAAAATATTTGGACTCTGATCTATCTGGAGTGGAAACTGCATGTCATTCTTTATGATTAAAAAAAACCATTGAATTATAAATGAATTTTAACAAATTATATTTATTTTCATACAATCTCAGTGCTAAAATGCTAAAATGTTTAACTTTGAAGATACTTCTCCTTTAATTACCTTTCTAAACAGCTGTACATAAATATGATCATTTACTAAGATTTTTAACTTCTTGCCCTTAAATATGTCCTGATTTTATCTCCTTTTCTTCCGTCTTACTACTTGTCCTCATTCCTTAACATACTTAGCCTCCTAAGTTTTCTCCCTAGTTTCAGTTTAATTCACTTATAGTCCATTCCCCACAATGCAGAACTGACTATATTGGCCAACCAAAAGTCCTTTAGGACATTCTTCAGTGAACTGGTTCCTGCACACCTATCCTATCTCATTTTTCACTTTCCTCTCTATATCTCATGCTCCAGATAAATCAGACTACCTTCAGTTGTGTTTCCCATCTTTTGCACTTGCACATATTATTTCTTCTGCATGATATGTGGAATCTACACCACATCCTTTTCAGCAGTAAAAGAAGCTCATTTGTTTTTATTCTGGGAAGCCTTCCCTAATTTATAAACAAGATTGACTATTACCTCTTTTGTGATACATTTTGCACTGACATCTTTTATAATGGTTTTGGAGTTATTTTATTTTCCTTCTACTCTCAGATTCTTGATTCCCAGAGAGTAGTTCCCTCTGATTACCTACCTCAGACCTGTCATATCATGAATGCCGGACTTAGCCAAGTGTGCTTAGTTTACTGGTTTGCACAAAGCTAGTGGTCAACAAAGAGGTAACTACTCTACACATAAGATCAGTGTATATGTTTGAAAGACCCCAGCTAAATCCCAAACTGATATTTAATAATAATAATATTCACACTTTATATAAAAAAATGCTTTGAAACTTTTCCTCATTTTAAATATATTTAAGATCAAAGAGACATCTGATTGCTTTATTATATCTAATTTGCAAAAATGGAACTATCTTTTGGAAGAGTAGCTTTGAATTTGGAAAAGAGTACATTTAAAACCTGGATTTGGGCTGCAGCTGTAGCTCAGAGGTAGAGCATTTGCCTAGCATGTGTGAATCTCTGGGTTTGATCCTCAGCACCATATAAAAATAAATAAATAAAATAAAAGACCACTGACAACTGCAACTAAAAATATTTTAAACAATAAAAAATTTAAAAAGTAAAAAACAAAAACAAAAAAAAACCCCTGAATTTGAATTCCCCTCTGATGCTAATTGTAGGACCCTGGGATTCATTTAATAGAGTGATTGGTTCTATAGTAGTATATACTTCTAATGTAGTATTCAGGGTTCCCCAAACTTGCCTAATATTTAGTGTTTTTCAAACTTGTTTAATCTTAGGAATCACCAGGGTACATGCAACACATGTAGCTTCTGAGACCTCATCTCATACCTAATGAATTCATCATCTTGTTTAGAAATCTGTGCTTTTAACAAGTAATAGGAATTTCTAGGATCATATTTTGGAAGCATTGCCATCATTGAATTCACTGAGATATTCTTAAATTTAACATTCTCTCAAACTGTTAAATTGCTAGTAGTTTAAAATTTTATAAATTTGGGTTTGTTGTTTTCTGTAAACAAGTGATTCCTGCAAGTTTATTTTGGCTTCAGTGGCAAAACATAAAAATAATAATGCCCAGAATAAAGACCATTTGAAGATTGTTGTAGTCAATTTTTTTACTGCTGTGACTAAATGATCTGACCAGCACAATTATAGAGGAGGAAAGGTTTATTTGAGGGCTCACGGTTTCAAAGGTCTTAGTCTATAGAAGGCTGGTTCCATTCCTTAGGGCTCAAGGTGAGGCAGAACATCATGATGGAAGAGTGTGCAGAGGGAAGCAGCTGGCATCATTAGGAATCAGAGACTCCACTCTCCAGATACAAAATATATACCCCACAGCCACGTTCCAATTCCCACCTTCTCCAGCTACACCCTATCACATCAGTTAATCCCATCAGGGATTAATTCACTGATTTTGTTAAGACTCTTACAACCCAATCATCTCTCCTCTGAACCTTCCTGCATTGTCTCACATGTGAGCTCTTGGGGGACACCTCACATTCAAAGCATAACAAAGGTAAAAATGAAAACGTCAATTATGTAAAAATCCTAAATCCAGTCTGTCTTTACGACAGTGTTTCCACCAAAGACTTCCACACATATTATACAAAAATTTACTGTAAATTATGCTAAAATTTTCTGATCTCTCCCTCCCTTCCTTCCTTCTTTCCTTCCTTCCTTCCTTTTCTTCATACCAGGGATTGAACCCAGGAGCACTTAATTATTGAGCCACACCACTAGCCCTATTTTGTATTTTATTGTATTTAGACACAGGGTCTCACTGATTTGCTTAGTACCTCGCTTATCGCCAAGGCTGTCTTTGACCTCGTGATCCTCCTGTCTCAGCCTCCCGAGCTGCTGGGATTACTAGTGTGCACCACTGCACCTGACTATAAACATATTTTCCTAGAAGGACTAAAATAATAATGGCCAAAGTGATCAAATTGACCATTAAATGCATCTAACTCAAATGCTACCACTATGATGTGCAGAACTCCACAATTCCTAACCTCAAGCCAAAACTCAAAGACTGAGCCACTGGAAGTGCATGCATTAGCCAGGCAGCTATCACTGCCTCTGTTACTCTTCCTCTAATCTCAGGCAGTAGAGGGAAAGACAGTTCTACCCACTGGGGAACAGGCTATGAAACTAGCATAGGACTTCATCTTGGAGCTCAGTGCTAAGTTCACCACAGTGATCCAAACACCAGGCAAAAACAGAGGGCACTTACCAAGAGTAGAGCTCACACAGGAGCCTCTAGACCTGTCCTGGCACTAGGCAGAGACCTGTGACCCAGAAGGATGGACTCATGTGCTGACCTGTATTATCACCAGCTATAATGGGCCTAGGACTGCAAAGGTTATTGTGGCTGAAACCTAGGATCGTCCAACTTACTGTTAGCCTTGGTGGCTAAGGAACTAACTTCACAAATACCACCCCAACCACAGGCAGTGTAGTGTGGAGTAAGACTTTATTTGCTTAGGGTAGGACAGGGTAATTACCAAGGACTTTGCCTTGGAATTAAGTTCTTAGCTTGAGTACCCTAATACTGGGCAAAGCTAGTGGCCCACTTTCCCAGGCCAGTGTCAATAGGCGGCCCCACCAGTGGAGGACACAGCCTCTCAGACTGTCAGATTTCTCTTTTGACCAGCATCACCTGTGACTGGTTCATCAGTCTTGAACCACAAGTCCATCTTAGTAGTAGGCAGCTCATAGCAAAGTCAGCCTTGGTTCTACCCCAGTGCTTTTCTAGTCCTGATAGACTATGGACTTAGGTCGTGACACAACTTTGTAGTATTAGTGGCCACATATATGGCATAGGAACCTGGAACTGGTCCTCTCATGACGATTCTGCTCAGAGCCAGAGAGAATCCTGCAGTGTCTGTCCACAGACCTGTATCTATGGAAAGGGCTTCTGAGCCTATTCTTTCCCCATGGAGAGGCTTGTGATAGAATATCTGTTTTTAAGCCCTCACCAGGTTTACAGGGGGAGATATATTCTCCCCCTGACTTTCTGTAAGAAATGCTGTAGGGAGTTCTCCAAACTGAAAAAAAGAGATATTACTAAGAGGAAAACATCAGAAGGTATAAAACTCACTGGTAAGAGTAACTTTTACAAATTCAGGATAGTCTTGAACAGCATAGCAACTGCAGATTTGGAGAAAATTTGGACTTGGGTTGCCTGTTAGTGTTAACAGTGAGAACACACCAACAGCACACTTCCACAAACCTGGACTTGGGGTACTATCAAGTATTGGAATAGCAGAAATTATTTCAGGCTAAGAAAAAATAGATATTCTGCTTAGAATTTCTAGAAAGAAGCACAAACAAAACCAGATGAGAAAAATTGGAATAAATTCCTAATCCTTCAATGCCCAAATGACTTTGTGTACAAAGCATCAAGAGCTTTCAGGAAACCATGACCTCAATTAATGGTGAAAATAAAGTACCAGAGAGAATGAGGTTGTGATAAAGCGCTTGCCTGGCACGTGCAATACACTGGGTTTGATTCTCATTACCACATAAAAATAAATAAATAAAATAAAGATATTTTTTAAAAAGTGCCAGAAACTGAGCAGATAGTGATCAATATTGGCAAACTCCCCAATGGAAAATTTAAGACAGCTGTTTTAAGGCAACTCAGTGGGCTTCTAGATAACACAGAGAATTCAGTACTCTTCCTGAGTAAGTAAAACAGAAATGGAAGCAACTTTAATAAAAATTTCTTCATCTGAAAAATACACTAAATGAAGTGAAAAATGCCATAGAAGGCATCAGTAGCAGAATAGATCAATCAGAAAAGAAAGGATTAGTTAGCTTGAAGACAGGCTATTTGAAAATTCTGTTGGAGAAGATAAAAGGGGGAAAATGGAGGGGAATAAAGAAGGCTCATGGGAACTTTAGGACAGCATTAAAAGAGGAAATATTTAGTCAGATTTAATTCAACCAAGTGTACCCCAAGACATCTTTTAAAAGCTTTCAAAGGTCAATGATAGAGAGAAAATTCTTAAGATTGCAAGAGAAAAAAGACATAAGAATATCCCAGTACCTGATAGCAGGCTTAGCAGAAACCTTACAATCTAAGAGAAAATGGCATGAGATTTTTCAGAGTACTGAAGGGAAAATACTTAGAGAATACTGTACCCAGCAAAGAAGCTCTGTTCGCACCAAAAAATAAAAGCTGAGAGACTATATCTCCCCCTGACTTTCTGTAAGAAATGCTATAGGGAGTTCTCCAAACTGAAAAAAAAAAAAAGAGACATTACTAAGAGGAAAACATCAGAAGGTATAAAACTCACTGGTAAGAGTAACTATTACAAATTCAGGATAGTCTTGTATTATAAATATGGTACATAAACCATTCATATAAGGGTATTCCATATAAAGACTAAAAAGCAAAACAAATTAATAACTACATTAGTATGTTAAAAGAGGTAATAAAGTTATAAAGCAGGACACCAAAAATCCAATTGTAGGAAGAATGGAGCACAAGTGTGAAGTTTTTTTAATTTACATATTTCCAGTTACTTTTTATTTGTGTCTTTATAATCATGTTAAGCTACTATCATTTCACAATGACTTTATGATCGTCAGAAAGTTTGTTTTAGGCCTCATGAGAACCACAAAGCAAAAATCTGTAAAAGACAAACCAAAAATAATAAGAAATGAAAACACACTACTGTAGTAAATCGCTTAGATTCTAAGAGAGGGAGAAAGAAACTACAATAAAATTAGAAAACAAGTTCAAAATGGCCTACCCATCAATAATGTGAAAGGACAAAAAAAAAAATCTATTTTTTGCTTACAAGAGACTCACTTTACCTTTTGATGATATACATGGATTGAAAGTAAAGAAATAGAATAATACATTTCATGCAAATGGAATCCAAAAGAAGGCAGGAGTAGCCATACTTATTATATTTTGGGGTGGGGTACTGTGGATTGAACCCAGGAGGACTTAACCACTGAATCACATCCCTAGCCCTTTTTATTTTTTATTTTGAGACAGGATCTTACTAAGTTGCTTAGGGCCTCACTGAATTAGTGAGGCTGGCCTTGAACTTGTGATCTTCCTGCCTCAGCCTCCCGAGTCTCTGGAATTACAGTTATGTGCCAGTCAGTATGCCAGGTTTCCATACTTAATTCAGATGAAATAGACTAGGTTAAAAATAACAAAGAGAGACAAGGAAGGTCATTATATAATGATAAAGGGTTTGAAAAGTGAAAAAAATGCACCTAAGTTCATATTCTGAAATTATATATAGATATGTGATTGATTAAAAAGACAAAAATACTTTGTGCCTTCTTAAGCCATAGGGAAAAAATTAACATCTGGATAGGAAGATTAAAAGTTCTTCCCAATTCTTTAATCAGCCTGAGACTCCCACATAGAGAAATTTTAGATATGTTGGTTTCTTGAAGTTGCTAAAATACATGACATGCTTTAGTCTCTTTTTTTTTATTTACTTATTTTTTTAATTTTTTTTTTTTTTTTTTTTTAGTCTTTTTAAAAAAGATAAAGGGCTGGTACCACATGTGCTGGTTTAAAAGAATATAAGTGATTTCAGTTTTTATAATTCCTAACATAAGATTTGAGGATAAATCAGGTGCTTTAAAACTGAAATGGCTGTATCAGTGACTTTTATCCACAAAATCATTATTTTTACATGTATATTCAGAATAAAAGTTGTTAAAACTTTTTAAAGATGGTATGTATGAGCATGTGCTTTATATAAGAAAATATGGTACTAATAAAAAAATAATTTGAGAACTATAAAGTTAGGTTGCCTTATATAACAAAATCTGAGAGGTAGTTTTTTCTTTCCCATCCTGCCCCAACCCTCCATAAAAGGGGAGCAGATTACAAAAGACAATTGGCTATGGGTAAAGAAAAAAAAAATGTTAGGCTAATATTGTCAATCATCCTTCCTTAATGGATACTATTATATAGGGTACCTTGCATATATGACATAGATATTAACATGAGACTTGTGCTTAAAGACTTAGTGTTTTCTTAAGGAAACAAGGTATTAAGATTAAAACAATAACAACTAGAAGAATTAAATGACAAATTATTAATAGAAGTAATTCTTACTAAAAGGTCAGAGGAAAAAATAAAATCAATTTTGATATACCCATTAGGAGGTCAGGATACTATCTAAAACCAGTTTAGTTGTATATTTTGTGCATTTTGGTGGACTTGACATAAAATTTTAATCCCTGATAATAATATTAATTGGCATCTTTAGTCCACTCCTGATGTATAACAAAATACCTTAGAATGAGTAATTTATTAAAACATGACAAAACAAATAAACCTTATTGCTCACAGTTTTGAAGGCTGGAAAATCCATGATCAAGACACTGGCATATTCATTGTCTGGTGAGGATTCTCTACTTCGTAGATGGTGTCTTCTTGCTGTGGTCGTAACATGGTTAAAGGGACAAGCGAGTTCCTTTAGGCCTATTTTACATGGACACTAATCCCATTCATGAAAATGGAGCACTCATAACCTAATCACCTCTCAAAGGCACCACCTGTTAATACTGTCACCATGGGAATAGATTTCAACATATGAATTTGGGGAAGACACATGCATTCCATCCATAGCAGAAGCTACCTCTTGATAATATTTACTGTGTATCAGACACTGTTCTACACACAAAGGTAAAATAACTGGTTTAAGATCTCTTAGTGAGTAGCAGAGCTGATTTGAACCTAAGCAGTATGGATCCAGGGTTGGTGCTCTTAATCAGCACACTGTCAAATAAGGAGATTAACTCACCTCTTCATTTCAGCACATTGGGAAATTGGCAAAGGGTTGCTTAACAAGGTGAATTTAGCCTATTCCTTGACAAAAGCTAAGACTTTAAGGGAACAGGAGGGTGAAATACATTTCTAGCAAGGGGAATAACTTGAACAACAAAAAAAAGTTAATGAACCATTGAGCCCCAGAACAAAATATAATGTTAGTACTGTAATACTGAATAAACAAATGTCATATAAGGATAGTCTTATTTAAATGACTGAAGTTGGCCCTCTCTATAACCTAAAGGTAATACATAGTAGGTCGCAGTGTTTCGTTTGTATGTAGTTCACATACTCATCTGTCTGTCATCCTTAGTCTCAGACCTGTCCCCCCATCTAATTTGGGCTGGCCTTTGCCCAGATTCTACTTTAACATTTGCAGTCCTCTGTTTATCTTATATTTCTGCGTTGTCCACATGACTAATTTGTTAGTGACATTAAATAGTAAAAGTTCTCCCTAAATCATGAATATTTGAATCCGTGCTCCTATAGCTCATTTTGAAGATAAATAGAAGAGTTTGGTTGGAAGGATGGTTTTCGTGTAGAGTTTGGGGGAAAAAGGTTACAAGAGAGAAGTAGGGACTGGACTGGAAATCCTTGAATACCAGGCTAAGGAGTTTTGTGTAGTGTTTTGATAGTGATGTGAAATTGCAGGAGGGTTATTATTTTTTTTCCCAAGGAGATAGGATGCTGTTTAAAATCAGTGTTTTCAGGAAACTCATTCACAACCATAGTACTGTGAATATTTTGTTAAAGAAGCTAGAGATAGAAGATCAGAAGACCAATTAGACACTTATTACACTGCGTAAGGTGTGAGGTGTTGAGTTTCATGAGAATTAGCACAGTGCCAGGATTAGACTAAAAAGGGATGGATGCAAGACACATTTCAAGAACTACTAGTGGCCAGGCGTGGTGGCGAACACCTGTAATTCCAGCAGCTCTTGGGAGACTGAGGTAGGAGGATCATGAGTTCAAAGCCACCCTCTAGCAACAGTGAGGCACTAAGCAACTGACTGAGACCCTGACCCTAAATAAATACAAAATAGGGCTAGGGATATATCTCAGTGTGGAGTACTCCTGAGTTAATCCCCAGTACCAAAAAAAAAAAGTTAATTTCAAAGACTACTAGTGAAGAAAGGGGGCTAATTGTATATTTGAATGAAATGACTAAATGTATCATAGATTCATGAATAGTCATGGGAAGGTCTCAAAGCCAGAAGTTATGGGGGAAACTAAATTCTTGGTGAAGAAAAAATATTCCAGGTGAGTTAAATACTACTTTTCAAGAGACATGAGAACTAGAGATGCAGCTTCTGGAAGTCATGTGCTGAGAAATAATTGCTGAAACTGAGAATGGATATGCTCTCTAATGAACAATATGTAGAGTAAGACAAAGTGATTAAGACCAAATCTTGGTATACAGCCTTATTTAGGGAATAGCCGTAGAAAATCACCAAATTTGGCAAAGAGAAGGTGACCTGAGAACTGAAAAAGAACCAAGAATGAACAAGGGTCTTGAAACAAAGTGGCAAGAGAGTTTCAAGGATTGATCAGTACTATTAAATGCATCTTAGAGTATGAAGAGAATAAAAACCAAAAAACATGATTCGTTCTTATATGTTACATCCTATTGCTTGTAAAATAATTTTTGAAGGTATTCTTAATTTTATTGTTTTTTAGGGCCTTCTTAAATCTTCTGGTTATAGAAAAATTATATATGCTCATATGGAAAACTTGGGAAACACAAAAAAGCTCAAAGAAAAAATTAAAAATTTTCCAAAATCCCACTACTGAGAGAGATCTACTGTCAAAGTTTTATCACTTGTATTTCCAGTATCATTTCCATTAATGTATACAGGTATAGATTATTTTTTCTGTAAATGAAAGTGTCCCTTTTTCACTTACTTTATCATGCACATTTTATACTATAGAGCTATAGTAACAAAAACGGCATGGTGTTGGCACCAAAACAGACATGTAAGACTAATGGTACAGAATAGCAGACATAGAATCAAACCCACATAAATACAGTTAAATCACACTGGACTAAGGTGCCAAAAACATACACTGGAGAAAAAAATAACCTCTTTAACAAATGGTGCTAGGAAAACTGGAAATCCATAGGTCACAAAATGAAATTAAACCCCTGTTTTTCACCCTGCACAAAACTCAGTTCCAAGTGGATCGAAGACAGGCACTAGAACAGAGACCCTTTACCTAATAGAAGAAGAAGTAGACCCAAATCCACCTTGTTGGCCTAGGAACTGACTTCCTTAACAAGACTCCTAAAATGCAAGAAGTAAAATCAAGAATCAATAAGTGGGATGGATTCAAACTAAAAAGCTGAATGTGAAGAGAAAGCCTACAGAATGGGAAACAAATCTTAACCACATGCACCTCAGATAGAACATTAATCTCCAGGATATATAAAGAACTCAAAAAACTTAACCCCCCAAAAACAAATAACCCAGTCAATAAATGAGCAAAGGAACTGAACAGACACTTCACAGAAGAAGAAACAATCAATCAACAAATACATGAAAAAATGTTCAACAACTCTAGCAATTAGAGAAATACAAATCATCTCACTTCAGTCAGAATGGCAGTTATAAAGAATTCAAGCAACAATAAATGTTGGCGGGGACGTTGCTATTGGAACTGCAGATTGGTGCAACCATTATGGAAAGCAGCATGGAAATTCCTCAGAAAACCTGGAATGGAATCACCATTTGACCCAGCTATCCCACTCCTCAGTTTATACCCAAAGGACTTAAAATCAGCATAGTGCAGTGATGTAGCCACATCTATGTTTATAGCAGCTCAGTTCACAACAGATAAACTATGGAACCAACCTAGATGCCCTTCAACAGAAGAATGGATATATATAATGGAATATTAGCCTTAAAGAAGAGTGAAATTATGGCATTTGCAGGTAAATGGATGGAGCTGGAGAATATACTAAGCAAAATAAGCCAATCTCCAAAAAACAAAAGCTGAATGTTTTCTCTGATATGCAGATGCTAATTCACAATAAGGGGGGTGACTATGGAAAAATGGAGGAACTTTGGATTAGGCAGAGAGGAGTGAAAGGAGGGGAGGGAGTATGCAGGTAGGAAGAATAGAAGAATGAATTGGATATTATTACCCTATGTACACAACCAGTGTGATTCTACATCACATACAACCAGAAGAATGAGAAGTTATACTCCATTTGTGTATGATGTGTTAAAATGTATTCTATTGTCAGTGTCCATGTTGCATGTTGAGTTGTTTCCAATAAGTAGTAATAAATTTAAAAACATTTTTTCAGCTGCCTGAAGAATTTGAAAAACTTATTTTTAATGCTTGTAAAACTTGAAAACCTTATGTTAAGTGAAATAAGCCAGATACTGTGAAACAAGTACCACATGTTCTTTCATATGTGGAAGTTAAAAAAAAAAGTCATCTTGAATGTGTAGTAGTGATTACTAGAAGTTGGGAAGGGTGGGAGGATAAAGAGACTCTGTGGTTAGTGCACACTGTATGCATGTGTTAAAATATCACAGCAAACCCTATTGACATGCAAAATTACTACATATTTATCAAAAATAAAATGTTTAAAAAACATGAACTACCCAAAAGCGTATCTACTCCCAGTGTTGAGTGTACTTATCTCAGAGCTAAGAATGAACAGAATGTTTTATAACAAAAATTTGAAGGTATGGTAAAAGCACACCTTGATTCTCATTTCAGATTTGAACAATTAATCAGTAATGTTTTGATAGGTTATAAAAGTTGAACATCTGAATGAAGCAAGTTTAGAGTTTGAATACTTTTATACATTCATGAGAATCATCTTTATTAATGGGAAAATAATCTATGTTGTCCTAGGTACAAAAATTACAGGTAAACGGGGTATATACAAGGTAATGGATATGTTTTGTTCATTTATTAAGGAAACTGTTAACAGCTTTTTTAAAATGATAAAAGTCATATAGTATATACTCAATTCTATGTTGATAGGCATTTGTCAGAACTTTTCACTATTATAAACAACCTTGCAATGAACATTGGTATGCAGATATTCCTGTGTATTATATTTCCATAAAACAAAAATCTTAAGTTTAATGTTGGTTAAACACTAGTAATCAAGTGACTAAAAAACTTTCAAATGGACATAAATTCATTTTTGCAAATGAATGTATCTTTAATTTTACTATATCATTGCTATCTACTACTCACAAAGTTCACAAAGAAGCACTTTTACAAGAATTTTAGTTCACTGTGTGTCCACATTTGATTGTTTCTGTAAGTTCCAAATATATATGTAGATAGTATAATTTTTCAGTTCACTCACTTTTCTGAATGTTTTATAGTCATGTTTAATGTGAAATGATCCAGAATAATGGGGTTGTCACTGTAAAGAATTCTGAATACTTGAAACATGCTCTTTATGATTAGATAGAACTTCAAAATTATATCCTGGCACTTTTGTACCTTAAAGATCATACGGGGTTTATAAGAAAGGACTTGGAAACCACAAAGTACTAGACATATATGAAAAATTATACTGGGATTTTTTGTTTCTTTGGTGCTAGAGATTGAACCCAAGGCCTCATGCATGCTGTATCACTGAACTACACCTTTAGCCCCTAGGTACTTGTTTTTAACCCAAGAGACTTTTAAGAAATTCTCCTAAAAGAACCATGACAAAGGTTACCATGTCCTTTTTATTTACATTTGGGCTACGGAATATGGATAATGAATTTGCTTCAGTGAGAACAGGAGAGTGAGATGCTTCTTTTTCAGTGGCCTTCAGTTTGACATAAGTTGTTTAATCCTCAAAGATGGCATAGTTTGAGGGGTTTTGCTGCAGAGCGAGGTAACTCCTGTCTTCATTCAAGTTGTCATTTCACCCTTTTCGTCATTTGTGTTCTTTCTAGTTGCCAGATATATATGATAGGAAAGTAAAGTACAGAAAGGCATTGAAGTGAAGTAGTAAGAAAGAGAAAAAATTCACTAGAATGAAAAGTTTTGTTGTATCTACTATATGTAAATGTTTATTTGTATCATTGTATATTTAATAACATTTTTCTTATCTGAACTTAATAATTGGTCTAAATTATTTTGTCATATTTTAAAAGTAAATACAAATTTGCTAATTTATTATTCTATTCTCATAGTTTTCACCATATGACCTCATCCCATCTCCAAAATTAAAGCCCTCCCAAGGAATGCCAGTCAATGATGATTTATGTTTTAGCAGAAAAAGAGTATCAAGAAACTTGTTTCAGAATAGTCGGGATTTTAACCCAGATTCCCTTCCAGTATGTGCAGCTGGTAAGTAAAAGTTGCAGGTAGTGAACATGTTCAAGTTAAAGACTTCTGTAAACTTCATACTCCATTCAAAAAGTCAAAGAATTTATAATCTAGTAGGCAATTCAGATTCAATAAGTGTTTATTAAAAAACCTGATAAAAATGTTCAATTTGAAATGATTGTCTCATGAGACCATGAAAGGTTTTCTCACTGAATCCTGTTAAGTGACAAAGTAGGACAATATTCACTTAACGAACCATTCATATGTATTGAGTATTTTCTATGTCAGAAACTTTTCTAAATACTGGGGTTATAGCAGTCAACAAGAAAGGAGAAATTTTCTACCTAATGAAGTTGGTATTCAAGTTGGGAAGTGAAGCAGATATTATTAAACAAATGGAAGACATGGTAGATTAGACGATGCTATGAATGAAAATAAAACAGAGGGCCGGGACTGTAGCTCAGTGGTAGAGCACTTGCCTACATGTGAGGAACTGGGTTAAATCCTCAGCATCACATAAAAATAAATAAAGGTATTGTGTCCATGTACAACTAAAAAATATATATATTTTAAAAAATAAATAAAACAAGAGAAGTGGAATATGGACTAGGGACTGTTTTAAGTAATACAGTGAAAGGTAGCCATATTCTGATGAGAATATATGAGGCAAGCTATTAGGTATCAAGTGATTTTGGGAAGAAAGAACAGTCAGTGCAGAGTTACTGAGATAAAAGTGTATGGGACATGTTTGAGAAAGATTAATGAGTCTAGTATGCCTGGAATGAAATGAATAAGAGGAAGACAAGTAAAAATTAAAGAAATGATAGGGGTCTTTTTTTTTTTTTTTTTTTTTGTGGTGCTGGGGATTGAACCCAGGGCCTTTATGCTTACAAGGCAAGCACGCTACCAACTGAGCTATATCCCCAGCCCTAAAATTTACACTTAATGAGAGGCATTTTAAAGAAAGAAGTGACATCACTTGCTTTTTTGTTTTCCAAGCTCAGTTTGGATGTTATATTTAAAATAAATATAATGAGGACACAGGCAAAAATGGAGAACTGATTAAGAGTCCTTTGTCACGATCCTGGTTAGAGTTGATGGAAATTTTCACCAGGATAGCAATGAATGCAGTGAAAAATGATTGGCTTCTGATTATATGTCAGAGGATTATATGTCAGAGGTAGAGTTGACATGATTTGCTAGTGGATTGGATATGGAGTGTGAGGAAGAAGAATCAAAAATGTTTTAAGAATGTTCTGCTAGAGCAACTGGAAAGATGTTTAATTGCCTAAGTGTTGCAGAAAGTAAATATTACCATGGTAGTTCAGAGGACATGGTCGCATCTATGGGCCATATCAGATAGAAAAGTCATTTGTGATTCATATGGTACAAGTAGTTAGAAGAAAGCTATGAGGAGCATGAAGATTTATGTTAGGAATGGACTTAAGATATTCTGAGGGCTGGGGATATAGTACAGTTTGTAGAGTGCTTGCCTCACATACCAAGACCCTGGGTTCAATCCCCAGCACCACAAAAAATAATAATAATAATAATAATAATAATATTCTTGGAGTTGTCAAGGCAAGATTCATTTTAGATGGTAAAAGATAAATTGGGACATGAGGAACCCTTGAATGCTCAAAAATTTGAACTTATATTTGTAACATGTTTATATTGAACTTATATTTGTAAGACTCAAGGAACAATGGAGATTTTCTTTTATTATTAAGAAAAAGAAACTAGAGCAGCAAGGTTGTAAGCAGTATAGGAAAGAATAATTAGGAAGATATGATATTTTAATATAAAAGATAAAGAAGGAGATAGAAAAGGATTTCAAGATTTAGTCTCCAGGGGCTGGGATTAATGCTTAGTGGTAGAGCACTTGCCTAGCATGTGTGAGGCACAGGATTTGATCATCAGTACCACATTAAAAAAAAAAAAAAGAATAATAAAATAAAGGTATTATGTCCATCTACAACTAAAAATATATTTAAAAAAGAAAAGTCTATAAAGATATCCAGAAGGAAAGAATACTTTCCCTTGGAAAAAGAACAATTAAAAAACAAGATTTGTCTTACAAAAATGAGACATTAGGGTAATCACTCTGCTGTGATTTTTCCTGTGTATGTTAATAATTTGTATTCTTTTTCTATCAAAAAAAGAAAACTGGAAGTGTGTTGATAAAATGATACCAGAGGGAGGTAAAATAACATTTATTCAGTATCCAAATTCTATCATTTCTGGAAATTTGGACAAGTTTACACATAGTATTCCGTATCTTGGAGAATGTATAGACTTTTATGCAATAAATCCCTTAGTATTTTCAAACAGAAATAAAATGTCTGGTGAACTTAGAAACTATACAAATGCTATGTGTTATATTAGGAAAGAAAACAAAGAGTTGTGCGGTAGGAACATTTTTGGGTAGTAAGCATACTTAAGATAACAGGAGGAAGTGGCGGCAGGTCTCGAGAAACATTCCATGGTGAGAAAAGGGAGAGAGTAGGAAGAAATTGCCTTTGTGTATGTTCTTCAAAATACTTTTCCTGTGTAAATTTATGATTACACAAATGGTATGCTTTGTACTCCATGTACAGAGAAACAACATGTAACCCATTTGTTTACAATTAAAAAAAAAATACTTTCCTTTTCCTGTTCTGTCCTTTTAAACCCCTGCCACTACTCAAGATTGCCCATACTAAAAGCTTTCTCTCTTTTTTGCTTGCCTTGATTCACTGTACTTTTTACTATTTTTCTCACAGAAGTACACCAACATTTGATGTATTCATGAAATAAAGCCTACTTTTTTTTTTTTTTTTTCTTTTTACTTTTGTGTTTATTCACCTCTTTCCTCAAAGGTACTACTGGGACTCATCAGACAAATCCTCCTGGGAAATGTGGACAACTTGGATTTTCACAGATATGTGGTAAAACTGGGCAGTGTGGATTCTGACTTACAGTTTCCTGGGGACAATAATAGTCATCCAGATAAAGGTATAAGTTCCAGATTTATTGGAAACAAATATCTATAAATATTTGGAATGATTTCCAACACTAGCTTATGTTATTTTGTATAATTTTACTCATTACAAAAAAGGAAAAATATGTTATATTTTAATAACAATTTTTAATGATTCTTACCTAAAATATTAGATTTTGTTATAACTAATAACTGATTAAAATAAAAAATTTAGGCCAAGCACAGTGGCTCATGCCTATAATCCCAGCGACTCGGGAGGCTGAGACAGAAGGATTGGGAGTTCAAAGCCAGCCTCAGCAAAAGTGAGATGCTAAGCAACTTAGTGAGACCCTATCTCTAAATTAAATATAAAATAGGGCTGCAGATGTGGCTTAGTGGTCAAGTGCCCCTGAGTTCAATCCCCGGTGCTCCCCTAAATAAATAATAAATAAACAGCTTAGAAACTTATAATGGAAATGAGCATTTTAATGCCAAGTAACTGAAAATAACATATTCATTAAATAGTACTAGATGAAGATAATTATTTCCACAACAGCATTTAAAATTCAAGGTTATTAGAAATTATTATGTATACTGTTAGGAACTATAACTTCCTAACAAGCTATTATTTCAGCAAAGAAACAAGATACAGAAGAAAAGGAAGGTTTGAGACTGGTTGTGTCAATCATAGAATTTTGAGATAACATTTTAAAGTTCCTTGCTAATTAATAGCTTTAACAATTATTCTGTAGAGATAGAATCAAATTAAATATTTCTAGAAAAATTTTTTTTTCTTTTTCGGGGTGGATTGAGAATATAATCATGGCCTAACACATAAGCTGGTAAGTGCTCTACCACTTAGTGATTACCCTCAACCCTCTAGAAGTGTTCCACCCCCATATCCCTGGTACTAGGAATTGAACTCAAGGGTACTCTACCATTGAGCCCTTTATACTTTTTAGCTTGAGACTGGTTTTGCTAGGTTGCCCAAGTTGACCTTGAACTTGCTGTCCTCCTATGTCAGCCTCCCAAGTACCTGAGATTATAGACATGCACCACTGTGGCCAGCTCAAATATTTAAATTTGTTTGAATGTCTTCTAGTAAAACTTTTTGAGTCAGAGCAATATGCTTCTATATTTGTTATGGAAATAATGATCATATGAAATCAATAGAAGATTTAGTTAATAAAGGACTTATATTTTAGCTATTCTTCTCACCATACACCCCAAAGAGCTACATGACTTCATAAATTTTTTTTCTTTCTTTTTTTTTTTTTTTACGGTGCTGGGGATTGAACCCAGGGTTTTGTGCTTACAAGGCAAGCATTCTACCAACTGAGCTATGTCCCCAGCCCCTAGTTCATCCTTCTTAATGATACTAAATCTAACTCTGAAATATTTATGAGACTCCTGTTTAGTAGAAGCCAAGAGGATTTGCTGTGTTGTTTCTGTTTAGGCCATAGATACCTCCGCTCTTAGTGTTTTGTCAGATCTGTGTAGCAGCTCTGGTTTTCTCTAACCTCTCAATATATATTAGAGCAGGAAGTACAAAGGGATATCATGTTACTTCTCAGTGTAATAGAATTTAACTTAACTAAACATTCTCAGGACTGCTACATCTTGACTGATGCTCCCCATAGGATCTCTGAAGGACCTGGGGGAATGGATGCCAAATCATATACATGTTCTCATCCCAATTTGTAAATGTTGTAGTGCTCCCAATATGGTATATGTTACATGGTAATATTTATAGACATAAAAAAGATCTGGGGGCCATGGCTGTAGTTCAGTGGTAGAGCACTTGTCTAGCATGTGTGAGGCATTGGGATCAATCCTCAGCACTACATAAATAGAAATAAATGTGTCCATGTACAGTAAAAATTTTTTAAAAATCTGATGTTTGGTTTATTTGTAATAAAATATTTTTTTAATTGTAAGAAATATTTTTAAATCTCCTAAAATGTGTAATGAAACACTGCCCCAAGAGCATCAGGAACTATTAATAAAGTACTATAATGGAAATCAGGGAACTGAAAGTTTTTATTTTATATGTAAATCTAAAACTACCTAAGTCTCCATTTCCACCCAAATAAGGTTTTGATAGAAGTAGAGGTCTTAACCATGACAGATTTGAATTAAAAATTGAATGATGTATAGTCATATATCTTGATGTAGGTCTTCAAAATTATTTGTTTCATTTACAGTGTATGCAGTATAAGGCTAGGTCTTTTGTCACGTAAAATCTTTCTTAAAACATTAAGGGAAAATTGAAGGGAGCCCTTAAAAGATTACAAGTGGTAGTTTATATTCCTTGAGGAGCAAGAAGAAAATACTAATAAAAGGGAAGAAAAAATAATAACAAATAAGGAAGAAAAAAGATAATAGAATTTAACCAAACTTAATAATTACTCTAAACCTATGAATGGTAAGATTTACCATTTGAAATTATGGAGATCAGAAATGATTGATTGATTGTGGGACTGGGGAGTGAACCAGGGGTGTTTTGCCAGTGAGGGTACATCCCTATCCTTTTTATTTTTTATTTGGGGACAGGGTCTTGCTAAATTGCCCAGGCTGATCTCAAACTTGTGATTCTTCTGCTCACCCTCCCAACTTGCTGGGATTTACAGTGTGCACCACCACGCCTGGCCAGATTTTTATTTTTTATTGAAATGCCATTTTTAAGAGCCACATCTAAAATACATCAAAATAGGACTGGGAAAAGGTAAAGCATGGGAAATTTCTCAAAGAAAGCAGGTGTAAATGTTGAATTGATAGGGAGAATATCACACTATAAACCTAAAACCATTTTTAGCACTAGAGCATCCTTGCAATGAGAAAAAGAGCAATTGCCTAAGAGACAGAACTTTTCTGGGTGTGTGTGTGTGTGCATGCACACACAAGATATATATGTGTGTATATGTATATATAATTTGACAAGGAGAAAATATATATGCAAAGGGTAGACAGTTGAATAGCATAAGGAAATTTGGAATTAGAAGATTCAAAATAGTTGAACACAAATTAAATTAGATCTTTACCTCATACCATACAAAAATACAAATACCTGAGTGGCCTGAAAATCTTAATGCAAAAAGAAAAAAAAATTTAAACCTGAGATGTGTATGTATAAATAACACATTTTCTTTTGCTTTGTTACAGTATATGTTAGCCTAAATTTTGGCAGTAAGACCCAGCAAACATTCAGTAGTCAAACAGAGCGTACTTCATCATACTCTGGTCCCGGTCCAAATCCAAATCCAGGAGGCTTCATCCTTCCATCCTATCCTCTCTCATCACCTCGAACTAGTCCTAAGCACACATCTCCTCTTACTGTATCTCCGAAGAGGTCTCAAGATAATTCTGTTAATTTCTCAAATTCCTGGCCTCTTAAAACCTTTGAAGGACTATCAAAGCCAAGTCCACAGAAAAAACTCATCAGCCAAAACCATCTGACCCTACAGGTAGATTTGATGGTAAAAATCAGACTTGTTTAAATTAATTTGTGTTTAATTAGTACTTTGTTGTTAATATATAAGGTTATTAGATCTTTAAGAGCTGATAAATTATGTTTTCTCTGAATTAGTTAATATTTAGGAAAATAATTATAGTGTATTTAATAGATCAATATATGTAATATCAAATTCAGTTGGAATGATCATTTCTTTTCTTATTGTCACTTAAAAAATCCCTTTTCAGAACCAGACAGTTATAATGAATAATGTATGTTGCCTCAAAGCCTACTAATAAATTTTAGCATCAACTATGAAATATCATTCATATTATTTACTATATTAATGTTCATCATTCATTTTTCAACATTTATTGGATGCTATTATATACCAAAATTATTTTGAATAGCTGTTTTCTTTTAGTTGTTAGAAACTAGAAAGTTCTTTTTTTTAATTTTTAAATTTATTTATTTATTTTTATTGTAAACAAATGGGATACATGTTGTTTCTCTGTTTGTGCATGGAGTAAAGTCATACCATTTGTGTAATCATAAATATACATAGGTCATGTTTGATTCCTTGTTATTTTTTGCTTCCCCCCCACCCTTCCCACCCACCCCTATTTTCCTCTATACAGTCCTTCCTTCCTCCATTCTTGCCACCCTCCCTATCCCTAACCCTAAACCTAACCCTAACCCTAAACCTAACACTAACCCCTCCCACCCCCCATTATGTGTCATCATCCGCTTATCAGCGAGATCATTCGTCCTTTGGTTTTTTGAGATTGGCTTATCTCAGCATGATATTCTCCAATTTCATCCATTTGCCTGCAAATGCCATAATCTTATCATTCTTTATGGCGGAGTAATATTCCATTGTATATATATGCCACAGTTTCTTTATCCATTCATCAACTGAAGAACATCTAGGTTTTTTTTTTAGTAATATCCCACTCTGTAATCTTGAAATTAGCATATAAATTCATTCAAGACAAATCTAGTCTCAAAAAATCCGTTAAAGGTATACCCTATACCCTATATGCTTTTCTGTCTCAAGCCACTGAGGTAAGGTGATCTACCTTTACCCCATAACACCAATGTTCCAGTTTATAACCATAGTCAATTTATTGCATATTTAGTTAATTGTATCACTTTTTCTTAACACTGAACCTTCATTCCCTTCTCGTAATTTTTTGTCTTCTCTGTAAAGTCAAATATTATATTAAAATTTTGTTCAATAAGCCAGGAATGGTGGTACATGCTCTAATCCCAGTAGTGTGGGAGACAGACAGGATTGCAAGTTCAAAGCCAGCCTCAGTAACTTAGTGAGGCCCTAAGCAATTTAGCAACACCCTGTCTCAAAATAAAATATAAAAAGGGCTAGAGATGTGTCTCAGAGGTGAAGCACCCCTGGGTTCAATTGCTGGTACAAAAAAAGGTGTGTTTAATAAATCAAATGTATATGTATATAATATAAAATTCATTTGAAATGATCATTTATTTTCTTATATTACCACTTCATTATTCTTTTTCAGAACCAGGCAAACAATGGTGCTTTGTAATGGACATGACCAGCCTATGTTGCCTAACTTTGGTCTTCTGGTGTAGCTCTGATACAGGGCTTGCATAGCATGTGGAAGGCCCTGAGTTTGATTCCTGAACAACACTAGTGAATCTTTCTACAGCTTATTCTCCCAGTGCCCAGTATTACTGCTTTACAGATACTAGTCATTCAGATATTGCTTATATAATTAGATCATACCAGAAAAGCAGCCCTTCTAGCTTATTTTGCACTTTATCATAACAGATACTAGTTATGACTTGTGTGAACATAAATAATTTAACATGGTTTGTTTATTATTTTTATGTAATGTAAAAAATTTTAAGTGGCTCATTTTTGTTATATTCATTAAGGGATGGGACAGTGATAATTTTATTTCATCTCATTTTATTTGGTTCCATCCACTTACTGGCAGATGCCATAATTTCATTATTTTTTATAGCTGAATAATATTCCATTGTGTATATATACCATGTTTTTTTTATCCAGTCATCTGTTGAAGGGCACCTAGATTGGTTTCCTAGCTTGGCTATTGTGAATTGAACTGCTATAAACTTTGATGTGGCTACATCACTGTAGTGTGCTGATTTTAAGTACTTTGGGTATAAGCGTCAGTGTGCTTATTTTAAGTACTTTGGGTATAAGGAGTGGGATAACTGGGTCAAATGGTGATGTGCCATTTTGTTTAAAAACACTGTATTCCAATCATTTATGACTATAAATCCTTTTCTGGAAAAAATAAAATACATATTTTTCATGCAGGAGAAAATTCTCAAGAAAAAATCTACTCCAGTTCAACTTATACCTGCCTTGGTGAGATCACCATCTTCCCGACGAGGCCTAAATGGGACAAAGCCTGTTCCTCCCATACAAGAGGAATAACATTTTGCCTGATAAAGCTGATTTAAGCACAGTGGGACACAAAAAAAAAGGAACCTGATGATATCTGGAAGAATGAGAAAGATAGTCTTACAATCGATCTTTCGGAATTAAATTTCAAGGATAAAGATTTGGATCAAGAAGAGGTTAGAACCATATATCATTTTTAATAATTTAAAAATATTTACAATTTATATAGTGTTATAGTTGCAGGAAAAATATTAAGTACTTTTTATCCCACACTCTTTCTTATTTGTAAAAATATTTCATTCTCTTACTGAAAATGTGAAGATACAGTGAATTATTAGGAAGAAATTCATCACACCAGATGACTACCCAGAATAAGTTCACACTAATGTATTTCCTACCAGTACTTTTTCTATGCATACGTTACTCCTTTTGCATTAAAATTATGAATAATATAGCAATATATTACTGTACTGGTTATTCTCAATGAACAATTTATCATATTTCTTTCCTGTTTTTGAATGAACAAAATATAACATAGTTCCCTTCCCAATCCAATTTCTCCCTCTTCTTCACCAGAGACAATTACTATTATCATTAATTCATGTTTTATGTGTTTTTGTAGTTTTCATATATTTATTGATGTTATATTCATACAATTAATTTTAATAGTCTTTGGCTATGGCAAACAATGCTGCAGTCGATATTCTTTTTTTTTTTTTTTGGTAGTGTGGAATTAAACCCAAGGCCTTATGCATGGGAGACAGGTACCCTACCAACTGAGCTATATCCCCAGTCCCAGTGGATATTCTTGAGTCTCAACTTTGTGCATATGCACAAATATTTTGTCATTATTAAATTGAGATCATATTATATATTCATCTTGAATTTTAGTTCAGTCCATTTATGCTATAAAAATGTTGCCCGTATGTTAACATGCTAATTATGTCAGAAGGAATGTGATTGCTGTATTTCTTTGGATTCAGAGTATTATTTTGATAGATGTCTCCTTTTTATCATTTCAGTTTGCCTGATTTCATGTCAAAACATGAAATGGTTTTGCATTATATATATAAAAAGAAACTCTTAAGTTATGATTTCATGATATTATTTTAGTCTGTTTATAAGATGTAAGCATCATATACTGATAGTTTGCTTAATAATAAAACAGTAAATTTGTATGCATATTCATTTTAAAAAATGTGTCATTTTAAGAATGCATGAAATTAATGTCTAAAGTGCCCCAACTCATTGTATTTCAGTAGTACTAGGAGGGAATTTATTTGAAGGAAGAAACATGTTAAAGGCATTGTCCTACATAGCTTATGAATTTCACCTGAATCCTATACATTCTTGCATTGTTTTTGTGTATATTAAAATTAACCCTTTTTCTTTTAGTGGATAATTGAAAGGTGAGTTTTTTGTATATAATTATTAGTAAACACAGGATGACACTATTTTTAGACAATCTTTCAAGCTTTTAGTAGGGAGGCAGCCCTACTGATGAATCAACTAGTGTAATTGCTTGAAGTGACCTATCCTGCCCATCGGTTGCTAATATGGCACTTCTTATCTATTGTTTTGAATGGATCACTGTTTATCTTGTTTGATGTAAGTTGACTTTTAAAAAAGGCATTAAACATTTTATGGATTAGAATAGTATTCTTGTGTCATGGAAAAAAGTATATCAAGCAACTTTTACTTCTATATGCATTTGTATATTGAAATTGATATTTTATAGTATGTTATATATATTGATATATTTTATAGTATTTAATATATCAAACACTTTCACTTTTATTACTTCACTTAATCTTCACAGTGTCTCCCTGAGTTAAGCAAAGCACCATCTATTTTGGTTTTATTTGTGTGTATTTGTTACTGTTTGGTTATTGGAAGAGGCTCAGAGATGTTTTGTGTCTACACTTTGTATAGGTCAAGGTTTAAGTGATAGGGCTAGAATTCAAGTCCAGGTCACTTAACTCCAAATTCATTGTTTTTTTTGTTTTGTTTTGTTTTGTTTTGTTTTGTTTCATTTTGTTTCTCACCATTCTGTACTGCAGTAAGTCCATTAAGTGATTTGTTGAACCTAACATTAAAGTGTGAATAATAATTCAAGTGTTAATAAGTATATGGACATTTTCATTACTTGAAGGCAGAACTTTTCACTAAATGCTTAACCTTATGAATTAAAATATAAAAGCGGTTACGTACTTCTGGATTTCTTAATTGGTTCAGTTCTATTCTTAGCCTTAATATTTAATATGTTAGGTTTTTATAATTTCTATCCTGCATTTCTAAAAATGTTAGCTTTAGAAGTTCTGTTCTATGATTTGTTCTCTAAACTTCTTAACACGTATAAGCTAGATATAAACATCAGACTTTAGAAAACTGCTTACTTTTGTTAACGTTCTTCTGGAATTTGTAAGTAGCTACATCAGCATACCAGTGAGCCAAGATTAGCTGTATCTCTCTAACTCAAATATCTACCTTCTGATTCAGTGATTTGTTAAGTAATTGAATTAACACCATATATTTAGACTTGTGCTGGCTGGCAAAAAAATCATGGGAATAATAACAAATTCTTCTTCTCAAGGAACTTACAACTTAGGAGGATGTTTATTAATATCCAAATGACGAACTCTGTTTTTTATACTGTGGTGCATATGTAGTAGCATTCATCTCATTAGTATGAGATTGAAGGGTGTCTAGCTAGGTATAATTAATGGAATTTAAAATCTAAGGATAACTATTACTAACATAAGGGGTTCATACTAATCTTGCAAAGTTAATTGGTTTTGTTTTCTCTTAGATGCAGAACTCTCTTAGGTCTCTTCGTAATAGTGCAGCTAAGAAAAGAGCAAACTGAGTGGTAGCACTTCTGATATTGAAAGTCCTGATTCTGCAATGAAGCTTGATTTGAACATGGACTCCCCATCTCGATCTTCCTCTCCAAACATCAGCTCTTACAGTGAAAGTGGAGTTTACAGCCAAGAATCATTGACTTCTTCTCTGTCTACAACTCCCCAGGGAAAGAGAATAATGTACATATGTTAAACAATATTCATCTGTGATTTGTGATCCAGATCCCCTAACATTATGTTTGCAAAAAATTTAAAATCTTTTTTTCTTTTTTGTTTTAAGATACTTCTAAAATTCAGTAGGAAAGTTTACCTTCATAGCTTTCATTTGGAGTGGGTGTGAAAAAGAAACACAACTGCAACTGTAATCTGGAGTACATAAATTATATAGGCCCTATTCCCAAAGCCCCAGTTATTCTTCCTAACATTTATCTTACTACTCTTTATACTTCTGTATCATTTTTTTTCATTTGCCAGTTAAATGACTGCTTTCATTTTAAACTCAGCACCGATTTCCTCTAATTTGTGAATGAGATCTGCCCAGCTGAATCTTACTGTTTTCTTATTTTGTTATTTCCCTTTTCTTTTTTCCTCAGGACTCCATACCATAGTATCCCATACTTTGTCAGAAGTCTCTCTATTTATAGCAGTAGTGCTAGAATTAGAGTCCTGGTTACCCACAAAAGCAGTAGTATTATTTTGAGCATAACAATTGAACCAACTTTTCCATATCATCTCTACAACCTGAGTCTTAAACAGTAATCCTTTCCTGATTTTTGGCATCTTGGTGATCCTATTGTAAAATTTGAGAGAATGCCTTCTCTATTTATTTTAGACAAAAAAAAAAAAAAAAAAAAAATAGAATAGCTACAGCATAGGCAGATATATTTTTAACGTAAGTAACTACAAAACAGTTTTCCAAAATGGTTGTATGATTTTATATTCCTGTCAGCAATGTGTGAGAGTTATACTTGTTTCACATTATTACTAACATTTTATGTTGTCAGTTCTTTATTTTATTTCAGTTTTAACCTGAATCTTGTTTATATACAGCTATTAGAAGTAAATATTTGAAATTAAATTAAAATTATTTTCACGTCAGTGAACTGGAGCCCTCTGACAAATATAGGTAGAGATTGCATAATCAAAGAGGAGATGGTGTTTTAATAACTTTAATACAAATAGGAATTATTTTTCAGCAATTCAAAGAATTAAACTGAAATTTTGTGTCCTAGTCTTAGAAATATCTTCTCTCATGAATTTCTCCTTCACAGTTTAAACTTAAATAAAGAAATACTTGGTGCTTAGAAAATTTTTTTCTAACTGGAATATTTAACTTTTAGACCTAAAGCCCTTCCTTTATCTTCCATGAAGATGAAACTAAATATTGTGTACTTCTGCAGTTGCAATATCATGTAAATAATTTGAAACCTATTTGGGAAATAAAGTCGACTTTATAAAATTGCACCATTTAAAATTCAGTATTTCCTACATTGTCTCAAAGAGTTATTCTCTTCAAATGTTAAATTATGTAAGAAGGGAGTTCACCACATCCTCATTTATGGACTGAATTTTTTTTTTTTTCCTGGAACCAGGGATCGAACCCAGGGGTGCTTAACCATTGCACACCTCTCTGCCCTTTTTATTTTGAATTTGAGATCCTCTTGCTTCTACCTCCTCAGCCACTGGGATTACAGGTGCATGCCACCATGTCTGGCTGACTGAATTACTTTTTATGAATTTAGGATTTCCACATTTATCTGACTTAGAATAATTATTCTTAACCAACGTGCAGCCTTCATTAAGAGAGATGGCCAAAAGCCAGGTGCACAGCTATACCCCTGTGATGCCAGTGATTCAAGGCTGAGGCAGGAGGATCAAAAGTTTGAGACCAGCCTCAACAATTTATTGAGACCCTGTATCAAAATAAAAGAGGGGAAAAAAAAGAATCATGACCAAAGAAAACCACTACTAACTAATATAAGACTTTTATCTTTAGGTGGACTGTGAAGGAAAAGTTGTTGAATGCACTCAATATAAATGTATATTTCAAATTTATACTAGAGAATTTACTCTTTCAAAATATTTAACACTGGTTTCTCACCAAGCCCCATGGTAAATATGCCTACTCAACTACTAATTGAAATTCTTTGTAAAATCTCTTGATTATAATATCCATTACTGGTGTATGATATTATAATTCTTCTTGAGTTAATATCCTTTAAGAGTGAAAGTTTAGTTTCTTTATTAAACGAAACAAATATCAGGAAAGTATAGCAATAAATAGCCTTAAAGATATATCAAAGTGCCTACATGCATTCTACTGTCATGCATAACTAATTGAAACAAATATTTAAAAATTAGAAAAATAAATAATCTTTAAAAAGTAATATTTGGGGCTGGGTGTGGTCATGCGCACCTGTAATCCCAGCCACTTGGGAGGCTGAGGTAGGAGGATGGAGAGTTCAAAGTCATCCTCAGTAAAAGTAAGGCGCTAAGCAACTCAGTGAGACCCTGTCTCTAAATAAAATACAAAACAGAATGTGACTCAGTGATTGAGAGCCCCTGAGTTCAATCCCCAGTAAACCTTCCCCTACCAAAAAAAAAAAAAAACAGTAATAACTGCAAGCTCACTTGTTGCTGATCTCTTGTTTATAAGATAGTCAAGTCTCTATTTTTGCCCTATGTATGATGGTAGATAGTGTGTTAGATAATAGACAATTTGATTTGGTTTTGGAATAGATTAATGGATCAGTTTTTTTAGACTTAGTGATAATGCAGTACAATTCGATGAGTCATTTCCTGTGACAGTCTTCTCATGAATGAAGAATGAGCCATGTGTTAAAAAGGTTGGCAGTTATAGCTGGAGATATAGCTCAGTTGGTAGAGTGCTCATAAATACAAGGCCCTGGGTTCAATCTCCAGCACTGCAAAAAAAAAAAAAAAAAAGTGGGAAGTTTAGAAGATGAACTAATGGTAGTAGCCATTATTTTTCATGCTTCTTTACTGCCTAATTATCTAAAAGTTTATTGAGTTAATAAAAGAATAGAAAATATGTTATCTGAGTATTGAACAACTATAAATCAAATGTTTATGGAATTATTTTTTTCATTGTAGGTCAGACATATTTCCAACATTCGGATCAAAACCTTGTCCAACAAGACTTTCTTCTGCAAAGAATAAAAACTCTCATATTGCTGAACAAGCCCCAGTGCAGGTATTCTATGAATGTTTTATAAACATGATTTATAAAATGTATGATTTTTAAAATGATGTAAAAAATGATAGCAGGTAATTTCAGATTTAGAATTTTTGTTGTTATCTATTACAAGTAAATCATTTAAAACTCCTTAAAAGGCTATTTAGGCAAGGGTAAATGTTACATTATTTTTGAAAGAAAAATATTTATCTATCTGAATCATTAATTTCTTTCTAAGTCCATAGGTATACCTATGCCTGGCTCCCCCACCCAGACACTTTAAAATTTAGTTGTTATGAATTGATACCTGACTGTCAGAATTTTGAGAGCTTTTAGATGATTCTAATGCACAATATAGAAAACCACCGGCCATCACAAAATAAAATTTCCTTTAAAAACAGTATTTGCCTAGTTACTAGTTATTACAAGTAATTTTTTTTGTTTGTTTGTTTCTTTGTTTTTTGTTTTTTGTTCTTGTTTTTGTTTGTACTTGGGAGTGAGCCCATGGGTGAGCTACATCCCTAGTCCTTTTTATTTCTTTATTTTAAGACTGGGTCTTGTTAAGTTTCCAGGTTGGCATCAAACTTATAGTCCTCCTGCCTCAGCCTCCCAAGTCACTGGGATTACAGGCATGTGCCACTGTACCTGGCTAAAATTTATTTTTAAAATGAACTTGTGTTTCATGTGGATACACATGAACTAGGTATGTTCATATGTGTGTTTTGTTAAGAATTTTGTGAACTAACTTGGAAATCTCTAATTTTTTATAATATCACTTTTCAGGAAAAAAATTAACAATTAGTTATTAGTTTGAAAATATTTGGACTCTGATCTATCTGGAGTGGAAACTGCATGTCATTCTTTATGATTAAAAAAAACCATTGAATTATAAATGAATTTTAACAAATTATATTTATTTTCATACAATCTCAGTGCTAAAATGCTAAAATGTTTAACTTTGAAGATACTTCTCCTTTAATTACCTTTCTAAACAGCTGTACATAAATATGATCATTTACTAAGATTTTTAACTTCTTGCCCTTAAATATGTCCTGATTTTATCTCCTTTTCTTCCGTCTTACTACTTGTCCTCATTCCTTAACATACTTAGCCTCCTAAGTTTTCTCCCTAGTTTCAGTTTAATTCACTTATAGTCCATTCCCCACAATGCAGAACTGACTATATTGGCCAACCAAAGTCCTTTAGGACATTCTTCAGTGAACTGGTTCCTGCACACCTATCCTATCTCATTTTTCACTTTCCTCTCTATATCTCATGCTCCAGATAAATCAGACTACCTTCAGTTGTGTTTCCCATCTTTGCACTTGCACATATTATTTCTTCTGCATGATATGTGGAATCTACACCACATCCTTTTCAGCAGTAAAAGAAGCTCATTTGTTTTTATTCTGGGAAGCCTTCCCTAATTTATAAACAAGATTGACTATTACCTCTTTGTGATACATTTTGCACTGACATCTTTTATAATGGTTTTGGAGTTATTTTATTTTCCTTCTACTCTCAGATTCTTGATTCCCAGAGAGTAGTTCCCTCTGATTACCTACCTCAGACCTGTCATATCATGAATGCCGGACTTAGCCAAGTGTGCTTAGTTTACTGGTTTGCACAAAGCTAGTGGTCAACAAAGAGGTAACTACTCTACACATAAGATCAGTGTATATGTTTGAAAGACCCCAGCTAAATCCCAAACTGATATTTAATAATAATAATATTCACACTTTATATAAAAAAATGCTTTGAAACTTTTCCTCATTTTAAATATATTTAAGATCAAAGAGACATCTGATTGCTTTATTATATCTAATTTGCAAAAATGGAACTATCTTTTGGAAGAGTAGCTTTGAATTTGGAAAAGAGTACATTTAAAACCTGGATTTGGGCTGCAGCTGTAGCTCAGAGGTAGAGCATTTGCCTAGCATGTGTGAATCTCTGGGTTTGATCCTCAGCACCATATAAAAATAAATAAATAAAATAAAAGACCACTGACAACTGCAACTAAAAAATATTTTAAACAATAAAAAATTTAAAAAGTAAAAAACAAAAACAAACAAAAAACCCCTGAATTTGAATTCCCCTCTGATGCTAATTGTAGGACCCTGGGATTCATTTAATAGAGTGATTGGTTCTATAGTAGTATATACTTCTAATGTAGTATTCAGGGTTCCCCAAACTTGCCTAATATTTAGTGTTTTTCAAACTTGTTTAATCTTAGGAATCACCAGGGTACATGCAACACATGTAGCTTCTGAGACCTCATCTCATACCTAATGAATTCATCATCTTGTTTAGAATCTGTGCTTTTAACAAGTAATAGGAATTTCTAGGATCATATTTTGGAAGCATTGCCATCATTGAATTCACTGAGATATTCTTAAATTTAACATTCTCTCAAACTGTTAAATTGCTAGTAGTTTAAAATTTTATAAATTTGGGTTTGTTGTTTTCTGTAAACAAGTGATTCCTGCAAGTTTATTTTGGCTTCAGTGGCAAAACATAAAAATAATAATGCCCAGAATAAAGACCATTTGAAGATTGTTGTAGTCAATTTTTTTACTGCTGTGACTAAATGATCTGACCAGCACAATTATAGAGGAGGAAAGGTTTATTTGAGGGCTCACGGTTTCAAAGGTCTTAGTCTATAGAAGGCTGGTTCCATTCCTTAGGGCTCAAGGTGAGGCAGAACATCATGATGGAAGAGTGTGCAGAGGGAAGCAGCTGGCATCATTAGGAATCAGAGACTCCACTCTCCAGATACAAAATATATACCCCACAGCCACGTTCCAATTCCCACCTTCTCCAGCTACACCCTATCACATCAGTTAATCCCATCAGGGATTAATTCACTGATTTTGTTAAGACTCTTACAACCCAATCATCTCTCCTCTGAACCTTCCTGCATTGTCTCACATGTGAGCTCTTGGGGGACACCTCACATTCAAAGCATAACAAAGGTAAAAATGAAAACGTCAATTATGTAAAAATCCTAAATCCAGTCTGTCTTTACGACAGTGTTTCCACCAAAGACTTCCACACATATTATACAAAAATTTACTGTAAATTATGCTAAAATTTTCTGAATGATGTTAGAGTAAACTTTTCCCAAACCGGTAATATAGTCTATTAATAGAAAGCATTTCCACCCAAAACCAGAATCTTTATAAGTCTTGCTTTGTGGACTGTCAAAATTAAGAATTTAGAGTTATCTACATTAATTCTAGAAGTTATCTATTATTTAATATCAGATATTTTTGAAGCTTATTTTTGTGAACTGACCTGATACCGTCTAATTCCACAGTTCTTTCTAGCCCAGCTGCCATCAGTTACCTCTTCTCTCCACCATCCTGTTTTTTGTTTTAAAATATTTTTTAGTTATTGATGGCTGTTATTTATTTATTTATATATGGTGCTAAAAATGGAACCCAGTGCTTCACAGATGCCAGGCAAGCACTTTATAACTGAACCACAAGCTCAGCCCCACTATCCTGTTTTTAAAAAAATAACATTTTAAAAAACAATCTTTTATTATTTCTCAATGATTTATGGACAAGCTACATATAAAAATGAACTGTGAATCAAGAAATATTGCTCAGGGCTGGGGAGATAGTTCAGTTGGTAGAGTGCTTGCCTTGCAAGCATAAGGCCCTGGGTTAGATCCCCAGCATCGAAAAAAAAATATGTATATATATAGCTTAGACAGTTTGTGGTTGTAAGAGCTGAAAAGCATTAATGTAGAGTGGTTAGTTTAAACAAATGTAGATTTAAAGTTTTATTATTTTTTAGAAGGAATAGAAGAGAGTTTTGTTTTAATTTTTAATTAGGGATATAATAATACTTAGGTATTTATGATATTCTAGGTAGGTACTATGCTGTTTTCTTACTTTAACCCAGATGACAGCTCTAGAAAAGTTTTACTGTTATCTCCATTTCACATAGAAGGTTAAGTGTCTTATCCAGGTTCCTCGGCAGTGGAATCTTTAAGTGGCAGGGCTATGATTTAAAACCAGGAAGCCAGGGCTGGGGAGATAGCTCAGTCAGTAGAGTGCTTGCCTTGTAAGCACAAGGCCCTGGGTTCGATCCCCAGCACCCAAAATAAATAAATAAATAAATAAATAAAACTAGGAAGCCATTATTCCAGATACTGAATTCTTAATCACTATGTATTTCCCTGCCTCACAAACCAGACCAATACAGATCCATTACATGGAAATAGGAGAAAAGAAAGGAATGAAGAATACAGGCATTTTTCAGGTCACTGTTTTAAAATTCTGGATAACAAAAAAAATTTTAATGTAAAGTTAAATGGATTTTTTTTTGGTAGTACTGGGGATTAAAAACAGTGGCACTGTACCACTGAGCTACATCCCCAACTCTTTTTTAAGTTTTATTTTGGAACAGGGATTCATGAAGTTGCTGAGGCTGGTCTTTAACTTGTGATCCTTTTGCCTTAGCTTCCTCTGTCACTGGGATTACAGTCATGCACCACCATGCCCAGTAAAAGTGTCTTTTAAGTATTAAATGCTTGTCATATTTTTAAACATATATATTATCAAGTATAACATTTTATATTTCATTGCAATTTTAAAACGTATTTTAAGAAATATTGTATAACTTATAATAGTTTTATCTCTCAGTAAGATTTAAAAAGTATTACATGATTTAAAATGTGATAAAATTTTTAAATTATTATAATTTCTAGTATGTTACTAGCCTTTTTAAAAGGTTAAAGGCAAGATAGATTTAGAGAGATTTGTACCTATTATATAACGTTACCTAAATTATTTAAATAAATAATTATTTTATTTCATAGGGATTACAACATCCAATGTAAGCATAATTGGCCAACGTATGAACTATGGGCTTACATGTGGTGATTTCGAGGATGATAGGTCACATGACATTTTACCTAGTGCTTTAAAAATGCAAAATAAGGAAAACCCAAGACATAAGCATACAAAAGGTTAGTAAATTTCATGACGAATTAATTTTTAAAAATATGATATCGCTACATCAGAATTCTCCCTAAACATGCCAATAAAGAAAAAATTAACTGAGAATTCTCACTTTTGAGGTTTTCATTTTACTCTTCTGTTGATGCACTGCTTAAGTAATTTTGAAGAATAGAAGGATTCACAGGTTTGTGTTGGTTTATGAACTTGCCTAAGGTACCAGTGAAGGGAAAGGACTGCCCATGAGTTAAAACTAGGGAATCCTTCCTGACTTCTACCCCAAGTACCCACACGTCCTCTCTGTCTCACACACACATAATTTTTTATAAGACATTTTTCCACTCAAATAAGGTGGAGGCAATCATGTGAGTAAATTACTCCCAAATGTCTAGTTAGGTTGTAACCATGGAGTAAAACTGTGGCAACAAGAATGTAATTTCCCTGTGGTCGAACCTGGGAAAGAGCTTCTTTGTTACCACTAACCATTTGTTAGCAATTGTGTTTTTAAATTAATGACTAGTACATCCAGGACTACTTTATCCATTTCTTAAGAGATTCTGATACAAACTGCATGTTAAAAATTACCTTTAGGGTACAAAAGAAGTGATTTTAAGGTTGTAAATATTTTAATAGAGTAATTAGAAATCCTCTGTATTTAAACCTAGTAATCTAAAATAACTAAGTACCGGGCTGTCATTTTTTTCTGTAGTAACTGTGGTCATGATAAGATCAACTTCTGTACTTTATTTCTGATAATCTTTAATCATTTACATGCAGGTAATCAGGCATGTTAGGACATGTTTTTTGTGTGTGTGGCATATTGTATGAGAACGTGATTATAAACTTTTCCTTTTTTTTGTAAATTTCTTAAAATTTAAGATATAATTTAGCATTTGTTGTGTGTGGCAGCAAAAAGTTGTTTATTACCTTTATAAATAGAGTTATAGGATTTTTCATATTTACTTACATATTTTATTTTTCATGTAAATAAAATCAAAGACAAAAATACTTAAGTAACTCATACTAAAAAAGATACTCATTAAATTTTTTAATAGCAAACATGTTCAAAACCAAACTTCTAGACCAGTTCTTCTTCCATAGCATTGCTGATTTCCTAGTTGTGGAGACATAAAACTTTATAGTCATAATTGTCTATTTCTCCTTACCTCTATGTTTAGGCAGTAGTCCATCCTATCATTTCTTCTCAGCCTAATTTTATCTCAGCCATGGTGTGATTTGGCCATCTGCTACCTCTTCCTATAAAATTACAGTACCTTTGAGTCAGATTTGTCTCTAATCTTTACCCCTTTTTAATTCAGACTGCATACGCTTCCAGAATCATCTTTCTAAAATACAGTGATCATCTCTTCCATATTGAAAATCTTGAGTGGTTCCCTGTTAACCATAGAATATAGTTCCTATTCTATAGCATAACTTTTAAGACTCATAATCAGATGGGCACAGTGGCATATGCCTGTAATTCCAGCAGCATTCAATCCCTGGTACCAAAAGAAAAAAAAAAAAAAAGAAAAAAAAAAAAGACCTATAATCATGTTGCCTCTGTTTAACTTTTTTGCTTTTCCTTACCATTCCTCTTTTCATGCCCTATACTCTAGCATTCTTAATACTATAGCTTTTCTTACTTTGGAATTACAAAGCCTATATGCCCTATCCAACTCTTAATGTGTTCAGTTCATGTCTACTATTGACTATTGGCTTAAAAGCTACTTCTTTAGAAGCTTTTGCTTACTTTTTTAGTCTGAAATAGTCTTCTTTCCTCTCTTCACTCACATTACCTTCTAATTAATTATTTATGTATATTTTATATCTTCCACATTAAATTATGTTTCTTATGAGTAATAATATTATCCTTATATTTTCAATATGCTTTGCATAGAAATCTGTTCATTTGCCATATATGAAATTAATGAAATGGTGATCAGCCAGTTAAAACCAATAGTGTAGAAGTGGGCAAAATCACTCAAAAAGTGCATGCTCAAATAATCAGGTAAAAGTAAATAATGAGTACAGTGTTGAACAGAATACAAAGATTTCCAAAAGAAATATTGGCAATATGTAGCCAAATAATTTTTTTTATGGTATTGGGGATTAAGCTCAGGGCACTTTACCACTAAGTTATACCCGCTGCCCTTTCTGTTTTTTTATTCTGAGACAGGGTCTTGCTAAGTTGCTGAGTCTGGCCCAGTACTTGTGATCCTACTCACTCATCCTTCAGAGTCACTGGGATTACAGGCAGGTGCTACTGCACCTGGCTTCAAATGGAAGAAACGTCAGGCCAGGTGTGGTGGCACACACCTGTAATTCCATCAGCTTGGGAGGCTGAGGCAGGAGGATTGAGAGTTCAAAGCCACCCTCAGCGAAACTGAGGCGCTAAGTAACTCAGTGAGACCCCGTCTCTAAACAAAATACAAAATAGGGCTGGGGATGTGGCTCAGTGGTCAGGTGCCCCTTGCCAAGTCATATGAGTTCAACCCCTGGTACCCACTCCCCCAAAAATAAAGAAATCTCAGACTTTTTTAAAGTTAGCTCTTAGAACCACCTTTTCCTTTTCCCATTCCTTTTCTCTTTTGGCATTCGCTTTGAACATGCCCATTTTCTACATAATATCCTGGAGTCCAGTTAATGACTTGAGAAAGTAATTAGTGATGGATGCTTAGAGTATTAGCAACCATGAGTTAATATGTTCTCTTTCTGTATTTGAATGAATTAGAAATGACAAAAGATTATATGAGGATATTTGTGTGCAAAGAAGCCTTTAAACACATTTTTCTTTACCTTTAGAATTGAGACAATAAGGAATATTTCTTTTAAAATTTCTTTTTAGAAGAAAATACAGTGTAAAAAAAAGCACATTAAAATTGTCAGCTTATCTTAGAAATGAAGTTCAAACTTAATGTGTCCTTATTTTCTCCTTATGAGACTTATCTAATTATTCAATTATTTTTTGACAATATATGTGTGTGTGAACACATATATTGTATTAGTGGACTATTGAGCAAATTGTTTCATTTACTAAGATTTTTGCATCCCTTTGTCACAGAACATTTGTGTGTGTGTGTGTGTGTGTGTGTGTGTGTGTGTGTATGCTAGTCAATGTTTCTGTTAGCTGGTATGTGGTATAAGAGTGTACACTCATATTGGTTATTCCAAATTACTTAAGAAGAAATATGTGGGACTGGGGATGTAGCTCAGTGGTAGAGCACTTGACTAGCTGTGTAAAACCTTCAGTTAGATTCCCCAGCACCATGGAAAAAAAAAAAAGAATATGTGGAAAATGATCACCTACATGGGTTTCTTTCTTTAATCTCTGCTATGTTCATACAAAACCAGAGCAAGCCTATTAGACTTAGCAGATTAGCAAAACAGTTTATGTACCTAAATTTTAAAAAATCAGTTATTTGGTTACATTTACCAATTAAATATATCAAAAACAGTTAACTGCTTTTCTTAACTAGACCCTAAATTAATTTCATTTTGCTTTTCATTTTTTTCTGCTTTGATACATATATCTAATTTATATTTATTGAATACTTACTCTGTGACAAGTACTATACTAGGCTTCAGGAAAGAATGATAATCAAAACTGGACATAGGTCCTATCCCATGGAGCTTACAATTTAGTAGGAGAAAGAATAATTAAGTAAATAATGAGAAACTGAGATAAAAGTTAACCTAGAAAAGTACAGATTGCTGTGAGATTGACTTGCTCTGCTTTAGGATATTAAATTATTTCCTTCATGATTATTCTCTCATACTGTGATTATTTGCATGTTTTTCTCCCACTGTTAAACCTGCTATGTGTAAATTCCTTAAGGGAAGAAGGATTTCTTTTCTTTCTGGTGGCTAGTGCATACTAGGTATTCTTATTCTAATTATAAATATTTATTGAATTAACATTATGATTAAATAAATTATAAATTTTTTGTATGTAATAAGTTTTCAATTTTAAAAGATCATGTTATAATATCCTAAAATACTATGTACTAAGTAAGCCTTTTTTTTTTTTCATTGTTTTTTCTTTCTTTTTTAGGATTTTCAAGGTCATCAGCAAATTTACAGCAAATTTCCACTTTTGACTTCACATCCACAAATACCTTATCAGAAGATTCAGTTGTAGTTGTTGGAAAAGGTATTTCAGAGTTATTTAGCTTTTTAATAGTTTGTGTTCTTCAGACATAAGCAAAGCATGTCAATGAACAATAGAGAGTAATTCAAGTATTAAATAGAACTTTTTAAGTTATTAAATTGAGGATTGGGTTTGTGGCTCAGTGGTTAAGTGTTTGTCTGTCACATGAAGGACCCTGGGTTCAACCCGCAGCACTGCAAAACAAAAACAAATAAAACGAGTTATTAAATGGAAAGAATTTAAAGTCAGTACTTTTCTTCTCATTTCTATTCTCTTACCAAATTATAGTAAATTCATGTCAAAATTTTCAGAAAGATATTATGTGACAGCTGTAGACAAGGTACTTCTAAGACAGTTTTAGGGTAGCTATGAGAATTTTGGCATAATTTAAATTCAGATGGCAGTCTTTATTTATCAGCTTAGTGAACAGTATAATTTATCTCCCATAGAGTCTAGACAAATCAAAATTAAATCCTGTTGTATTTTTTATGGGGCTAGGAGAACTTTTAACAACATAATTGCCAATATCTTTTTCAAATTAATTTATTTTAAACTGAAAAATGTGTCATATGCTTTGGGGGCATATGTCTTTTTGTTCAACATAATGAAATAGAATAAAAGAATAAAATTCTTGGAAATATTTTCTCATTTCTTTGCTTGATAGTCTCATAAGAATAATTTAAGACCCCTCTCAGATCATCTGCAACCTATTCTTGCAGACTTACTTCCTGTTATTCCTCTGTTTGCCTTGTACCCATGCACAAAGTTCAGCTCTGCATCTAAATATTCCCATCTCATAGCATTCGCTATCTTCTTATTTGTCTCCCCAAATCCAGTATGTCTTCCAATCCCAGCTTAAATCCACACTTCTTGAAATTGTTGTAAATACCCAGAATTCACCTTCCTATGAATTCTGCACTTGTCAGTATGCAGTTCTCATTTGATAGTATCATGAACTATTTTCTGTCACCTCTTATATTATTGTCCTGTTAGGGTATTTATTTATTTGTATATTTATAATTGTTTAACATGTCTTTCTTATTATATTGTTTGCTTGTTGAATGCAAGAGTCTTGTCTCAAACTTTGTTATCCAGAGTGCCATTACATAAATACTTAATGATATTCAATGGTTGGTTGATTGCAGGTGTATTTGGAAGTCCAAATTCAGCACCAGCAACCTGCAGCCAGCCAGTAATATCTTCTGTGGAAAATGGGGATACATTTTCAATTAAACAAAGTATTGAACCACCATCAGGGATATATGGAAGAGCAGTCCAACAAAGTATTCCATCATATCTTGATATTGAAAATGACAAAGATGTAAGGTTATTTACTAATCATGAGGATTCCTTAGCATGTGTTTCTTCCTACAGTTTGTCATTGTTTTGTGCATATCAGCTATGGGGCAGTATAAGTATTTAATTAGAAATTTTTAAATCTTGGTGTAATTGAGATTTCTGATCCTTAATCATTTATATACTAGATTGTTCTCCTTTCCTACTAAGTAAATGTGTTCTCATTCTAGTGATAAAGTATACTATAACATACTTTATATACATATAAAATGTATGTATATATTTAACATTTTTCTGATATTTTCAAGTAGCAACAGACTGATATCCTTAGGCACAAATGTATTTGGATATTATCACTATGTTAGATATCAGGATTCCTAAAATAAAGACTGAGAAATATATAGTTAATTTTGTAGAAATATTTAATATACATATATAGTTATCTGAGATGAAGATATTTTAAATGTCAAACTCCCTGAATACTTCCAGATATTTCAACTTTTTCATGCAGACTAAAGTTTCTATTTCAAAATCTACTTATGACAAAATGAGACCAAAGAGAAAAGAAGAAAAAGAACTTTTTGACATTAAAGATTGTGAAAAGAAGGACCAGAATCCCTGGGAACGAATGAAACATATAGGAACTGAGAAAATAGCATCTGAAAGTAAGTGGAATTTGCTTTTTGGAGTGTTTTTGTCTCTAGTAATACTCTAAAGCTGCTATAATACAGTTTTAACTAAGGATGCTTTATGAGTAAGAATGGCCTTTATTGACCCATAACACTGAAATTTGTAAGCCCCAGTAACTTCTATTATAATAAAAGCTAGTCCTTTCTCATGAAAAAAAAAATCATTTTGTTCCCTTCTAGACTTAAATATTTTTGGAGATGAAGTGAGAATATCAAAATAGAGTTCCCCTTTAGAAAATATTGCCTCAGTCCTCCATAGAAGGGAGGGTCCAGTTTAAAATTATCACTGTGTTTAGTGTTTTCAGATTAGGATAGGTTACTTATTTAAATATAAAGAGTAATATTGTTAATGCTTGTTAAGATGAAGAGACCACATGTGATCCAGGGCATCTGTGAGAGAAAGAGCACTGAACCAAAAGTCAGTTGACAGATCTAGATTCCTAACTATCAGTTCTGCCTCTGATTAACTATGAGATCAGGAAACAGACCTTAATTTTCTGTACCTATAAATATCTGAATTAGCTCAAAGGTCCAGATTATCTCAAGGAAATATTTCTTTTTTACTAAAGAGTGGTATCCAACTTTAAAAGTAATTGAGATAGTGAAGCTGCTGGTATATTAGAGCATCATCAAAAAAGGCATTGTATTTATCGTATATTCAGGCTGTCATTGAGTACCACTATGTTTTGTGCTTAGGTAAGAGTAATCTCCACATTTCCTGAACTGTTTTTAAAACCACTGAATAGATCTTAAATATAATAACAACTAGGAAAAAAATCATAGATTGGGCTGAGGTTGTGGCTTAGTGATGAAGTGCTTGCCTACCACATGTGAAGTACTGGTTTTGATACTCAGCACAACGTAAAAATAAATAGATAAAGATATTGTGTCCATCTACAACTAAAAGAAAAAAGAATTTTAAAAAAATTAAAAATATTAAAATGAAAAATTCTATGAACTGTAGTAAATATTAAGGATTAGTGCTTAGTTGTTATTTTGTTAAATATTAAAGAATAAACTGTGTGAACTATAACAAACATTCTTAAATTTATGTTGGTTCTGAAGCCTCAATAGCAATAATAATACAGGAAAAAGTAAGTATGTAAATGAAATAGAAGACATATTTTTAAGATAAAAATAAGAGATTTATACAAGATGAGTGTCAGGTTCTTCCTTAGCGTGTGTTTCTTTTATAATGCAAGAAGCGTAGAAAACTTTTTGAAATTCTGCATTCTCGGTGCTAATCATTGTTGAAACTATGCTCAGTGAGAGGTTTTGGTGGCGATTAAATATGGCCATACAACGTTAAATGTAGGCATTTGTGAAATTAAGCCTGTTAAGCATTCTTAGATAATCTCATTGTTTGCTAATCTCATAAAACCCAGGGAGAGAAAAATTTTGAAGACATCTTACCCATCTAAGCCTATGTTAAGAGTATGGGTGGAGGGACTAGTAGTAGGAGTAGTACAAGTAGTAATACATCATAAATTTGGGAGTACTCATTTTTACTAGAGACAGCAACTACTTTTGTGATTTTTGGCCATAATGTAAACTGCTTTACAAGTTAGATTTCTGAGAAGTATCAGAAGAATGCTTTCTTGGAGTCACTCTTATATTATTTAAACATAAGATTATACTTACAAAATTTTTGTGTAGATTACCCAAATTTAAATGTTAAACTCTATTTATAGTTATAAACATATTGGCAAAAATAAATTCTAAGAGCAAAATTGTAAACATAGATGTCTTCATTTAAGAAGCTTCCTATCTGTAGATTAGGCTACTCACCAAAGTGTGGTCCATAAAAATGAATTGTTTATTATTCATCTGTGACAAGCTAAAAAAAAAACCTATTTAGTTTTTAAAACTATTTTAACTATTGGGACATTGTCACAGTGCTTTTATTATATAAAAGTATCAGTTTCAGGCTGAAGATGTAGCTCAATTGGTAAAGTGCTTGCCTCGCATGCACAAGGCCCTGGGTTCAATCCCCAGCACCACAAAAAAAAAAAAAAAGTATCAGTCTGCAACAGAGTGGAAATTTAAAAAAATAGTTAGCTTGAGTAGCACTGCTTTAGATTGATATTCTTTGTGCCTTCCTTTTCTGGAATAATATTTGTTTTGTTTCACTTTTTTCAGGTGAAAATGAAGTAAACATAGATAATAGTACTTGACGTTGATATAACCAAAAGGTTGAAAATTGGGTATTTGTCTGCATCTCTGCCTAATAAGTTATTCTCTCATGAGAATGGGAGTGGAGTAGAAATAGGAAAGGAATTCTTAAAACTTTAGCATTTGTTTCTTCTCCTATAATGCAGGATTAATAATAAATATTACATAGAATTCTTTAATGAATTAAATGAAGTAATATAAATGAAGCACTTAGCATAGTACCAAGCAAGATTTCATAAATGATAGTTAGTAGTACTATTTGTATTTGCTATTCTTTCAGGGCAGTGATATACCAAAGCTGGAGGATTTTATTTATACATTTCAATCTTATATATGAGGCCTAATGAGGGTACATCTGAACCATCAGCAAACAAAATGGGTCTATTTATTATATTCTTTAATGGACACACCATCTTGCTCATATGCGATTTACTCTAGCAAAGACTGGAACTAATTTTAATCTCCATAGCAATCCAAAACATCATATTTATCCTTTTTATCAGGTGTGTTATCAATATTTTGAAAGCAGTCTATCAACCGCATTATATAAAACCATAAGGAATAATGGACCTCAGTCTAAGTCTTGCCATTGCAGTTGTTAGCATTGAGGCCTCAATCAAATTTCTTAGCCTATAGAAAACTCAATTATTTTCTTAGCTGTAAAATAAAGATAATGAGTGTGTCCTCTTCAGCTTTATTGAGATAATTAAATGCAGTAAAGCTTGTAAACACAAGGTCTAGAACCAAAGTACTTAATAAATGTTAGCTAATATCATTAATGTTGCCTTTGGATTTTAAATGACTGATAGAAACTTTGAATATGTAATTAGTATACAACATTAAGAGAAATTTCTTATGTTTGTGATTTCCTTTAACATTTTCTCACAAATAATATGGTTAAATTGTCTTTTATGATAGCCATTTTAGCCTAATATTTCTTCTTTAAAAATATCTCAACATGGAAAAAGAACCCGTAAATCTTTACCCACTGACAAAAAGCCATTCTACTTGATTTTTTTTTTTTTTTTTCCTAATACATCCACTGCACATGTCTTACGTTGGGCAGTGCTCTCTGGGTATTACCTTGAGCACTGACACATCTAGAACATTGCATTACATTTGGAAAAAGCTTGGTGAATGTCTGAAGTGAAAGACGATTTATGATTTGTTATAGACCATTAATACTATACCAATAGAGAAAAATAAAATTCTAAATATAGATGCCAAGTAACTTATTTTCTAATGATCAGTTGTATAGCAAAGCAGGTATATAGACACATTTTTACAAAATGATATCATATTTATTCTTTTAGCTCTTAAAGCTAGACTATTATGACTCATGATTGAAAACTACTTATTTATTTATATTAAATGGAATTTATTAGTAATTTTCAATATTAAAAAGTTTTAAATAGCTTTGCTTTCTGGGTATTACAGTTTTATTAAAGAATAAACTAGTAGTACTAGTTTTTTCTTTTCTTTCTTTTTTTTTTTTTTTCCCAGTACCAGGAATTGAACCCAGGGTGCTCTACCACTGAGCTACATCTCCAGGCCTTTTTAAAATTTTATTTTGAGACAGGGTCTTACTAAGTTGTAGAGGCTGGCCTTGAACTTGTAATCCTTCTACCTCAGACTTCTGAGTAACTGGGATTTTAGGCATGCACCACCACATCTGGCTAGTGCTACTAGTTTCTGTAAGAAATATTTATAACATCTGGTATACATCTATAATCCCAACTGCTTGGGAGGTTGAGATAGGAGGATCACAAGTCTGAGGTTAGCCAGAGCAAATTAGGGAGACCCTGCCTCAAATTTAAAACATAAAAACTAGACTGGAAAAAAAAAAAAAAAAAAAAAAAAACTAGACTGGGATATAGCTCAGTGGTAGAGCACCCTAGGTTTAATTCCCAGTACCAAAAAAAAGAAAGAGAAAGAAAAAAAGATAGCTCCATAACATCTGTAGTAAGAATACCATTTGATTTGTGTCCTATGTATCAATTTTCTATTTTGTTTGTGGGAATAGATATATTCTTGGTCTCTTACACTTTATTTAATGTTTTGTTTTAGCTGAAGCATCTCCTGGAGCCATTCCACAGTATAAAGAAAGGATGCCTTCTGTTACTCATAGTCCAGAAATAATGGATTCATCAGAACTACGGCCATTTTCCAAACCAGAAATAGCCCTGACAGAAGCCCTCAGGCTTTTAGCCGATGAGGATTGGTAGGTTAATCATCCTTAACTTAAAACTAAGTTCCAAAAGGTTTTTGTAAATTTTTATTTAAAACCTCAAAACATATTTCTTATTTACATAGTCTTAGAAAGTATTATTTTAATTTCTGGGTCTCTGAGTCTTTTGAATTTATTAATATAACTGAACTCTGGCCCTAATATAACTGTATTACCAATTACATTAAAACTTGTATCAGGGGGCTGGGGAGATAGCTCAGTCGGTAGAGTGCTTGCCTTGTAAGCACAAGGCCCTGGGTTAGATCCCCAGCACCCCAAAAAAAAAAAAAAAAAACTTGTATCAGGGACATAGGTTAGTTTTATTATGTATTACACAAACCCTTTGATATTGGATTATAAATCTCACCATTTCTCAATTTATTTCTTTGTGAAATATAAACTGTAACAATCCTGAAAATACTTATGTGCTCTTACCACAATTGCCACCCGGCCAGCTCAGCCATTAACTCAAAGGAGGCAAAAAGATAATGGCAATATATATCCTACTTGTTCAGGTAGAGCATCCACTAGCCACTGCCTTTGTCTTGTTTTCTCCCCTATCCTTCAGTATCTCTCACAGTCCCATCCTATACCTCATCATTAGTTTTGCCTTTGCTAGATCATATTTATCAACATAAAAAGGTGCTGTAGATAGGACAGGACTATAGTTCAGTGGTAGAGCATGGGCAAGGCTCTAGGTTTGATATCCCTAGTACCAAAAGAAGAAAAAGAAAGTGTGCTATATATTTATATCTCCTATTTAAAAACAAACTACCTACCCAAACTGCACATCTTTATCCCATTTCTCCCCCCAACCCACACTTTTTTTAACTAAAAGTCCTCAAAAGAACTGACTCTTTGTCTACTTTTTCACTTCCTTTTCTCTTCTCAGTCTATAATTGACTTTTCACCACCTCCACCATGCCACCTTCTCTAAGATGGCAAAAGTGACCATTTTGCTGAATCTATTCTGTTAATTAATTGGTCTTCCTCTTACTTCACCTTTCAGCAACATTTCACACAGTTAACATTCCCTTTTTCTTGACATACTTCCTTTCATGTTGTCTTGTAAAAATCAGTCTTCTGATTCTTTTCCTGTTTTAGTGCTTTCTTTTGTTTATTGTTTTTAGATATACATGAAAGTAGGGTATATTTAGACATATTTATAATTCATGAGTTGCAACCCATTATAATTTTGATTCCATTCTTGTGGTTGAACATGATGTGGAGTTACAGTGGTTGGGTATTCATATATGAGCATAGGAAAGTTATGTCCAATTCATTCTACTGTCATTCCTATTCCCATCTCCCCTCCCTTCCCTTTATTCCCCTTTTCTAACCCAATAAACTTCTGTACTTCCTTTTTTTTTGTTTGTTTGACTTCAAAATTTACGCATGCCAAAATTCACAAATTATCAGTGGAATTCAATCCACTGGTGTTCTCAAGTCTACATTCATTGTGTGTATCAGGAACAGTCTTTTACTGACAATCATTTTTCTTAAAGAGTACTTAGTAAATATATTAGATATCAGATGTCTCTATTGTGTGTTGTCAACTCTGTTGTAGTGCAAAAATAGCCTTAGGCAATATGAAAATGAATGAGCGTGTAATGTGTTCCTATAAAACTTACAAAAATTTTACTCATAAAAACTTATTTTAAAAAGCATACTAGAACTAGATTTGATCCATGAAATTATTTTATTGAGTCCAATAGCTTTAAATTCCATCCATTCTCTTATTTCTTATAAATATGCATCTAGATCCCTGGTATTTTCCTGAACTGTACACTCAAGAAGTAACCCAGGCCAGGCTTGGTGATTCAGGCCTTTAATACCAGCAACTGAGGAGACTGAGGCAAGAGGATTGCAAGTTTAAGGCCAACTTCAGCAAGTTAGGAAGACTGTCTCAAAAATTTTAAAGGGGGGTGGTTCTGGGGAATATAGCTTGGTAGTAGATCATCCTTAGGTTCAAACCCCAATACAGCTGGAAAAAAGAAAGAAAGAAAGAGAGAGAGAAGTAGTAACTGCCTGTTTTGACACTCTTGCTTGGATGCCAGTGTATATCTTCAACTTAATTTATCTATAAAAGAACTTCTGAAGTTTACTTCCTGCCAAGATGGATTAGCAGGTAGTAGATTTACCCTCGGAATTGAAAGAACTTTAAAAAGAAAAGCATACAAAATATATGCAAAAGTGGTTTTCAAGATATTGCTCACAAGGCAATGAAAGTTATCCCTGAGAGATAGGAAGTAAGCAAGATGGCCCTATTTTTGTTCCAGCTTACTTCCTGGAGAAAGTTTTCAGGTCACTGTTCAAAGCGGGGAAAAACAGACAAATACCAATAGAGGTGGGATGGAACTGGGAAATTTGGGAATCTTAGGTGACTAGAGTTTGCCGAACAGAATATCAGAGATATGAGAGGCCAGGACACAAACCGCTCAAAAAATTAGAAGGAATAATCCCTGTAGCATATACAAGACCAAGAATATATCTATTCCCACAAACAAAATAGAAAATTTCATAATTCACAGGCTATGGAGTAGAATATTCAGGAAGGTTTGCTTTATTAGTGCAATAAACCCTGCACTAAAGTTCTATTTGGTCCCACCTAACAAAACTTAAAAATAAGACCTGAGATCAAATTGTGTCCAGTTTCAGAAAAAAGCTCAAGAATATTTTAGGGGCTGGGGAGATAGCTTAGTTGGTAGAGTCACTGGGTTCGATCCCCAGCACCACCAAAAAAAAAAAGAATATTTGAGGAGTATAAAAATAAATAAAGTGAAATTTACACTGTCTGACATCCAAAAAAAAACTTCCAAGCATGCAAAGAATCGGGCAAATCCAAACCCATAGAAAGAAGACAAAAAACTAACAAAACAAGTCTAAAAATGGCACAGATAATAGATTTAAGACAAATACATTATAACTAAAGTTCTATTCCAAATGTTAAGCTAAAGGAAAGACTGAGGAAATAAAGACATATAAAATGTTTAAGAAACTCAAACCTAATATCTTCAATTAAAAACAATGTCTGAAATAAAAAGTGACCTACATACATTAATGGAAGATTAGATATTGTAGAAAAAAGAATGGTGAATATGAAAGCATAGTCATGGAAATTAACCAAAGTGAAGTAAAATAAAAAAGACTAAAAAGAAACGAACAACAACAACAACAACAAAAAATCAGTGAACTGTGGGACAACTTAAAGCAGCCTAATGTAAGTCTATCCAGAGTTGCCAGATAGAACAGAAAAGACTGCTTGAGCCAGGCATGGTGGTACACACCTACAATCCCAGCTTCTTGGGCTGGGGATGTAGCTCATTGGTAGAGCTCCCCTGGGTTGAATACCCAATCCTGGAAAAAAAAAAATTCTTTTTTTGAAGGAAAAAACTGGTCAAAATGTGTCCAAATTTGATGAAAACTTTTAACCCAGAGATCAAAGAAGTTCAAGTAGAAGAACATGGAAAGAACTATATCCTATGACATATATCAATCAAATTACTCAAAGTGATCGATGGAGAATATCTTAAAAGCAGTCAGAAAGAAAAGACACATAGAGAAACAAACATAGCAGACTACTAATAAATATCCTTACACACATACAAAAAAGAAAAACAAAAAACCAAGGGAATGAGATCTTTACAGAGAGGAAAAAACTGACAACCTAGGTTATCATTACTAGTAAAAATATCTTCCAAAAATAAAAGTACTGAAAAATAGGAATTTTTAGACCTATGGAAGTATTTCATCACCAACAAGACCTGCACGATAAGAAAGGTTGAAGGAAGGTCACTGGGAAAAAGGAAAATAATGTCAGATGGAAATCTGAGTTAATACTAAGCAAGGAATAGCATGGGAACGAGAACTTATATGGATAAATATAGAAGTCTTTTCTTATAATTTAAATGTATTTAAAAGGTAGTTGACTTTAAATAAATAACAGTTGTGGGGTTTATAACACATAGAAATAAAATGGATAACAGTAATACAAAGGTCTAAAAGGGAGAAATGGAAGTATTGTTCTAGGTTTCATACATGTGAAATAATATATCACTTCAAAGTAGATGTTGGTCTAAGTTAGAACATGTACTATATACTCATAAGCAACCCCTACACTGTCACATCAGTTGTAGTTGGTATGGCAACAAAAGAGGTAAAATGTAATTTTAAAAATATTCAAAAGTATCAGGCAAAAAGGGCAAAAGGATCAAAGATGAGAGAAATTAAAAAAAAAAAAAAAACGCAAGATAGTAGAGTTAAAGGAAACCATATAACTATGATCACATTAAATGTAAATGTGCTGTGGCGGGTCTGTAATCCCAGTGGTGTGGGAGGATCATGAGTTCAACTCAGTGAGACCCTGTTTCTAAATAAAATACAAAATACAAACACAAAATATGGCTGAGAATGTGGCTCAGTGGTGAAGTGCCCGTAAGTTCAATCTCCGGTACCCCCCACCCCGCCCCAAAAAAAAAAAAGCCAAAAAATGAACTAAATGCCGTAATGAGATTGAATTTTAAAATAAAAGCAGGACTCAACTATATGCTACTTGTAAAAAGTTTACTTTAGATACATAGGATAGACACAAACAGGTTAATGAGAGACACAAAGGACTGGGGATATAACTCAAGTGGCAGAGTGCTTGCCTTTCATGCTCCAAGGTCCTGGATTCAATTCCCAGCACCACCACCAAAAAAAAAAAAAACGCACACACACCAAGCCCTACATTATGCTAACACAAAAACATAGTTTATATTTCTGTGCTAATATCAATGTATATTTTAAAGCAAAGAACATTAACAGCCATATTTTATAGTGTTTGTAACAAATTGCCATAAACTCAGAAGCTTCAAACAACACACATTATTTTATTTTTATTATTATTATTATTTAACAAATTTATTATCTCACAGCTTCCAGGGTCAAGAGTTCAGACATAGTTAACTGAATCCTCTGCTCAGGTCTTCACTAGACTGAAATCAAGGTTTTTACCTGGGGTTGCAATATCATCTCCCAGTCCTCTTCTGAGCTAAAGTTCATTGGTTGGAGAATTCACTCCTATGGCTGTGAGACTGAGGTCCTCATTTTCTAGCTAGCTATTCGCCATGAACTCTCGCAGTCTCTGGAGGTCAACCTTACATACTTATCATATAAAGCATATGCTCTCAATATGGCAGTTTACTTGTTTGATTCTATTGATTGATTGATACCAGAGATTGAATCCAGGAGTTATTGACCACTGAGCCATATCCCTAACCCTTTTTATTTTTTATTTTGAGCCAGGGTCTCACTAAGTTGCTAAGGGCCCTGCTAAGTTGCTGAGGCTGACCTCAAACTTGCAATGCTCCTGCCTCAGCCTCCCCAAAACTTCCCGAACCAGTGGAATTACAGGCATACACTACCATACCCAGTAGCACTGTACTTGTTGAAAGCCAGGAGGAGAATCTTTGCTTCCACCTCTTATCTTTTTTAAGAGATCACTTGATAAAGTAAAGCCTATCCTGAATAATTTCCCTTTTGATTATTTCCACGTCAACTGATTAGAGACCTTAATTACATCTGCAAATCCCCTTTTCCATCTAACTTAGTTTAATTATGAGAGGTGATATTCCACTGTATGTACCCTCACAGAGAGGGTATTATATAGTTTACATATCGGGGGCAGAAATTATGGGTACATCTTAGAATTCTAATTGTCTAGCCACATCCAGACTAAAGTGGGTCATTTTATAATGATGAAGGGGTTAATACATCAAGGACATAGCAACCCTGAACCAAATACCAAATAAAAGAGCTTCGAAATATATTAAGTAAAAATTGACAGAAATACAAGGAGAAATAAACAAATCCACAGTTATAGTTAGAACCTTTAACAACTTATTGATAGAATAGTAGACAGAAAATCATTAAGCATGTAGAAAACTTGGACACTTTTGACCGATTTGACATAATCAACATTTGTAGAACACTCTACCTAAAACAACAAAATTCAGCAACTATTTTGTTCTTGCTGGTCACAAATCACCAGTTTAAGTGATCCTCCCAAGTATTGGGACTGTAGGCACACGCCACTTTGCCAAACTAAACACATACTTTAAAAAGAATTATACAAATTTTGTTTTCTGGGATTAAATTAGAAATTAGTACCAGATACCTAGATAATCCCCAAATATTTGGGAACTAAGATTCATGAATAACCTGTGGGTAGGAGAGAAATCAAAAACAAAAATAGAAAATATTTTAAATTTAACAAAATAAAGAATGAGAGAAGGCGGATATCGAGGAGCGGCTGGGTGGGCACCATGGCCGGAATCACCACCGTCGAGGCGGTGAAGCGCAAGATACAGGTTCTGCAGCAGCAAGCTGATGATGCTGAGGAGAGGGCTGAGCGCCTCCAACGGGAAGTTGAGGGAGAAAGGCGGGCCGGGAACAGGCTGAGGCTGAGGTCGCCTCCTTGAACCGTAGGATCCAACTAGTTGAAGAGGAGCTGGACCGTGCTCAGGAGCGTCTAGCTACTGCCCTGCAAAAGCTGGAGGAAGCAGAAAAAGCTGCTGATGAGAGTGAGAGAGGTATGAAGGTTATTGAAAACCGGGCCCTAAAAGATGAAGAAAAGATGGAACTCCAGGAAATCCAACTCAAAGAAGCTAAGCACATTGCAGAAGAAGCAGATAGGAAGTATGAAGAGGTGGCTCGTAAGTTAGTGATTATTGAAGGAGACTTGGAACACACAGAGGAACGAGCTGAGCTGGCAGAGTCCCGTTGCCGAGAGATGGATGAGCAGATCAGACTGATGGACCAGAACCTGAAGTGTCTGAGTGCTGCTGAAGAAAAGTACTCTCAAAAAGAAGACAAATATGAGGAAGAAATAAAGATTCTTACTGATAAACTCAAGGAGGCAGAGACCCGTGCTGAGTTTGCTGAGAGATCAGTAGCCAAACTGGAAAAGACAATTGATGATTTGGAAGATAAGCTGAAATGCACCAAAGAGGAGCACCTCTGTACACAAAGGATGCTGGACCAGACTCTGCTTGACCTGAATGAGATGTAGAGCTCCCCAGTCCCGCCCTGCTGCTGCTCCTCCCTCTGACCCTGACTTCGCCTGAGGCCAGCCAGCCTGAAGCTGACCTTGAAACTGAGGGCTGATCTTTAACTGGAAGGCTGCTTTCTCCTTTCAACACCCCCTCTACCCCCACCCCCTTGTCTTTTTCACCAAACTGTCTCTGCCTCTTCCCAGAGATTCCAGCTGGGCTAAAGGCTGAGCACTTTTGGGAACAACATTTAAGGGAATGTGAGCACAACGCAAAGTGTCTTTAAAAGCATGTTGTGATGTACACATTTTGTAATTACTTTTTTTGTTGTTACAGTAACCATTTGTAAAACATTCCAAATAATTTCATAGCTCTGAAGCAGCAACCTAATTCCTTTCTCACTTTTGGAAGGTAACTTTCCAGCCTAATCCCTATTGCCCTCTCTGTAGAGAAGGAAAAGAGGAATGGGCCTGCCTTACTGAAAGCCAAACAGAGCCCAGGGAAAGACTGTACTATGGGAAACCTCATTGCTCTGTGCAAAGTACCAGCCAAACCAGAAAGGTGATTCCAAGAGGAGTTAGCCAAATAACAAAAACCGTGCTATTCAGGTTTTGTTTTGTTTTTAGCTTTAAGGTATCTTTAGACAACTTTATTCTTATTTTTTACTTATTATTATTATTATTATTTTTTCATCAGAAATGACCAAATTAAGATGGTGAGACCTCTGAGACCTTTTGTTTTTGTGGTGCTGGGGATTGAACCCAGGGCCTCTTGCATGTTCCTCAAATGCTCTACCATTGAGCCATACATATCCTTAGCCCTGAGACCAAATTTTTCTCCCATCTCTACCCCCTTGCAGGTGTTCACAGAATGGATTATGGGCCCCTTAATCTTGAGGTGACCACTTAATTGCTCTCCTGTCTCCTTGAAAAAAAAGAAAGAAAGAAAAAAAGAAAATTATGTTTTTGCCACTGATTTAGCCATATGAAACTCATCTCATCACCCTTTTCTGGGTCTGAAGCTGCTGTATCTAAAAGTGCCATCTCATTGTGCTTTGTATCAGTCAGTGCTAGAGAATCTTGAATAGCTCGTGTACAAAACTTTTTAAATTTTATATTATTTTGAAACTTTGCATCTTTGGGGCTGGGGTACCTGGCCACCCCATCTGGCTGTGAGAGTCCTGCAGTCTGGGCTGGCAGTGTGCTGATCTTTCAACGTTTCTTTCACAACCCAATCCCCACTTTTAGATGAGGTTTCTGTGAGGTCTGTTAGGTATACATCCTGCAGCTTATTGGCTTAAAATGTACTCTCCTTTGTTGTGGTCTCTTTGGGGCCAGTTGGGAGAAAGAGAAACCAATAGTGCGACTGTTTTGATACTGAATATTGACAAGTGTCTTTTTGAAATAAAGACCCAGTCCCTCCAAAAAAATAAAAATAAAAAAAATAAAGAATGATGCAAATCAAAATTCATAGGATGCAACTAAATTAGAAGAGTTCTGTATCAATAGCCTTAGCTTTCACTCTAAGACACTGGAAACAGAAGAGCAAATGACATCCAAATTATGCAAAGAAGGGAAGTAATAAAAATCAATAAGATAGAAAATAGTTTAAAAATAGAGGAAACTGGAATCAAATGCAGATTCTTGGAGAAGATAAATAAAATTGATAAGTTTCTGTTCAATCTAATCAAGAAAAAAATAGGAAGAAACAAATTTCCAACATCAGAAAAGAAAGAACATTGTACTGGGCACGGTAGCACACACCTGTTAAGACTCAGGAGGCTGAGGCAGGAAGATGGCAAGTTCAAAGCCAGCCTCAGCAATTTAGCAAGGCCCTGAGCAACTTAGTGAGACCCTATCTCAAAAATAAAAAGTTCTAGGGGCTGGGGATATAGCTCAGTTGGTAGAGTGCTTCCCTTGCATGCACAAAACCCTGGGTTCAATCCCCAGTACCACCCAAATAAATAAGTAAAATGTTCTGGGGATGTGGCTCAGTGGTAAACCCCTCTGGGTTACATCCTTGATGGTACCAAAAAAAAAAAAAAAAAAAAAAAAAAGAGAGAGAAAATCAATACTGATTATAAAAAAAAAAATACTAATTATATAGCTGCTTAAAAAGATAAAAGGACTATGTTAAATAGCTCTATGCTTATAAATTCATCAACTTAGGTGAATGGAAAAATTCCTTGAAAGACACTACCAAAACTCAAGCAAAAATGAATAGCTTGTATAACTCATATCTATGAAGGAAATTGAATTTTAGTTTAAAATATTTTGACAAGGAAGACTCTAGGTTCAGATGGTTTTACTCGTAAATTATACCAAATTTTTTTTTTTAATTTTTCAGCCACCAGTTATTTATTTGCTATCTGATTCCTTCTTGATTCCACTTTCTATTTTCTGATTATGTGTATAGAATTGGGTCGTTTCTGCATCTAAACAGTTAACTGTTGTATGCTTATCTAAAACATGAAATATTTGAGACAGAGAGCAACTACATAGGTTTATTCCTACCACCTTTGATTCTTGGTCTTTTCTCCATAATGTGTTCAGAGAATTTAAATGCTTTTAAAAATGACCACAAGCATTATTACCAAGAAAACTCTTCTTGGCTCATATTCTTCAAGCACACAAGATAGAATATATCACAGTATAAATATTATACCTAAATCACAGCTGAATCCACACCTTCTTATTGGTATCCACCTACTGTTCCTCTGGCTGGTTCGGTTACATAATGAAAAACAAATCTAAGTTATAGAGGGCTGAGGATATAGCTCAGTTGGTAGAGCACTTGTCTCACAAGCACAAAGCCCTGGGTTCAATTCCCAGCACCACAAAAACAAACAAATAAGTTGTAGAAACAACAAATAGTGGTTTTTCTGCTCTGGAGTCATATATTCAGCAATGAGCTATCAGGTGGTAAATTTTCGTGTGTGTGTGTGTGTGTGTGTGTGTGTGTGTGTGTGTGTGTGTGTGTGTGTGTGTATGTGTCTCTAAGGATTGAACCCAGGGATGCTCAACTGCTGAGCCACACCCAACACTTTTTTCTTATTTTTAATTTTGAGACAGGGTCTTACTAAATTGCAAAGCTGGCCTTGAATTTGTGATCCTCCTGTGTCAGCTCTGAGATCTGGGATTATTGGCATGCACCACCACACCATGCCCAACTCTTCTTTCATTCCCGTTTTACAGTTTCTTTCAACTTTTGTTTGTCATTCCTTTCTCTTTCTCTATTTTTCATAAGGAATATGACATTCATGCTAGGGGAGAAATGTTCCTTTATGAGTTATCAGTAGTGGTTTGCGGTCTTCAAAGATCCTTGCATGTTTTTTATTGAGATTCCTAAATAGTAAGGGAGGAAAACAGATAAATGCTCCTTACTGACAACATTCCATACATTAAAAAAAAAAAGAAGATATTTGAGATCCTTTTACCATTGAACCCCATTTAATAAATGATTCTGTCATTTCTTTTTCCCACAGGGAGAAGAAAATTGAGGGACTGAATTTTATTAGATGTTTAGCTGCTTTTCATTCCGAGATATTGAACACAAAGTTGCATGAAACAAATTTTGCTGTAGTTCAAGAGGTAACATTTTTCAGATAAGGATAGTATAAATAACAAAGAATAAATGTATCATACTTACTTGACCTTTAAAATTTTTAACAACTCTGTACTGAGTAGGCCTGTCTGTAAACTAGTCCATGACTAACTTTGCAACATTTAAAAGAAACTGATTAGATTTTTTTAGGATGTAAGATAATGCACACTAAAATGCCACTACTTTCATACTAAAATTCATTTCAAAGTCATTATTGCTGATTTTCTTACAGAATATTTATTTTTTCCAAAATATTTTGAAAAAAATTTAGGTGAAAAATTTACGCTCTGGAGTTTCTCGTGCTGCTGTGGTTTGTTTAAGTGATCTTTTCACTTATCTGAAAAAGAGTATGGATCAAGAACTAGATACTACAGTAAAAGTTTTGTTGCACAAAGCTGGAGAATCAAATACATTTATAAGAGAAGATGTGGACAAAGCATTGAGAGCTATGGTTAATAATGTAACTCCTACACGCGCAGTTATTTCTCTTATCAATGGAGGACAAAGGTAATGCAATAATCTTGACATGTCCTTAAACTAAAAATGAAAATATTTGCAATTCTGGATGTAGAGAGGAAAAAAGCAAATTTCAGTACTATTTCAGTAAAAAACCTTTGAATAATTCCTACAGGCTAAAAATCATACTACATGCTAAGCATAAAAATAGTCATAATGTACTTACTTATTCTAATAATGTTATTTATATTCATAGATTTGGAACTAAATATTGTTTGTTTTTGACTTATTGGGAAGGGTTAACTAATGCTAAAAGTTGTCATTTCAGACCTCCGGGTGATTACTAGGAATGGTTTAATCATTTAACTTTAAGATGTATCTTTGGGAAATAGTTTATGTTCAACTTAGTTTTAATTGGTTATGTTTTCTTGTAGCCATTTACACATTGCAGTAAGAAGATGTACGGCCCAGCATTTATCAGATGTAGTAGAATTTATGGAACCAGAACGTATTTTGTCTGGAACAAAAGATATGGCTGAACGTTTGTTACCAGCTGCTGCCAAGTTTGCTCAAGACAGCTCACAAGAAACCAGGTGAATACCTACTAATAATATCCACTGTACCTGTTAATATAAGGGCTAAGATGTAGGAAACAAAGGTTAAAAAAGAATGAACATTTATCTAAATGGAGAAATGGGGACCCAGGGATTGGTGCTGGGGGATGGTCTTATTTAACCACTTTGTAAATGATCTTGAGGGAGTGCACAGTGAATTCTCCAAATTTACAGATGACACTACATCTGGGTAGTGAGATGCCAAGTCACAGGGATGAACTTCATGAAAACGAGACAAGACTATGAGTGGGCAGAAAAATGGCAGAAGAGCTTCATTGTGGGCAAATGTAAGTTAATGCATCTAGGGGAAAGTGATATTTTTCCAACCAATCAGGTAAAAATCAAGTAAATAGGTACACATGAAAAATACAGGAATGATGCATAACAACATATTATCCTCTGAAAAATGAAGTATTTGTACTTAAAAAACTTCATGAATTTCTGATGGTTGTACTTGAAGAACAGTTTTTTTTTAAAATACTTTTTTAGATGTTGCTAGACCTTTATTTTATTCATTTATTTATATGTGATGCTGAGAATTGAACCCAGTGCCTCACATATGCTAGGCAAGCACTCTACCACTGAGCCACAACCCCAGCCCGAAGATCAGTTTTATGAACTATAAGAACAATCAGCAAAAGATGACAAAAAAATGGAACCACCATTTGACCCAGCTATCCCACTCCTTGGCCTATACCCAAAGGACTTAAAATCAGCATACTACAGAGATACAGCCACATCAATGTTCAAAGTTGCTCAATTCAACATAGCCAGATTGTGGAACCAACCTAGATGCCCTTCAGTTGATGAATGGATAAAGAAACTGTGGCATATATATACAATGGAATATTACTCCGCCATGAAGAATGATAAAATTATGGCATTTGCAGGCAAATGGATGAAATTGGAGAATATCATGCTAAGTGAGATAAGCCAATCTCAAAAAACTAAAGGACGAATGATCTCACTGATAAGCGGATGAGGACATATAATGGGGATAGGAGGGGTTAGCGTTAGGGTTAAGGTTAGGTTTAGGGTTAGGGATAAGGAGGGTGGTAAGAATGGAGGAAGAAAGGACTGTATAGAGGGAAAAGAGGGGTGGGAGGGGTGGGGGAAGGGAAAAAAATAACAGAATGAATCAAACAACATTGCCCTATGTAAATTTATGATTTTTAATTAAAAAAATGGAAAAAAAATGACAAAAAAAATTAGGATGTGGGATAGTATAATACCTTTGGTGGCTAAAGAAATTTTGGATTTAGTCAGAGTCCTTGGTTAAATTTGTAGTCTACATCACTGTTTACCCTTGAGCAAGTTACTCAACCTTTGTTAATATGTTTTCTTTTCTGTAAAATTAGGAAGGTTGGACCAAGTGACCAATAATGTCCCATTAAAAAATCTAAAAAATTATGGCAATAATATATGAAGATAATTTAAAAAGGAGAGAGGATCCTGAGTTCTCATTAAGATTAAAGAAGACTGCAAAATGTTTAACGTTTTTAAGACAAAGTACTCCATTACTTTAAGTAACTGGAGTTAACCTTATGAGATTCCTTATACCAAAAGCTAATAAAAAAGTAGGTATGTTAATTCTCTATTGCTACATAACAAGTTACCACAAATTTTGCAGCTTACACCAATATAAATTATTTAGTGTACAGTTCTTTACGTCAGAAGTCTGGCATGACTCAACAGAGTTTCCTGCCTAAAGTGCCACAAGACCAAAGTGAAGGTGATGGCAATTCTGAACTCTTATCTAGAGGCTCTGTGGAAGTATTGTCTTCCACATTTATTCACATCATTGGCCAAATTCCATTTCATGTGATTATAGTACTAAGGTCCCCTTTCCTTTTGGCTATCAGGGAGGGTCTTCTCTCAGCTCCTTAAGACCACCCACATTCCTTCTCACACTGCTGTCCTCCATCTTCAAGCCAGCAACAACATGTTGAGTTCTCATGCATAGAATCTCTCTGTCTTCCTCTTCTGCAGCCATCATCAGGTATCTCTCTGCTTTAAGGGCTCATTTGTTTAGATGAGATCCATCCAGATCATATTTCTATTGTTCTTTTTCTTTTCTTTTTTTTGGGGGATGGGGGTTGTACCAGGGATTGAACTCAGGGACACTCAACCACTGAACCACATCCCCAGCCCTATTTTGTATTTTATTTAGAGACAGGGTCTCACTGGGTTGCTTAGTGCCTCACTTTTGCTGAGACTGGGTTTGAACTCTTGATCCTCCTGCCTCAGCCTCCCAAACCTCTGGGATTACAAGCCTGCACCACCATGCCCAGCTCATATTTCTATTTTAAGGTCAACTGTATCATATTAGTATAGCAAAAGTCCAGCAGGGATATCTCATCATATTCGTAAACTCTAGGGATTCAAGTAAGGCATATTTGGGGAACCATTTAAGAAGTTCTTCATGCCACATTAATCTTCAATAAAATTGGAGAAAATTAGATCATGGGCTAGTTAGTAACAACAATAACAAAAGACTGTTAGTGTTGATTTCTGTGCATCTTTGGTAAACCTTCCTTTTTTTGGTACTGGGGATTGAACATAGGACCTAGTACATACCACTAAACTAAACCACCAGCCCATACTGAACATGTCTTTAATGGCATAGTAACTCTTCTAATCAGTGCTGTCATTTATTAGATCTTATTTAAAGTTTTAATGTTATAAGGTGGTTATAATTAATTTTTGAGTTAACTACATCATATGTAACCACATGAATAGGAAGTTATAGTCCATGCATGTATAATATGTCAAAATACCTTCTGTCACATATAACTAAAAAGAACAAATAAAAATTTTTTAAAAATTTTTAGTTAATATTTCTCATTTTTTGCCCACATTGTTTGCTAACTCATTTGTTATAGTCTTTCCTGTATTGTTCGGTCCTTCATTGTCCTTAACATTCCAGACTAAATGTCAGAAATGTCCTTAAAACTGTAATTATAGATGTACTATATCATATAATTATATTACTATATGATTAAGAGCTACTTATCTGACTAGTTGTAGACCTTATTCTGGTCATAGGGAGAGTTAATGTTTATTCTCTTAACATAATTTCCTTTCTATAATTTTATTACATTTGAAGGGATCTGGCTGATACAGATAATCCTAAAAGCATCTTATACTTTGCTCCCACAAAAACCTGTCTTCTCATTGTTCTAGTCCCATATATTCCAAATGATAAGCAAAAGTACAACTGTAATTTATTTTACCTTGAAGAGTAATAATAATACGGTGTTTTTGTGTGAGGTACTCTATAAAATATTTCTGTCCTAAAGTATTCCTAATGTGCACTTCCATGATATCTTCTTTTTTTTTTCTTTAATATATTTTTTAGTTGTAGGTGGACATAATACCTTTATTTTGTTTCTTTATGAGGTGCTGAAGATCGAATCCAGGGTCTCACGCATGCTAGGCGAGCATGCTACCACTGAGCTACAACCCCAGCCCACTTCCACGATATCTTAATTTCAATTAAGAATGATATTTTAAGAATTAAGAATGATATTTTGCTTCAAGGTGTTATCCTAAGAGGATTGTGTGTGTGTGTGTGTGTGTGTGTGTGTGTGTGTGTGTGTGTGTGTGGTGGTGCTGGGGATTGAACCCAGGGATTTGTGCGCACAAGGCAAGCACTTTACTAAGTGAGCTATATCCCCAACCCTAAGAGGATTATTTTTAAACTCATATAGTATTTAAAAACCTAGTTTGGAAATTATTATATCATTTAATAACATATCAACCACAATTTATCATGTAACCTTGGGTATATTTTAAGTAGCCGAGAAAAGGGTTTTCAAGAATGGAACTCAGGTAAGTTTTAGCTAGAGAAGAGAGAGGTTCAGAAATATAGGGCATAGAAAAGGTTGACTCAAGCCAGAACATCTGGCCAGCAGGAGAGCAATAGAAGGTCAATGGGTAAGTAGCCTAGGGCACAAACACAACTTCTCCTAACTCACAGTTCTGCCAAATGTTAGCCTTGAGTATAGACCCTGGGATGCCTGAATAATACTCAGGCATTTTGCTCTCCATCTGACATACACCTGAAAGATTTAAGCTATAATGATATTAATATTAAATATATATATTTATTTATATATAAAAATATATATTTATGTAATGATTTATAAGAGTGGAGCAGGAGAATATTATACAATATAGTACAGTTAGTATATCCACATTTCAGTGACTTACTTAAAGTAGGAATAGTAATCTTGAAGTTTATGGGGGTTTTTCCCTATTGAAAAAAATTTATATCTAAGGCTAGAACTTGATTATTCATGTAAAATTATTTACATAAATTTATTATTTACCTAAATCTCAATATCCATAGGTATTATGGTCGAAAGATGCTTTTCCTCATGATGTGTCATCCTAACTTTGAGAAAATGCTTGAAAAATATGTTCCATCTAAAGATTTGCCTTATATTAAGGAATCTGTTAAAAACTTACGACAAAAGGTATGTGGGAAAAGTTTGTTTTATAAAAAAACTTTAAAAGCAAAGTTTATTTTCCTGTGCAGGTAAAAGACAGAAATAATTACTTGTTGGATTATTTCTTTGCTAGTCATCATTTAGAATATATCTTCAATAGTACTACTGCAATAATAGTCATATGTAGTGTCAGGCCTTGAGAGTAAATATTTATTGCACTGCTAGGGATCAAACCCGGGGCCTTACATATGTTAGGTAAGCACTTTGCATTTACATTTCCAGCACCCAAAACAACTTTTAAGCAATTTGTTTTAACAAGTGTAGAATTTCCTATTAGTGAGCCAGGCACAGTGACTTGGGAGGATGAGGTAGGAGGATAGAGAATTTAAAGCCAGCCTCAGCAAATTTGTGAGGCACTAAGCAATTCATCAAGATTCTGTCTCTAAATGAAATGCAAGAAAGGGCTGGGGATGTAGCTCAGTGGTTAAGGGCCCCTGGGTTCGATCCCTGGCACCAAAAAAAAAAAAAAAAAACAAATTTAATGTTAGTCACATATTTGCTAATTTTCTACCAACTACAAGGTATTTTATGTATCCTATACTCTTTAAAATATAGCAGAATATGAAAATGCTTAAAATATTTTATCAAGGATACTTTGAAAATTACTATGCATAAATTATTTCAATGTTAATTTTAAGACTTCTCACACTGCCTTTCTTTATGTTTACCTGCAGGGTTTGGGAGAGGTACTACTAGATACTCCTTCAGCAAAAGGAAGGCGATCTCACACTGGTAGTGTTGGAAATGCAAGATCATCATCTGTTTCTAGAGATGCTTTCAGTTCAGCTGAAAGGTAGGATCATTTGACAGTTCAAATCATTAAATAAATTACTCTCTAGTTAAAGGAATCACATTTGGGTCCTTTCTTGAACTATATGAACTATACCAGGATATTTGTCAAAATTTAATGATTTTTTTGGGGGGGTTGGGTTTTTGTTTGTTTGTTTTTATTTTTGTTTTTTGAATCAGGGATTGAACACAGGAGCACTCAACCACTGAGCCACATCTCCAGCCCTGTTCTGTATATTATTTAGAGACAGTGCCTCGCTGAGTTGCTTAGTGCCTTGCTGATTTGCTGAGGCTTACAGAACTCACGATCCTCCTGCCTCAGCCTCCCCAGCCTCTGGGATTACAGGTGTTCACCACCACACATGGCTTTAATATGGGGTTTTAAAAGTTTGTAAAGGACCTAGAAAACATGAGGTAATTATATTTAATAAGAAAATTTATTCCCAGAAAATTGTTTTTACATGCACATTAATGAAGTTTTTAGTGTTATTGAACTTATCAATGTTAGGCCTATGTTTGACACTATGATTAATTTTTTTTCAAATTTTTACTTTCCCCCCAATTATAAAAGTGATGTACAATGATTGTTAAAGAAAAAAAATTTTAAAAAACATTAAAAGAAAAATTTTAATCAATCATCCATAATGCTATCAACCAAAAACAAAAAATCTAGTCTTAAAATTTTTATATTATTGTATATGCAATTTTGTAACATGTTTAAACCATTTAAGAGCTTTGATATACTAATTATAAATGTTTAAAAATCTTTCATAATATTATGATCCTTTTAGTTTGTTTTTAATTTTAAACATTATTTTGAAACTGGGCTGGGCATGGTGGTGCATACCTGTAAATCCTATCTATTCAGAAGGAAAGGTAGGAGACTGAAAGTTACAGGCCAGCCTGGCCAATTTAGTGAGACCCTGTGTCAAAATAAAATACAATATAAAAGGCTGGGGTATAACTGAGTAGTAGAGCGCCCCTGGATTCAGTCTCCGTACCACAAAACAAATAGTAACAACAAAAAAGCCTGTATGACATCTTTCATACTTTTCTTTAGTTTCCTTGTTTTAAAATGTCTATACTAAATCTTAGCCATGAGTAAAACTATATGCTGACTTCTTTGAGTCCTCCCAGTAAATCACCAAACCTAGGGAAGATCTTGAGGACCCTCAAAATAGATATTATGGCCATTAGTTACATCATTTTGTGAACTTTTGACAAATAAACATATAATGAGATTTTTAAATTAAGTTTGTTTTTATGGGAAAGTAAAAAGGAAATTAAATTTACCTTCCTTTCACTTTAGAGAGGTAACTGAAGTTCGTGAAGTCTCCAGAAAATCAGTTCCTCGTAATTCCTTAGAAAGTGCCGAGTACGTTAAAGTTATAACAAGTTTATTAAATGCAAAGGACTTTCGTGATCGTATTAATGGGATTAAACAACTTTTATCAGATGCTGAAAATAATCAAGAACTTGTTGTTGGAAATATTGTGAAGGTAAGGACCTGTCAAAATTAATTTTCATTTCCATTTGAAATCTGTGGCTAATTAAAAAGTTCATTCAGGCTAGGGTTATAGCTCAGTGGTAGAGCAATTTCCTAACATGTGTAAGGCACTGGGTTAGATTCTGAGCACCACATAAAAATAAATTTAAAAAAATAAAGGTCCATCGACAACTATAAAATTAAAAAACAAAAGTTCATTCATATTAATAAATTGCCCTGAGCCTCAGAACTTTATATGTATTATCTTAAACTGTTAAAATAAATTCAGTGAAAAGACTGAATTGCCTAGGGTTTTACTACATTAAAAACATGCTAGAGGCAGGCTGGGGATATAGCTCAGCTGGTAGAGTGCTTGCCTTGTGAACACAAGGCCCTGGGTTCAATCCCCAGCACTGCAAAAAAAAAAAAAATACTGGAGTTCCACCTTTGGGTCCCCTTCTCCCACCTGGGAGAAGTTTGCTTTTACTTTTCTTTAATAAAGCTTCTTACTTTCTACTCTTAAAAAAAAAAAAAAAAAAAAAAAAAAAAAAACATTCTGGAATAACTCAAAGTAACCAGAAAAACAATATGTAAGAAAATAGTCATGTATTCTGAATCCTCCCACAAGATGCTCCTATATGCTCAGAGCTCATAGAACCTGGCATTCAGGAAATATATGTCCAGTGAATCAATAAAAATTCAAAAACAAAAATTGAGATTTAAGAGACTTGCTATTGCTTTAGAGTAGATATTAAAACTTTTCATATGTTAGAAATCTCCTTTCACCCATATACATCTATCTCAAAGAAGACAATAAGCAAAAGAAATGGAAATATTAATAAATGTTCATGGTACCAGAGTATAGAGTATGCTCCATCAAAATTTAGTTCAGGTAATTCTATTAGTAATTTATTAACTAAATTCCATTTTAAGTTGTTACAGTATACATTAAACTTGGCAGACATACTGTAGCTCCTTTTTAATTCCAGTGAACCAGGAAGTTACACTTTTTAATATCTGTTGAGTAAATCTCTTGGTTAGACTCTCCTTAACATGAAAAATAGTAAACAAATAAGTTTCAGGAATTATTAATTGATTTCTTAGCCTCTTAGAGTAGCTCTTCACTCACCTCACATAATTAAAGAATTATTTAGCATTTGCCTTACTATATCCTGAGATCATGAAAGTTAAGAATTCTGAAGAGCACTGTGTAATGAAAACAGTTTAAGAAGTAACAATAAAAATGTAATTTTTGGTCTGAGGGTATAGCTTAGTGATAAAATGCTTGCCTAGCATGCCCAAAGGCCTGGATTCAATCCTCAGCATTACCAAAAACAAAACAAAATAAAACAAAATTAACTATAAAAAAGTCTCATAACAAACCTAAACTGAAACTCAGTCAAATCTCTATACTAAAAAAGAAATCTCTATAATAAAACTAACATGTCTACTTCTGTTAGAAATAGAGATAAAATAGAAGCATAAGTTCTTAGAGTTAACCAAGCTAACCTGAACCTCCCAGGAAGCAGCATGTTTGTCATATTTACAGGAAGGCAGTCATCTGCCTACTAATCCACACTTGCAACCTTCATTTTTTAGGATGCCTTTTGGTTTTTGAAGTCCTTTTGATTTTTGAAATGTGGTCTTTTTGTTGTAAGATTATTGAACACTTAAATTTAGTACCCAAATTTTTATAAAGTTTCTATTAGTCGAATTTAGGTTATATAGGATGTTTTTTCATGTGTTTAAACAAAATAATTGAGAGAAATACCATGAAATGCTGAGAGAATTTAAGTATAATGGAAACATTATTTTACTTTAAATAACTTAGCCAATTTATTTTCAGATCTTTGATGCTTTTAAATCCCGACTTCATGATTCCAATAGTAAAGTAAATCTGGTGGCTCTAGAAACAATGCACAAAATGATTCCTTTACTTAGAGACAACTTGTCTCCTATAATCAACATGCTAATTCCAGCAATAGTGGATAATAATCTGAATTCCAAGAATCCAGGCATCTATGCTGCTGCAACAAACGTTATTCAGGCACTAAGTCGGCATGTAGGTAAGAAATTTTACTTCAGCACTCTAATTATTTTTACTTTACTTTCACACTTTCTGATCCCATGTACTTTTTATAATGCTGAAAACCTACTCAAACTTTTTAAATTTAAGAATGTCATAAGTTTTTTCTTTTCTCTACAGTATTTTGAAATATTTTTGATTAAGTATCATCCCATTAAATTGACTTTCTCTTCCCATATCTTTGAGTTTTTAATTTTTTTTAATACCTAAGCCTCATAACTGATATAAGATTAACCCAAAATGGAGCATAGATTTCAATGTAAAACATAACTGTAAAACTTTTAGAATATAATATCAGAAAATCTTCAAGATTTTAAGGCTTGGTGAAATTTCAGACATGATACTAAAAGCATGATCCCTGAAAGTAAGTAAATTGGATTTAATTGAAATTTTTAAAAATTCTGTACAGAAGACCCTGTTGAGTATATAAAGAAAAAAGCTACACACTGAGAGAAAATGTTTGCAGGCCACATATCTGACAAAGAACTCATATCTAGAATATGTAAAGAACTCTCAAAACTCAACACTGAAAAAACAATCTAGTTAGAAAGTATGCAAAAGACACAAACATTTCATCACCAAGGCTATAAGTATTACAAATAAGCACATGAAAAGATATTCAACATCACTTTACATTATGGAAATGAAAATTAAGACCGTGATCACTACATAAATATTAGAATAGCTAAAAACCTGTGACAATACCAAGTACTGACAAGGTTGCAGAGAAACTGAATCTCTCATATAGGGTTGGTGAGAATGTAAACAAAATGACAGCCACTCTAGGAAACTAAACATACAGTTTCCATGCAGTTACCATGTTACCCATCAATTGCATTCCTAGGCATTTATCCCAAAGAAAAAAAATATAGACCATACAAAAACCTGTATACAATTATTCATAATATCTAAAAGTTGAAAATAGCCCAGATGTCATTAAAGGGGTGAATGGTGAAACAAATGGCAGTACTTCCTGAATTAGTCCATTTTCTTATATATAATGAAATACCTGAGGCTGGGTAACTTAGAAAGAAAATAAGATAGGCTGAGGGTGTTTAGTGATAGAGGACTTGTCTAGCATGCTCAAGTCCTTAGTTTTGATCCTCACCAGTGGAAGAAGAAGAGGAGAAGACAAGACAAGACAAGACAAGACAAGACAAGAGAGGAGAGAGACATTAAGACTGAGATTTAGCTCACAGGTTTTGGAGGCAGATAATCCAAGTAACCTGGCGCTGGCACATGTAGATGCTGTCTTGGCAGGATCACATGAGAACGGGAAAAATCACATGGTAAGACAGGAAGCCAGGGCCAGTAATGATCTCCCTAGGCACCACCTCTTAAAGGTCCCACCACCTTTTAAAATCACCACTCTGGGAACCAAGCTTAAAACATTTGAGCCTTTGGGGGATGTACTTAAACCATATCTGAATCATAGTGTATCCATACCATAGAATACTATTCAGTAATAAGATGGAGCCAACTTTTGATTGTGCAGTAATTTGGATGGATCTTACAGGCATTATACTAGTGAAAAGAGCACATGAACAGGTCATATCCCGTTGGATTCCATTTGTACAACATTCTCAAAATGACAAAATCACTGAGATGGTAAGCAGTTTAGTAGTAGCCAAGTTTTAAGGGTGTTGGTGAGGTGAGGATGGATGTCTTTATAATTTGGATCTTTAATGCCCCCCAAAGACCCATGTGTTGAAGCCTCAGTCACCAGGGTAGCACTGTTGGGAGATGGTCAGGCCTTTACAAGGGAGAGTCTATGGAAGGAAGTTATGGCATTGGGCATGCCGTTTAAGGGTATATTAGGACCCCAGCCCCTTCTCTCTCTGCTACCTGGCTGCCATGAGCTGAGCACTTCCACCATACACTCCCACCATGATGTAGCATGCTGCCATAGTCCCAAAGCAACAGGGCCAAGTGATCATGGACTGAAACCTCTAAAAGAATGAGTCTCCTTTTAAGTTTATTCTCTCAGGTATTTTGTCACAGTATTGAAACATGAACTAACACCAATAAAAAAAGCAAAAAAATAAAGAAAGAAATAGCATTAGGGCAATCTTAGTAGTAAAAGAATAGTTGTTATCTTAATTGTAGTGATACAAAAATCTACATACATGATAAAATGAGGTAGAACTATACACACATATTTCTTGTTTTGATACTGTAATATAATAATGTAAGATGTAATCTTTGGATGAAATGTACACAGGACCTCTTTGTATTATCTTTACAACTTCCTGTGAATCTGATTATTTCAAAATTAAAAGCCTAATAATCAGCAACGTAAAAACTATCCACCAATAATAATTCTTTTTCTAATTTTTAATAAATCTATACTATCATTGGAATTAGATACCTAGGAAATAAGCAATTTTTTTCTTTATATATATCACATGGTAGCTCCTGTGAAGCTACCATATTCATATTCTGTGAAGTATTTTTATTTTTTATTTGCTATAAGAATATTATTCTTAAAGTTATAGAGAATTGTAAATAGTTATTAACTGTAGATTTTTAAAAAGTTAACACATTGCCATTCTTAAAATGATCTCATTTTTCCTTTCAATGCTAGATAATGGAAAATAACTAAGATCTCATTACTCTTAAAAATGCATCTGTGTTGTTCTTTTTCTTTAGATAATTACTTGCTTCTACAACCATTTTGCACAAAAGCTCAATTTTTAAATGGAAAGGCAAAGCAAGATATGACAGAAAAGCTTGCTGGTAAATATTTTTAAATTGTGATTTTAAAGAAATATTTTATTAATTAAGGCTAAACTAATGGGTATTTCAACTTAATTTTAGGGTAGCTACCAATTTAATACTTCACCTGTAAGGTACAAATAAGTAACAAATAATAGTGATCCACAGGATGGTCTTTTAAGACTTTTACCTAAATTTTTCTTAAAAAAAATTCCAGAAAGACGGGGATGTAGTTCAGTAGTAGAATGCTTGCCTAGCAGTTGCAAGGCCCTGGGCTCAATCCCTAGTACTACAAAAAATAAGAAGAGTTCTGGGGCTGGATAGTATAGTTTGGTGGGAGAGCACTTGCCTAGCATGCATAGGGGCTTAAGTTTTATCCCAAACCTCAAAAAAGAAAGAAATTCTATTCTTCTTTTCCAGTAAGTGTTTTGTCTTCCTTTTAGGAGAAATGATACAGGAAAAATAAAAGGGCATTAAAATTCAATATTGATGCTTAGAGGAAAGTGCTGTTTCAAATTTTAGTCAATGAAGAGTCTGTAAATAAAAATTAGAGAAATTTTTACTTAACTACATTTGGAAAACAATGAAACTAATTTTTGGTTTGATTTCTCTCTCTACCACTTTTGCCCCAACTAATTGTCATACATGGAATTCTAATCCTTGATCTCAATCTTTGGGAAGGGAGTTTCTGTTCTTCTATTAAGAAGCCTAAGTTTTTAGGACAAATAGCATACAGACAAAGCTTGGTATATTTCAGATGCTTTTTAATTAGCAAACCTTGAATTTATTTTTTAAAAAAAACCTCACTGTTTACCATACTTTTGTGTTTCAGATATTGTTATGGAACTTTATCAAAGGAAGCCTCACGCCACAGAACAGAAAGTGTTGGTTGTTTTATGGCACCTTTTAGGAAACATGACACACAGTGGCTCTCTGCCTGGAGCTGGAGGAAATATTCGAATGGCCACAGCTAAATTATCAAAAGCACTTTTTGCACAGATGGGTGAGAATCTCTTAAATCAGGCTGCATCCCAACCACCACATATCAAAAAGAGTTTAGAGGAATTGCTTGATATGACAGTTTTAAATGAATTATGAATCTTCGATGAAATATGATATGATGAACAAAAACCGTTTATGTGATGACAGATCAAACTTTTTTAAAGTTACATTCTGAGTACCTGCACTTCACATCCAGTAAATTAAGTCAATGACTATTTTTATTTGCAGCCTGTGAGTACACATCTGTCCTATATCAACCCTACCACTTGTGCCCATTACAAGGTTATTTTAATTTTAGAAAACTAAAATAATTAATATAACCCAATATTCATGAAATCTGTGGCATGTGGAATGAATGCCATTTTAATATTTTTGAGAAAAGTTCTGCTCATTTGCACTATTCTATAGAAACCGCAATGTGTTGTCCTATATGTACAATTAGATTTATAATTAAAAATATACTTTTTCTTATGTAATCATGTTCTGCTATGTCTCATTGCTCAGCCTTATTTTATGACATGGAAGAAAAGTCATTGAACTATGTTGTCACAAACTAACTTTTATGTACTATTTGTGAAAAACGTATTTCTGAATCAGTCTGCTAATATGATTATGCAGTATTAGCTTGCTATTGCTGCTGTGTTAATGTGATATATTTGCTTACCTTTTGGATTTAATCATCTGCATAATTGTGAAATTTAACAAGTTATAATAAAGCATGATGACCAAAGTTTAGAAAATATTAAACATTTAAATACACGTTTAAGAAAACGTGCTGAATGTAACCTCCCTATTTTTGTGTGCAAACACTAAATTTTATTTCTGTATGTCTTGACATTTATAAAGGTGTTATTTTGCTGCCCAGTTGTGTAATTCTCAAAATAGTGCCAGGTCTCCTATAGTTTTTCTCAGAATTCTTGGGCTTACCAGTACTGTATGCATCTTTAAAAAAGAAAAGGAATGTTATAAAATAAAAGGATTTATTTCTGTAGATGTGTGACAGGTGTCCTATTTTTCTGATTTCCACATATGTTAAAATGGAAAAACTGTATTATGATATTGACCTATCACTTTAATTTGATCTGTCTGATATAGTGTTGACCTATCACTGTTAACTTATCAGTAGAAGTGGATCTACTTTTGTCTTTGTAGGAAATTATCTGTGTTACCTTGGGTAAGTCATTTTCCAGGTCTGGGCCTCAATTTTCTCATCTCTAAATATAAGGGCTGGTCTGGATGATTTTGTTTGTTTTGTAGGGGGGATAGATGATTTTTTAAGGTCTTTTCCTGTTCTAAAATTCTTTGATTCTATGTTCATCTCTTTTTCCTTTTCGTGTTACTAATTTTCTAATCTATTTGGCTCCTTCCTTTCTCTCTTTTTTGCCTGGGGAGGTAGGGGTGCTGGGAAAGAGTCCAGGGCCTCCCAGAAGCTAATCATATGCTCTCCCATTGAATTACATCTGCAACTCTTATTTGGTTGTTTTTATTTTATTCATTTATTTGTATGTGGTGCTTAGGAGTGAACCCAGTGCTTCACATGTGCTAGGCAAGCACTCTATCAATGAACTAAAACCCCAGCCCCTTGGCTGTTTCTAAAAGTGATATTTTTTTTTTTTAATTCATCCACAATTTCTAAGGGGGAAAAAAAAAAAAACCCAAAAACCAAAAAACAAACAGAAAAGGAGAGTAAAGAGTTGGCTACTTCTACTTCTTTATGCTATTTTATAATTATAGACATGCTTTTTAAATACCATAAGTGTTTTCTTCTTAGTGTATTTTATTCTATAGTTGACATAGGATAAACAATAGTCCTGCATTTGAATCTGGAAGTGGCAGACTAGAAGGGCTAGAAATATTTTTGGCTTGGTAAGCCACAGATTATGACATATTCAGGGTATTTTACACTTTAAGAATGTAAAAATCATTCTTAGCTCAGGCCATACAAAAATAAGTATCTAGCATAGTTTGCCAACACCTGGTTTAGACTCAATTATAATTCTTAAAGCCATCATTACATTTTGTTTCAATTCTTTTTTTTTCTTTTTTGAACTAAAGATTGAACCCAGTGGTGTTTAACCACTGAGTCACATCCCCAGCATCTTAAATTCTTTTTTTTTTTTATATGCGTCATTGAAACAATAGGTAGCAATTCCAACTTTTTCTAATTATTGCCCCTATGTCATTGCTAAATTTGCATTGATTAATTGTTGGATATTGAAAGTAAATTTTAAATGTTAAAGGCAAAAGAAAGCCATTACTTTATGTATAAATTTAATTTAACCCTTATTTTGAGTAGAGGTAGTTTGAATTTTGCATTGAAAAATGTACAATAAACACAACCACTATTAACAATTTGGAAACTTTTCTTTGCATAATACTGTCTTTTATTATGAAGAAGATACTACCAGGTGTGATAGCACATGCATGTAATCACAACTACTCGGTAGACTTAGAGGATCAAAAATTTTAGGCTAGATTCAGTATTTAGCAAGATTCTGTCTCAAAATAAAAATAAAAAGGGCTGGGATATAGCTCAGTGGTAAAGTACCCCTGGGTTCAATCCCCAGTAGCAAAAAAGAAAGAAAATAGCCATTAATGTAACAGTGTTCCAAGCTTTAAAATGTTTTGTCTTAGTAACTTTTTTTTCCCCTAAATTTTGTTTAGTTGTAGATGAACACATACCATTATTTGTTTATTTTTACATGGTGCTGAGGATTGAACCCAGTGCTCCACACTTGCTAGGCAAGCATTCTTTTTTTTTTTTTTTAATTCATTTTTATTGTAAACAAATGGGATACATGTTGTTTCAGTTTGTACGTGGAGTAACAGCATACCATTTGCATATTCATATATTTACATAGAGTAATGATGTTTGATTCATTCCCTTATTTTTTTCCTTCCCCCCCACCCCTCTCTCTTTTCCCTCTATACAGTCCCTCCTTCGTCCATTCTTGTCCCCCTCCCACTCCCCTATTAAGTGTCATCATCCGCTTATCAGCAAGATCATTCCTCTTTTGAATTTTTGAGATTGGCTTATCTCATGTAACATGATATTCTCCAATTTCATCCATTTGCCTGAAAATGCCATAATTTTATTATTCTTTATAGCTGAGTAATATTCCATTGTATATATATATAACACAGTTTCTTTATCCATTCATCAATTGAAGGGCATCTAGGTTGGTTCCATTGTCTGGCTATTGTGAATTGAGCCACTATGAACATTGATGTGGCTGTATCTCTGCAGTAGGCTGATTTTAAGTCCTTTGGGTATAGCCAAGGAGTGGGATAGCTGGGTCAAATGGTAGGTCCATTCCAAGTTTTCTAAGGAATCTCCACACTGCTTTCCAGAGTGGCTGCACTAATTTGCAGTCCCACCAGCAATGTATGAGTGTACCTTTCTCCCCACATCCTCTCCAACACCTATTGTTGCTTGTATTCTTGATAATCACCATTCTAATTGGGGTGAGATGGAATCTTAGTGTAGTTTTGATTTGCATTTCTCTTATTATTAAAGATGTTGAACATTTTTTCATATATCTGTTTATTGCTTGTACATCTTCTTCTGTGAAGTGTCTGTTCATTTCCTGAGCCCATTTGTTGATTGGGTTATTTGTATTCTTGGTGGAGAGTTTTTTGAATTCTTTATATACTCTGGAAATTAGTGCTGTATCTGAAGTATGAGTGGCAAAGATATTCTCCCACTCTGTAGGCTCTCTCTTCGCATTGCTGATAGTTTCCTTTGCTGAGAGAAGGCTATTTAGTTTTAATCTATCCCAGTTATTGATTCTTGCTTTTATTTCTTGTGCTATGGGAGTCCTGTTAAGGAAGTCTGATCCTAAGTCAACAAGGTGAAGATGTGGACCTATTTTTTCTTCTATAAGATGCAGGGTCTCTGGTCTGATTTCAAGGTTCTTGATCCATTGTAAGTTGAGTTTTGTACAGGGTGAGAGATAGGGGTTTAGTTTCATTCTGTTGCATATGGATTTCCAGTTTTCCCAGCACCATTTGTTGAAGAGGCTATCTTTTCTCCATTGCATATTTTTGGCACCTTTGTCTAGTATGAGAAAATTGTATTTATTTGGGTTTGTGTCCATGTCCTCTATTCTGTACCATTGATCTACCTGTCTATTTTGGTGCCAATACCATGCTGTTTTTGTTACTATTGCTTTGTAGTATAGTTGAAGTTCGGGTATTGCGATACCCCCTGTTTCATTCTTCCTGCTAAGGATTGCTTTAGCTATTCTGGGTTTCTTATTCTTCCAGATGAATTTCATGATTGTTTGCTCTATTTCTGTGAGGTATGTCATTGGGATTTTAATTGGAATTGCATTGAATCTGAATAGCACTTTAGGTAGTATGGCCATTTTGACAATATTAATTCTGCCTATCCAAGAACATGGAAGATCTTTCCATCTTCTAAGGTCTTCCTTAATTTCTTTCTTCAGTGTTTTGTAGTTTTCATTGTAGAGATCTTTTACCTCTTTGGTTAGATTGATTCCCAAGTATTTTATATTTTTTGAGGCTATTGCAAGTGGAGTTGTTTTCCTCATTTCCCTTTCAGCTGTTTCGTCGCTTGCATATAAAAATGCTTTAGATTTATGCTTGTTGATTTTATAGCCTGCTATTTTGCTGAATTCATTGATGAGGTCTAGAAGTTTTCTGGAGGAGGTTTTTGGATCCTCTAAATATAGAATCATGTCATCCGCAAATAGTGACAGCTTAAGTTCCTCTTTTCCTATTCGTATTCCTTTAATTTCTTTAGTCTGCCTAATTGCTCTGGCTAGAGTTTCCAGGACAATGTTGAATAGAATTGGTGAAAGAGGACATCCCTGACTTCTTCCCGTTTTTAAAGGGAATGGTTTCAGTTTTTCTCCATTAAGAATGATGTTGGCCATGGGCTTAGCATAAATAGCCTTTACAATGTTCAGATATGTTCCTACTATCCCTAATTTTTCTAGTGTTTTGAGCATGAAGGGGTGTTGTATTTTGTCAAATGCATTTTCTGCGTCAATTGAAATAACCATATCATTCTTATCCTTAAGTCTATTGACATGATGGATTACGTTTCTTGATTTACGAATGTTGAACCATCCTTGCATTCCAGGAATGAACCCCACTTGATCATGGTGCACAATTTTCTTAATATGTTTTTGGATATGGTTTGCCAATATTTTGTTAAGGATCTTTGCATCTATATTCATCAAGGATATTGATCTAAAATTTTCTTTCCTTGATGTGTCTTTTCCTGGTTTGGGTATGAGGGTGATATTAGCTTCATAGAATGAGTTCGGTAGGGTACCCTCCTTTTCTCTTTCCTGGAATACTTTGAGAAGTATTGGAATGAGTTCTTCTTTGAAGGTCTTGTAGAACTCGGCTGAGAATCCGTCTGGTCCTGGGCTTTTCTTGGATGGTAGATTTTTAATGGCTTCTTCTATTTCATTGCTTGATATTGATCTGTTTAAATCGTGTATGTCCTCCTGGTTCAGTTTGGGCAGAGCATATGTCTCTAGAAATTTGTCAATATCTTCGGTACTTTCTATTTTGTTGGAATACAGATTTTCAAAGTAGCTTCTCATTATGTTCTGTATCTCATTGGTGTCTGTCATGATATTTCCTTTTGCATCATGTATTTTAGTAATTTGAGTCTTCTCTCTCCTTCTCTTTGTTAGTGTGGCTAAGGGTTTATCTATTTTGTTTACTTTCTCAAAGAACCAACTTTTTGTTATGTCAATTTTTTGAATAGTTTCTTTTGTTTCAATTTCATTGATTTCAGCTCTGATTTTAATCATTTCCTGTCTTCTACTACTTTTGCTGTTATTCTGTTCTTCTTTTTCTAGGGCTTTGAGCTGTAATGTTAGGTCATTTAATTGTTGACTTTTCATTCTTTTCTGGAATGCACTCCATGCAATGAATTTTCCTCTTAGTACTGCTTTCATAGTGTCCCAGAGATTTTGATATGTTGTATCATCATTCTCATTGACCTCTAAGAATTTTTTAATCTCCTCCCTGATGTTTTTTGTTATCTATGTTTCATTCAATAGCATATTATTTAGTCTCCAAGTGTTGGAGTAATTTCCTTTTTTTACACTGTCATTGATTTCTACTCTCAGTCCATTATGATCTGATAGAACACAAGGCACTATCTCTATTTTTTTGCATTTCCTAAGGGCTGCTTTGTGGCATAACATATGGTCTATTTTTGAGAAGGTTCCATGTGCTGCTGAGAAGAAAGTATATCTGCTCGTTGATGGATGGAATATTCTATATATGTCTATCAAGTCTAGGTTATTGATTGTGTTATTGAGTTCTATGGTTTCTTTGGTTGGATTTTGTTTGGAAGATCTATCTAGTGGTGACAGCGGTGCATTGAAGTCGCCCAGAATTATTGTGTTGTGGTCTATGTGATTCTTGAAATTGAAAAGGATTTGTTTGATGTTCAGGGATGCACCATTGTTTCGGGCATAAATATTTACTATCATTATGTCTTCCTGATTTATGATTCCATTAAGCAGCATGAAATGTCCTTCTTTATCCCTTCTGACTAACTTTGGCTTGAAGTCCACTTTATCTGATATAAGGATGGAAACCCCCGCTTTTTTACTGGGTCCATGTGCGTGGTAGGTTTTTTCCCATCCTTTCACCTTTAGTCTGTGGATGTCTTTTTCTATGAGATGAGTCTCTTGCAGGCAGCATATTGTGGGGTTTTTCTTTTTAATCCATTCTGCCAGTCTAGGTCTTTTGATTGATGAGTTTAGGCCATTAACGTTCAGGGTTATTATTGAGAAATGATTTGTATTCCCAGTCATTTGGCTTATTTTTGTTTTTTAAGTCGGCTTGGTTTCTCCTTTGAGTGGTTTTTCTCTAAAGTAGTTCCTCCCTTTGCTGACCTCCATTGTTGTTTTTCATTTCCTCCTCATGGAATATTTTGTTGAGAACATTCTGTAGTGCAGGCTTTCTATTTGTAAATTCTTTTAACTTTTGTTTATCATGGAAGGATTTTATTTCATCTTCCAATCTGAAGGTTAGTTTTGCTGGGTATAGGATTCTTGGTTGGCAACCATGTTCTTTCAGAGCTTGAAATATGTTGGTCCAGGCCCTTCTAGCTTTTAGAGTCTGGGTTGAGAAGTCGGCTGCTATCGGTATCGGTCTCCCCCTATATGTAATGTGATGCTTTTCTCTCGCGACCTTCAAAATCCTATCTTTGTTTTGTGTTAGTCATTTTCATTATAATGTGCCTTGGTGTGGATCTGTTGTGATTCTGTGCATTTAATGTTCTGTAAGCCTCTTGTATTTGATTTTCCATTTCATTCTTCAGGTTTGGGAAATTTTCTGATATTATTTCATTGAATAGGTTGTTCATTCCTTTGGTTTGTATCTCTGTGCCTTCCTCAATCCCAATAATTCTTAAATTTGTTTTTTTCATGATGTCCCAAAGTTCTTGATTCTGTTCATGATTTCTTACCATCTTCTCTGTTTGGACGACTTTATTTTCAAAATTAAATATTTTGTTTTCATTGTCTGAGGTTCTGTCTTCCAAGTGGTCTAGTCTGTTGGTGATGCTTTCCATTGAGTTTTTTATTTGGTTTATTGTCTCCTTCATTTCAAGGATTTCCGTTTGTTTTTTTTTTTGAGAATCTCTATCTCTTTTTTGAAATGATCTTTTGCTTCCTGCAGGTGCTCTGTCAGCTTATTGGTATTATCATTCATTGCCTGCATTTGCTCTCTTATCTCATGCTTTGCTTCGCGAATCATCTTAATCATGTATAATCTGAAGTCCTTTTCTGACATTTCTTCTAACATACTGTCTTTGGATTCTATTACTATAGAATCTAGATTTGTTTGGATCATTTTCTTCCCTTGTTTTTTCATGTTGTTCATGTATCTTCCCCTCTAGCAGTGCAGATCTGGGGTATTGCAGATTTCCCCCTATAGGCTTATAATGGCCCTATAGGTTTCTAGAACCCTTTCTTTAAGGGGAGATCAATATTAGCAGTGCCCAAATGAGACACTATGCAATCCTAGAGCAAATAGCCCCTATGGGGACAATAACAAAATTGTCATAATAAACAAAATGAGTTCAAATGTTATCTTCGGTAAAACAAACAGGTTTGCAATAAGGTCTGCAGTTTCTAATGGAGGACAAAGAGGATGCAGAGGGATGTAGAATATGGCTGTTAATGGGATAAGAAAAGAATATACAGAAGTTGTAGAAAATAGAAAGGGTGAGAGTGTAATCAAAAGAAATCAGATGTTAGCATGCAAAAAAGGGAGAAAGAGTCTGAGGGGACAGGGAAACAAAAGGAAAAGAAAGAGGGGTGGGAGGGGTGGGGGGAAGGGAAAAAAATAACAGAATGAATCAAACAACATTACTCTATGTAAATTTATGATTACACAAATGGTATGCCTTTACGCCATGTACAAACAGAGAAACAACATGTATCCCATTTGTTTACAATAAAAAAAAAGGAAAAAAAAAGCAAGAAAGTAAAGAAATAAAAACTTAATTTTTTTTTTAAAAGGAGAAAAAAGAAAATCTACTGTTTAACAGTCATATACTAATGAAACCTCCCAGGGTTCAGTAGCCTGATGCATGAGAGGTACCTGACAATGAGCTTCAAGCCTCCAGCAGGCGTCTCAGGATGGGATTTGCCCCACCGGAAGATCGGAGCTACGGCTTCCAGGATTATCCAAGTGGCCGCTCTGGCTTCGAAATGTGTTGGCAAATGGGGAGTTGCAGCTCAGGGGTGGACGTGGTCAGCTGGAGGTCCTGGAGGCGGGATGCAGTTGGTCGGGCAGGAGTCCTGGAGGTCCAGTGTGTTTGGTGTAGTTGTGGGATCCTGGAGGCCGGGTGCAATCAGTCGGTCTGGGTTCCCGGTGATAGGGCTCAGTTAGTTGGTCTGGGGGTCCTGGCAGCAGGGAGCAGTCAGTTGATGTGAGGGCCCCAGAGGCAGGGAGTGGTTGGTCGGGCTGTGGGATCCTGGAGATGGGGCTCAGTCAGTCCAACCAGGGGTCCTACGGGGCCTGGCTGTTGTCTCAAAATGGCGGCAGCCACGTGTAATCAAACCTGCAGGTACTGTGACAGTGAACCAGCTGCCTGCTGTCGCCTGGAAGTTCACTGTCAGTGCCCCTGCCTATTTTTGTTTGGTACCAGGGATTGAACCCACAGGCATTTAGTACTCTCTATTTTTTATTTTGAGACAGGATCTTGCTAAGTTGTTTAGGGCCTCACTCAGTTGCTGAGGCTGGCTTTGAATTTGCAATCCTCCTGCCTCAGCCTTCCCAGCTGCTGGGATTCAGGAATGCACTACTGTGCCCCGTTCCTTTTTCTTCCTCCTCTTTTTTTTTTTTTTTTTTTTTTTGTTTTGAGACAGGGTCAATTTAGACTCAGTCTCTCAAGTTGATGGGATTACACAAATGTACCACCATAGTATTTTTAATTTTTCAAAACTTAAATATCATTTGCCACAATGGGTGCACTTAAATTCCCGCCAACGTTATATAGGGGTACACTCTTCTCCACATCCTAGCCAACATTTATCTTCTATTGTTTTGAAAAGACCAGGTTTGAGGTAATATCTCATGTTTTAGTTCACATTTTACTGATGATTAAAGGCATTGAACATTTTTTTCATACACCTGTTGCCCGGATATATGTTTTTCTCTTGGTAAGTATTTATTTGGGCCCCTTGCCCATTTTTTAGTTTGGTATGTTTTCTTGATATTTAGTTTTTTTAAGTTCCTTATACTTTTTTTTTTTTTTTTTTTTTTTTTTTTTTCTGGAACTGGGGATCGACCTCAGGGCCTTGTGCTTGAGAGGCAAGCACTCTACCAGCTGAGCTATCTTTCCAGCCCTCCTTATATGTTTTAGATGTTAATCCCTTACTGGAATTATGGTTTAAGATTTTTCTTCTCATTCCATAGATTGTCTCTTCACTCTGTTGATTACTTCCTTTTCTATGAAGAAGCTTTTTTAGTTTGATGCCCATTTGTCTTTTTTGGTTTTTGCTGCCTGTGCTTTTAAGTTCAAAAAAGTCTTTGCCAAAATTTTTCCCTTGAAAACATAGGGAAATGGATGAAACTGGAGGACATTATGCTAAGTGAAATAAGTCAGACTCAGAAAGAAAAATATTAACAAAGATCAAACACAGAGAGAATAAAACAGTGGTTACCAGGAGCAGGGGTTGGGGAACTGCAGTGAGCAAATGGGGGGAGAATACAGAAAATACAAAGTAACAAATATGAAAGATGAACAAGTGTAGTGATCTAATGTGCTATATAGGGAAGGTAGTTAGTAATATTGTACTATATTGTGAGTTTCTGCTAAATGGATACATTTTAGCTGCTCTTAACACCCCCTGTACTCCACCCCCCAAGCGAAGGGTACCTGTGTGAGATGATGGATGTTAATTTGCTTTGTATAGTAGCCATTTTATCGCTTGAAATGTATCCCATCATATATTGTACACCTTAAATATATACAGTGAAATCTACCCAAAACAGAAAACACAATTGAATGTGGTGGCACAAGACTTTGTAATCCCGACCAGAAGGCTGGGGCAGTAGGATTATTAATTTCAGGTTAGCCTGGGCAATTTAGCAAGACCCAGTCTCAAAATAAAAAAATGAAATAATTTTTTTTTAAAGGCTGGGAAGACTGGTAATTGGTGGTAGAGTGCCACTGGGTGGGGTTCAATCTGTACTACCTGCTCCCCAACACACACACATACAAAAAGAAAAAGAAATGAAATGAAATGAAAAAAACAGGCAAAAGAGGAACAGGAAATTTCATTACAGTGCTTGTAGCAGAAAAGTCAAAGTTTCTGGATTTAAATCTGACTTGATCCAGGGTTCAAATAATGTCATCTAAAATGAATTTCTTTCTCCTTCACCTACAGAAACAGTTAATTTCTCTTTATGTCTCACTGTCCAGAATTGATTCATGTGCTTTCCCTAAATCAGTCATTGGCAAATAGGAATGAGATTACCATGATTTGTTTGAACAGATTCTGATTCAATTTTTGGAACTGGGCACATTGCTGTCTGATAACTGAAAATGTTAAAAAGAAAATATATACTTAACCCAGCAGTATTAATATTTTTAAAAGAACAGTACATAGGAATATTTAATATAGAAATAATATTTCTAGAATAGACATGTACATGTCTATTCAGAATGTAGTATTCCAGTTGATTTAGCTGTTAAAATTAAAGGCTGAAAACCCTGTGACCCTGAAGGAATAATTCTTATATGCATTTTTCTTGCATTCACATTATTCTCTTTGCAGCATTATCTGTGAAGAATATGGATTTTTCTAGGTCTTATCTTTCCCTATTCCTTAATTAGCACATAACCTCAATTCAGTCTTGAACATAATATGTCTGACTTTCCAAGTCTACAACTGACACAACCATAATAAAAATGTGTCATGGTTTTAAAACAAAATAATAAAATGACGGTGTCATTACCTAGGCTTGTGGGGTAAGAGAAGCTATATTTAAGGAAGTGCCATTTCAAATAATCTCTGAACACTGAGTTAATCAAACACTGATAGAAGAATGGAGAAGCACATTCCAAGCACCTACAAAGATCAGAGATAAAGAATATGAAGTCGGGGCTGGGTTTGTGGCTCAGTGGTAGAGCGCTTGCCTAACGTGTGAGGCACTGGGTTCAATTCTCAGCACCACATTAAATAAATGAATAAAATAAAGGTCTATCAACATCTAAAAAAATATATTCAAAAAAAGATTATGAAGTCAAGCTTCCATGTGTCAAAGTAAGCAGTAGAGTGGTTCCAGATGAAAATAGAGATGTGAACAAGAACAAGAGGGAGAACCTGGATTTTTATCCCTAGGATTGTTATAGGAAGTCAGGACTGAGATTTAAGCAATGAAGTAAAATCAATCTGGTTATGCCCAGGCCTCGGAATGGTGCAATACTCAACATAGCATGAATTATTTGAGACTGTTTTAAACATCCAGGAGAAAAATGCCTGTGACCTTACCTAAGGTTAAGTGTGGAGAAGGAGCACATTTGGAAAGTTGAAGAAGGATTTCAAGAATTGACAAAAATTGGTAAGAGATTGGATGTTTGGACTGAGAAAATAAAGAAAAGACTAAAATGACTTCCAGGCTTCTGATTCGAGCAAGTAAGTGGGTGATGATATCATTAACAGAGAAAATAAATCCTGATAGTGGTGAAAGAATATTGAAGGCAAGTCTGGATTATCTTCTCTACAGGTAAAGAAAACCAGGTTCTGCTGGGGATATAGTTCAGTTGGTAGAGTGCCAAGCACGAGGCCCTGGGTTCAATCCCCAGCTCTGGAAAAAAAAAGAAAAGAAAACCAGGTTAAGGGATCGGGCAGGGAGGCATCCTGAGATCATGGAGGTATTGAAACCATGACAACATCCAGAAATCATGGTTGCTATCATAAGCAGTTACTATGCTAAAATGGGAGATGGATGGAGTTCCTCCCATTAAGGGGTATAGTTCTCTACTTTTTACGTCTGTTATTATGCCTGGCTTTGACCAATTTTATTTAACAGAGACAACAGTGTGCCAGCACATGCCTAGCATGTGTGAGGCACTGGGTTCGATTCTCAGCACCACATATAAATGAATGAATAAAACAAAGGTCCATCAACATCTAAAAATAAATTTTGGGGATCGAACTCAGGGCCTTGTGCTTGTGAGGCAAACACTCAACTCTACCAGCTGAGCTATATCCCCAGCCCCTAAAAGTAAATATTTTTTAAAAAGCAAATGTGGCAATGCAGGAGTGTTTAGAGGTGAAATGATTATTAGATTGAGAACTGTAACCTAATCAGTAGATTAATCCTTTTGATGGATTAATAATTTGAAAGGATTAGTGGGTGGTAACTAAGAAGGTGGGGCATAGCTGGAGGAAGTAGGTCAGTGCGGGCATGCCCTTAGGGATTATCTTTTGTCCCTCCCTCCCCGCACTTTGTTTCCCTGCTGCCATGAGATGAGCTGCTTTCCTCCACCATGCCCTTCTGCCATGATATTCTGCCTCCTCTCCCACCCAGAGCAATGGAATCAGTCAACCACAGACTGAGCCTCTAAAATCATGAGCCCAAAATAAACTTTTCCTCCTCTAAATTGTGCTTGTCGGGTATTTTGGTCACAGTGATAAAAAGCTGACTAACACACCATTCAATAACTGTAAGACTGTTCCTCCCTTCTAACCATACCCTCTATGATCTGATGAGTTCTCTGCTATTCAAAAATGTTTGTATTGCTACTGAAATCATACCCTCTAGGAGGAATCTACCATTGTATCTGAAGCCAAAGAGAACAATCCTATAATTGCTGTCTTGCCCTTCATCTGTGTATTTCTTAATTTTTTCCTGAAGGGAATGTAGCTAGCACTCAGAAGACATAGTTACAGGTGAGTGGAAGGTTGTCCGTGAAGAGTTTACGCCAACATTTTAATAAATAAAATATTAGAACAATTGCTGGCTGTTTCAGCTAGCACATTGAATCAACATATACATATATAAACATGTTTACATAAATGTCTATACACACATATACACATACACTTTCTTATGTTGTCTTCACATTTTTGTCAGCATAGCTTGTAAAGTTTCATTTTCTTACTATAGAGGTTTGCCATTATTGGCTTTCATGATGCACTAGTGTCTGATTCTGGTGTAAGTTTAGAAAAAAATGAGAATTGGGAATGGTGAATGAGGAAATTGGCCTCCTATTGTGTCGTAACTCTCTTAGATAAAGGCTACACAGATTTCTAAATGTGACAGGGACTATAACTTCAGACTGGAGTGATGGTGCTATTTCTGATGGGGAACTGAGGCCAAAAGATAGGTTGAGTTCAGGGTATTTCAAATTATTTGAATTCTACCATGTGCTCATTCCATTTATTTGGTGTCCTCCTCTTCTGCTTTATTATTGGCAGAAGAGACCTGAAAAAACTGTGAATTCGATTGGTATTGTAATGTGATAATCTGTGGGCCCAAACTTTTGAATATGTTTGGCTCTTTTGATCCCATGACTTGGCACGAATAAGAGTATTTTCCATACCGTTAGAGAAAGTCCTTGGTTTTTGGTTCCTGCTTTCAGTTGAAAGTTTAGAAGTAGAAGTCTATCATTCATTCCCTGTAAGTTATCTTGTGTTAGTATAAATAATTACTTCACCTCAGACTTCCATTCAGTTACCTTCAGGGGACTTCATCCTCATTGGCTGCAGACAATCATTTTATAGTGGTGCACATTCCTTTACACGCTCTGTGCCATGAGTCTCAGAAGGATGTGTGTTGATACTAGACGAAATTTTTCTGCCCTCAGCCCTTATTATGCCCAATATAATTTCCTCCTATTTTCTGCAATTGTTATCTGCAACCATCCTTAGACTTACCTCCGTATCATTCATGATTCTTATATATGCATATTATGTGCATACACACACACACACACACACACACACACACACACACACACACACACACCTATTTTAGATGGAAGAGAGGTTTATAAAATAGGTGAAGCATTACACACAGTTTTTTGAGGATGGGAGACTAGATACCCAGAAAGCACATCTAAATTGCATTGTAGGGCTGTCCTAGGGAAGACACTCCTGCCATACTTACAGAGCACATCTACCAAAACTTCTACAGCTAATGTCACACACTCCTCCCACGTTGGATGGTGGCCCAAAATTGCTTCCCAAATTACTTCTGAAGAATAGATGTAGTTGCTCCCTCTGCATAAACCATCACCAGAAGAGTCTAAATGTTACAGAATGAGTTTTTGATTCCGTATAGGATAGGTTGGCTTGGCAGAAGCAGCCCAAGTCATGTGCCTATTTTTGTATTTTTAAGCATGGGTGTACAAATCTGCTTCATTCTGACTCCCCTTTTCCTCTCAGAACCTGTTTCTTTTTTTCTTTTTTGGTGGTGCTGGGGATCAAACCCAGGGCCTTGGGCTTGCAAGGCAAGCACTGTACTGACTGAGCTATCCCCCAGCCCCTCAGAACCTGTTTGTTCTGAAAATCCTGTGCATAACATGATCAGGCCATGGTGAGAAGGAAGTATGCCTGGAACTCAGTCATCTAGCCCTAAATAATTCTTTCTTTTCCCTAGCACAATCCTTGATAATTGCTGAATTTAAGACCAATTACAGACTGCTTTATAACCTTATCATAAGAGAACACAAAAAACCTGGAATAGGGAAATGGAAAAAAAAAAAAAAAAATTCTGCCAGTTCTATAGATGTAAAGATGTTATACAAATTAGTAATTTAAGTAATTATTCAGAAGTAGGAGCAACATGGGACCCAAATAAATGACTCTCAGAAACACTCAGCTCAGGAGAAATCATTTGAACTAAATCTTAAAGATTGTATAGTAGCAAGGAATAAGCTTTGCATTGCATTTGGATTTAAATTTCTTGGAGTCACCATTTTTAATTTTACTTGCTTAATCTGTGAGGAAAAACATTAAATATAGAAGTCCAAATGTTCCTAACAGAAGAACCATCACAATTTATTTGGAGATGGATTTATTTATAAGGTTAATTAACAAATTCAATTCCCGAAGCAAATGTATTCTGTCAATTAAATGAGTCATTTGGTGTTTTTTATTGCATGATATATTTTGAAGAGAATTGTATTGAATAGCCCAGAGAGAGAGAGAGATTCTGATTAATCCTGACTATACTAAGACATATTTTGCTATTTTATCAATCAGGATTCCAGAAAGAAAGAAGCTGGAATATCCAAATCAGGATTTGAGAAATGGTTGATAAGGGACTGTTTAGAAAGGCAGGGTTTAGGGAAACCCACAATCTGGAAGAAGAAAGCGAAATGGAGAGATCAGAGCTGAGATCCTCACACGGAGAGAACTGGTATAATAAATACCCTGACCTTAATCCTTCCATTCTGCCAGTTCTCTTGGCCAGATGCAAACAAAGCCCAGGTAAAGGCAGGACACAGAGAGTGAGCCTGAAGGCATTTCCCCTATCTGCAGCTGTTCCTCCACCCACCTTCCTGCCCAGGGAGATGTTTGTGGTAAGGTGGAGCTTTTGTCATTTAGAAGCCCAGGCCTCAGCTGAAGGCAAGGCAGGAAGGGAAAATGGGAAGAGCACAGAAGGGACTGGCACCTGGCCCCCACCTATAGCAGAACTGGCTGTCCCCAGTACTGAGCCCCCATGATCTCTATCCACACCCTTTAAAGGACATAGAAAATAACAAACCCCAAGGAGAAAGGAAGAGTAATGGGCTCTGAACATGTTGCAATTTTCCTTATCTACAACCATTCCTCTCACCGCCCAAGGTCTCTCTCCAGCTGTAACCAACACATTACATTGCCTGCTAGGACTCAGTCCCTCTAAAACCCTATAAAACAGATCCTTATTGTAGCCATTTGCCATTTTCCCTCTTGAAAATGTGTCACTCTGCTCCTTAATAAAGCCTTGCTGATCTGTCCAGGTCTGTCCCTGATTCAGTTATTTTTTCCTTTCACCAGGGAGAAAGGGAATACATTCATGTAGTCGCAAAAGTCAATTTCCAGAGAGTAGAGCATGCTGGAGTAGGTCAGGCAGTTAATATGGAGGGGAAAGTGGAGGAAATATGTGGCTTTAATAAAGAATATCTTTTCCTATTTTATCTGTTCTGCTTCTGAGATCACTTTAAATACTGTATTTTCGATTCCACTACACCTTAAATCGCAGTATTTGATGAATTGCCCCCCACCCCTCCCAAAGCTTAGAATTGTTTCTTTTAAAGGAACTAAGGCTAAATCAATTTTCCACACTCATTAATGTTATCATTGGTAAGGAACATATTCTAGTTAAAGGAAAAAGCACACTGAACATTTTGGACGTAAAAGGGTTCTGGGAGTAGTGGGTTCTGTGGATTTATGGAGAGACAGAAACAGTGAGAAGGCCGGTATTGTTGCTCAAAGCTCGGTCCTCATCCCTGAAGTCAATCCAATAATGAGGATATAGTTTTGAGAAAAAGGAAAAAGGAGGTGTATTGCTTTGCTGGCAGAGGAGAAATACAGAACACGCCTGCCCAGAGGCTGATTCTGCCCATCAGCAGGAACAGGGGGCTTCTATAGAGGTGATTCGATGGCTACATTCCACCTGTTGTCTGGTGGAGTTGTAATCCACTTAATTGGGGAGATAGTCATCACCCCAAAGGCTGGATTACTTTGTTCTTCTGGTGGGTGGTACTCAAGGACAGATAAATCTGCTAAAATGGGGTAGAATGGTAATTTTGTTTCCTCTGAGATCAGGGAGAGGGAGAGATGAGAGAGGAGCAGGGAGAGAGGAAGAGAAAGAAACATGTCCTTTTGAAAAGTAAGTTGCAAGGGCTGGGGAAGTAGCTCAGTCAGTAGAGTGCTTGCCTTGCAAGCATAAGGTCCTGGGTTTGATCCCCAGTACCACCAAAAAAAAAAAAAAAAAAAAAAAGGCAGAGTGGCAAGGGTTATATTCAGAGAATAAAGTGGCCTACTGTTACAGTGTGATTATGAAAGACTGCAAAAACACCAGTGTAAGTTTCTTTTCCTTTTCTTTCTTTCTTTTTTTTTTGAATTTTAAATTTTACAGACTGCATTTTGATTCATTGTACACAAATGGGTATGACTTTCATTTCTAGACATATACATAGGGTAATGTAAGTTTTTAAGGAGAGAAAGAAGGCAATAGAACTGACTTGAAAGGAAAGATGTAGAAAACAAGATGAAGGAAACACGTCTCCAGTCACTGAAAGTTCAAGAAGCAGGAGGATTTTTATAAAATGGTTATTGGAGGAGGTGGGATCTCAGAAATAATCTTATTTACTTAGTAAGAATTTGAGGCCACTTTAGAAGACTGAAGGAATCAGAAAAGGAGTGAAGGCTGTGCCCTGGCCATTGACTGTGCTTTCCACAAACTCTGGCCTGTCTGCTGGACATCTCACTCCCTTGACTGCTCCTTCCCACAGTGAATGTTTGAGAGCTGTTGATTAAATCTGTAAAAATGGTTAGGTTAAATCTGTAGGCGTGGTTAGGTTGCCAAAGAAACCAAAAAAGTTAGCTTGAAGAGAAGAGGGAAACAGGGAAAGCTGTAACTAGGTGCAGTTTGATGAAAGTGAGAAGCAGAAGTTAAGACTGATGTGATATTTGGAAGCAGATGAGAGAAGTGATGATTAAGGGAGTTCTGGACAGGTAAACAACAACATCTTACAGAGAAACATCTCTGGAGGTAGACAGATTCCAGGAATGAAGCTGGAGCCTGTAAGGGGGTGCACAAGAATTACGAACCACCACGGATATTGAGCCATATGAGCCATATTCAAAGGGAAAAGTTTGTTTGTTTGTTTGTTTGTTTTTGCATGCCAGGCAAGCAGTGGCTGGAACTCCCAGTACCTGAATTTTGGAAGAATAGAGTTTATAAAGGCAAAATTTACAAAAACCACAAGGACAATTGAGGCACATGTAGGTCAGAAAAGACCTTGTTGAGACAGATATTTTGATTACATGAGAGAATAGTTTTGATTACATGTTTCAGAGTCATTTTTGTTATACATCAGGGCCACAGGGATACAGGAATATCTCACTGTACTGTCAACATAGATACAGCTTCAGGAGGCTAAAAGGAAAACATTTATAAGCAAGCATAAAATGGAGTCAGGTCAGAACAAAGTAGCATTCCTTTGGTTCTTTTCCATTTCAGAACCCAGTTGTGATATTAATGAACTTTGAACAAGACTTCCTGGTAGGGGATGACTGAACACATGTACACCTGTAATACGATCTTCACTGGAGAGAAGACAGATTTAAAGGAAAAATAAGTTGCTTAAGAAGTGGGGATGGAGGTACAAGTGAAGAGGACTGCTAAGATGTCAACACAAAGCTGCCTGTCCCCCTTTGTCCAGAGAATAGCTTTACAGAGATTTCAATAGTTTCTCAAACCCCGAGGTCCAGGACAGTTTCATCTTCAGAGAAGCCTGGGTGGGATGGTCCATACCATTTTGAGGTATGGAGGTTTTATGCTGAATTTCTGCTCTTTTCAGGTAAATATTTTTAAGGAAAAAGCCTGGGTAATTAGGAAAATCTTTGAAAATTTGCTGAAAAATACCGATAATTTATTTTCCGGAGTGGGGATGGGCTCAGGGCGCTGTCTGCAAGACCAGGGTGTGGGAGGCCCTTAAACGCTCTCCTTGGGCTTGGGAAATCCCCAGCGTGGAGCACCCAACAGCCCAAGAGCCCAGCGCTGCCTTCGCTGGCGGCGGGGGCGGGGTCGGGAGTCCTGCCGCCCGGATCCGGCAGACGGCGAGGCCTGCGCGCGGCGACCACGTGACCCGCTCGCCTCCCGATGCCAGCGCATGCGCACGGCGTTCTCGAGGAGGCGGCGGTGGCGCTGGTGGTGGCTGCTGCGGCGTCTGTGAGGACCAAGGCGGTGGGAGTGCCATCTTCGGCAGGGTTGACCCGGGTTTCGGCTTATGGCATCGAGCGGCATCTATCCTAAGGTCAGCTAGGACGGCACGTTGGAATTGGCGGGAGGAGGTGGGACTCCGGTCAGGAAGGGGCCTGAGGTACCTCAGGCCGCCCCGGCCCGCGGCCTCCCTCTCCCGCCCTGTTTGAGGCCTGGCTTGGGCTTGGCGCCCAGTTGCCCATTCCTTTTCCGGTCCCACCTGTTGGGTGGAGCAGTGCGAGGTTTCTTTTCTTAGTCTGCACGTTTTTCCTGAGAGGTGCAGTAGGTCGGGCGGGGAAGTGTGGGCCGCCTCCACTGGATTGAGGAAGGGATTTGGGAATAAGCCTGAAGCCCTCGCTTCCCCCAGCGTGGCCGGGAAGCCCGGAGGGGCTCTTTGGAGCCGCGGAGGATTGGGAGCATGAAACATAACTTCTGTTAGTAAAGCAATCGGGTGCTTTGTAGGTGCGTTCCGCGTTCTAACTGCAGAAGCAACAGTTTTGGGATCCTGAGTCACAAGCACCCCAAAGATCAGTCGGAGCTTTTGGCAGGATAGGATAGAAACAAAAACTAGGCACGAAAAATCCTAGTAGTATCTTGTAAAGGAATCTGAGTGCTTTTACCTTTCGTAACCAGAGACCAGCACTGGTGTGTTCCTCGCTCCAAAACCACATCTTTAAGTTAATAAATAATTCTTAAAGTTACTTAATGTATTGTTGATGATGCTGTAATACCATATAATTTTATGCCAATTCAGATGTTATTTTTAAATTTGGTATTCATGGGATCTTCGTATTTGAGAGCTCAGTATTTGGGTAACTGATTTAATCTGTTCAGAAATACTTTAAAATTTACAGCTGGAAAGGGTGAAGTTTAAGAAAATGTCTTATACAAGGAATATGAAGCTTATGTTGGAACTTAAGTGTTTTGGGCTCTGTGAGAGTTTTAAATGGTTTGGAAAAACAAAAAAACCCAAGCAACTACTTTCAGGTTTCCTCCTTCCTTCAGGTTTATAACCTCATTTTAATGTTGAAAAAGTTGGAACTTCACTCTTCTCTCTCTGGTAGGGTAAAGTGACTGAAAGGTTATACTAAAGACCACTGGTTTTTAGATTGTGAACTCTGAAATAATTAGGGGTTGACTAGAGATGGCTAATTAGTAGGTGTATGAGGTATTTGAAATGAGCATAGAAAAGCAGAATTTTTTTAGACTCATAATATTTGGTAATATAGTTGAATATTTAAGATAAGGAATTTTGTAAGTGAAATGATAAAAATTGTGTTTCTTATTTTCAAGCGAAAGAACAGAACCTCCTGTGCTGTGTTAATAGTTGTGGGTAAAACAGAACTTTTTTATGTATATGTGTTCTGAAAATTTTGTAATTTGTCATGTTTTCTTCTGTACTTTATACTTATATGATTTTATTTATTTTTTTATTTAAATTTTTTATTTGTACAGACTGCATTTTGATTCATTATACACAAGTGGGTTACAACTTTTCATTTCTAGGGTTGTATACAATGTAGATTCACACCATTCATATAATCATACACTTACATGATTTTTTAAGGAAGTATAATGTAGTTAGAAAAAAGATATCAATTGGTTTGGTGAGTTGAGAAAAGGAGTCTTTTTAGTCTGGGGAAATACATGTGCCAAGGCATAGGCATGAAGATGTAATGTGCTCTGGAAATGGCAGTGAGGAAGAATATTGTTAGATTAATATGTTTGGAAAGTTAATTTAGAACTGGATATATCACTTACTTGTTCAGTGATATTGTGCTGTTACACACCAGCCACTATTGTAGGTTCTAGGAACACAACAGTGAATAAATCAAGATTCCTTTCTCATTGAATTTAAATGTTCTAGTAATATTTGTTTTTCTGTAGCAACAGTCCAGCGTTTTCAATTTTTTTGAATGCAGCCCACATAAAGGTTGTACATGTGACATTACAACTCTGTAATCAATAGTTGAAATATGCATTTCACAATATGCCCTTAATGTGTTTATACATTCTGATTTTTTTCTATTTGTTTTGCATTTAAAATTGGAAACTGGTTTGATACAATCTGCCACTTGAAAACAGTAGGAGGTGATATAAAAACTACTTAAACTGAAATATTAGTATGAATGAAAATGAGGAGATATTTAATCTTTATATCAAGCTATGTGTGATTATTTTGTGAATGAGACTTTAAAAGATTAAATAACTTGTTCAAAATTCCTTGGTAAGTAGGGAGACTGGTTCTTTCAGTTGTGTTGTCCTCTAACCACCAAGCACTTGCCACTTTCCATTTGGTTATGAAAGTAGTATGCCAGGTTTTAGTATGGGTGAGTAAGGACTCTGATGTTAATTGCTTATTTGTAGTTAATTATGGTGTACTAGACCTCAAAGTGTACTACATCTGTATATACAGGTAGATCTTGCCCTTACCATCAAGAAATTTGTAATTTAGTAGCGAAGGTAAACAATGAACAAGTATCCCAATTGTGGTATGTGCTATGGAGAAAAGGAATGCTGTGGGATTGTCATTAGGGACAACCTAACTTATTTGGGGAATATGGGAACATGTTTCAGAAAGTGATATTTAAACTTTACTCAGAAGAATGAATAGGCTTTAGTTAGTTGGAAGGTACTAAATGATAGTGTGAGAGTGGAGTAGAGGGTTGGAAGAGCATTTCATATAGAAGGGGCAGCTTACACTAAGATCCCAAAATAGTGGAACTGGGAGTGGGCATGGATGTTCCTACAAAAGTTAGTAAAGAAAAGGCAAGAGTTTTTGGTGTTAGGATGGGGTTGAATCCTGACTCTGTTCTTTCCAATCCATATAAACTTGGTCAAGTTGTTTTACTTTAATAAATTTTAGTTTCTCCATCCTTAAAAGTGGGAAAAGGCATTTAACAAAATATTTGATCACTAAGTAGCATCTTTTAGTATTATTACTGATAACTAGTAATTGAAATTGTGGCAGTACCTGCCTGATGACATGCCTGCCTTCATTCATTCATTCATTCAAAAATAGTGTCTTATGTGTGCAAGTCAATATACAGTAGTTGAATTTTGTGCATGTGTGTATAATTGTGTTAAAATGTCATGAAACAGGGCTGGGGAGATAGCTCAGTCGGTAGAGTGCTTGCCTTGCAAGCACAAGGCCCTGGGTTCGATCCCCAGCACTGCCAAAAAAAAAAAAAAAAGTCATGAAACATTATGATTTTTCCATATCTTTATGCAAAGCATTATAATAAAATTTTTTTCTATTTTTTTTTAAACTGGTATAAAGCAATCTGCAATTTGAAAGTTACTGATACAGTTGGGAGGTAATGAATATATAAATTGTATCAGTAATAGTGTGAATAAAAAGGAGCCAGTTAATTCTTACACTGGGGTCATAGTAGGGTCTACTAAATAAATTATTCACTATTTGGAATATAGTAAATTCTATGAATAAAAGTATAGCAGAGTGCTGCAGAGGGCAACAAGTTACAACTTTAAATAGGGTGACCCAAATAGACCTCATTGAGAAGATGACATTTCAGCAAAGTGTTAAAGGAGATGAGGAAGACAGCTGTGTTGGTATGGGGTATTTTCTCTGGGCAGAGGGAACGGCAGTGCAAAGGCTTTAAGTGTCTAGGGTATGGACTCTGAGAGACACGAGATGTCAGTATGGCAGGAACTGAGAGGGTGTGAGTAGAAGATGAAGTCAAAGAGGTATTACAGGGCAGCAGACCACTGAAGGATATTGACTTTTAATTTGTGAGATGGAGCAGTAGAATGAGTCTGATTTACTTTTTAAATTTTATTATTTTATTTTTTTGTAGTTGTAAATGGACAACATGCCTTTATTTTATTTGTTTTATTTTTATGTGGTGCTGAGCATTGAACCCAGGACCTCACACTTGCTAGGCAAGCACTCTGCCCCTGAGCTACATCCCCAGCCCCTGATTAATTTTTTTCTTTCTTTTTTTTTTTTTTTTGCGGTTCTGAAGATTGAATCCAGGGCCTTGTGTTTGTGAAGCAAGCACTCTACCAACTGAGCTATATCCCCAGCCCCCTGATTTACATTTTTTAAACATAGCTAACTGCTGTATTGTGAATAGACTAACACAGGGAGCTAAGGATGGGGGTGGAGCAAGAGAAAAAGCAGGAGGTCCAAAAAAGGTTATAGAAGTCTATAAAAGTATTATAGCTGAGGGACAGGTGGCATGAAAAAGGATTACAAGAAATGGGATTCTCACAATAGCTAGATTGTGGAACCAACCTAGATGCCCTTCAGTTGACAAATGGATAAAGAAACTGTGAGATATATATACAATGGAATATTATTCAGCCATAAAGAAGAATAAAATTATGGCATTTGCTGGTAAATGGATGAAGTTGGAAAATATCATGCTAAGTGAAATAGACCAAGCCCAAAAAACCAAAGGCTGAATGTTTTCCCTGATAGTGCATGATAAAATATAACAAGAGGGGGTGGCAGGGAATAGAAGAATGAAGGAACTTTGGATGGTGTAGAGGGAAATGGGGTGGGAGGGGGCGGGGGACAGAAAGATAGTAGAATGAGACAGTATAACCTTATGTATATGTATGATTACATGAATGGTGTGAATCCACATTGTGTACAACCATAGAAATGAAAAGTTGTATCTCATTTGTGTACAGTGAATCAAAATGCAGTCTGTAAAAATAAAAAAGATTTTAATAAAAAAAAGGAATTCTAAGGATATTTGAAAGATTCCATAACAGATTGATTGGGTGTGATAAAAAGAGGCAAGGATGATTCCAAGATTTTTTGACCTAAGCAGGGGGAAGAAGGACTTTTCTCCCCCCCGCCCTTTATTTTATTTATTTATTTTTATGTGGTGCTGAAGATTGAACCCAGGGCCTTGCATGTGCTTTACCACTGAGCCACGACCCCAGTCCAGGTTTTTCTGTCATTGAAGATAGGGAAAGTGGGTAGAGCAAATTTTGGGGGACAGATCAGGAATAAACTTGGGGCATTTAATATTTGAAATGACTCTATATATGCTGGTGATGTGTAGGTAGGCAGTTAGATATATAATTGGAGTTTGGAAAAGAGGCGTAGACTGGAGATAAACACTTGGGAGTCAGCATATACTTACATCTTAGGCCATGTGAGATTGAGAGTTAATGGAGTTAGATGACCAAAGACTGATTCCTGGGGCACTCCAGCATTAAAGGTCAAGAAGAAGAGCACCCGCTTCATCTCAGGAGATTGCTAATCAGGAGAAGTGATAGTGAGTTATGTGTACTATCAGGGTATGGTATGATCTGGAAGCTAAGTGAAGAAAGTATATCAGAGGAGAATGTAATCAGCCCAGGGAGAGTGTTGATTTGGGCAAGGAAAGGACTGAGGACAAAACCTTGGGAGTTACTAATATCCCCGCCATGACCCCCCACCCCACAGGGATTGAACCCCAGAGTGCTTAACCACTAAGCCATATCCCCAGCCCTTTCTATATTTTATTCTGAGACAGGGTCTTATTAAGTTACTTAGGGCCTCACTAAGTTGCTGAGGTTGACTGTGAACTTGTGATCCTCCTGCCTCAGTCTCCCAGTTCTCTGGGATTACAAGCATATGCCACTGCACCTGGTAGGGACTGTGAGAAGAAAAGATTCTTCAGAAAAAGAGCACCCAAGACAGGAGGACAACCAGGTAAATATGATGAGTCAGAAAAGAAAGCTAGGCATGGTGGTGAGTAACTGATATCTTGGCTACCCAACTGCTTAGGAGGCTCAGGCAGGAGGAAGATCACAAGTTGGAGACCAGCCTGTGCAGTTTAGTAAGTTTCTGTCTCAAAATAAAAGGGCAGGGATGTAGCTTGGTGATAGAGCACCTGCCTAGTGTGTGGAAGGCCCTGGGTTTAATCCCCAGTACTGCAACAACAACAACAACAAAATCGAGAGTTGAATAAGAAGTCATATTTCTGTTGAACACTGAAGAGTAGAAATATGAATGAAAAGTGTCCACCTGGATCTATAAACTAGAAAATTGTGAACTTGAATCTAAATTGAAGTGTAAATGGAATACACAAGGTTACCTTTTGGTAATTTTTTTAGTTACAATATGTGTATACATATATATTATTACATATGAAAGATGAGGGATATTTATTTTTTTAATGCTGATAGAAGTAACCTAATGCACTAAGAGGGACTGATAAGAATGGGAAAGTGGAGATAAATTAAAAAACAAAATTCTTGAAGGTGGGTAGGAGAAGTTTTAAGTCCCGAGTTCTGATATTGGCTTTTGGTAGAAGCAGAGACCTTTATCCATTGTGATTAAGAGGTTTCAGATGCATTAAGAGTTGAAATTTGGTAGTAGGAAAAATGAGGAAGTCACACTTGATTACTTATGGTCTGAAGAAATTTTGAGAGTATAGAAACACAATGATTATGTATTTCAACTGTTGTTGCAAGTACCGCAAGAAAGATACTAAACAAATACTTGGAGAACCAAAAGGAGGAAAGATTATAAATTGAGAGTTTTGGGAGACTAGTATAATAGGTTTACTACCTAAGTTATAAGAAATTTTAAGGGGATAGAGAATGTAGAGATCTAGTTGGCTATTGTGTCAACTAGATCATTAAGAAAAATTAGTACTTTCCATTGTAATACTAGTACTGGACTGCATAGTATACCAGCTGATGGTTATTTTCTTAGAAAAAGTGCTTCAGGGGCTGGGATTGTGACTCAGTGGTAGAGCGCTTGCCTGGCTGTATGAGGCACTAGGTTTGATCCTCAGCGCCACATAAAAATAAATAAAGGTATTGTGTCCATTTACAACTAAATATTTTAAAAAAGAGAGAAAGTGCTTTAGTTGAACATCCTTGTTCATATTGATTTTTCCAAATTCCTTTAAAAAGAATTATTTCTAACTATGGTCTCTGAAGATGAGAGTGCTGAATATAATTAAATAAGATTATTTGAAAATCTGGAGTATTTTAGACTCCATTTGAATTTTCCTTCTTTGTCCACTATAACCAGTGAAAAATTAGATGTTTATTGTTCAAACAGTATGGAATCAGATGTTTTGACATGTGGAATGTGGGGCATGGGTGAAGGATTTTAATGAGAATGGGAATGGATTGGAATGGTGAGATCATCAGCTCCACTTGTCATCTTTGCTCCCAGAATGCTGGTTGTTGTTGCTCTGTTTTTCTAAGTTGAAAGATTCTTTGGGGAAACTTAACTGGTGGAAAGATGTATAGCACTGATACTTAGTGGATTCCCTCAGCAGAATGTCATCCTGAACCAAGATCCAGCAATCATGAAGCCCATCTAACTTTGTAATGTTTAACATTTCTTCCTGAAATGTATAAGTTTGAAGATCACTGTACTTGAGAGATCAACACAGTCAAAAGACAGTTAGAAGAAACACATAATGCTGAGAACAGAGGAAATTTAAAGTGAATTATGGAGAAATGACAGAAGATATTGCATTAGTGAAAAAGGAACAGAAGACTTAAAAAGAATCAGAGAATAAGAAGTGGAACATTTTAACTTTATGCCTGTTATTAAAAATCCAGTAGAAGGAGTAAGGAATTATCTTTTGAGTGGACTGAGTCAAATCAGTAAAAAAGGTTAAAAAGATAAAAAGAGGATTAATTCAGGAGGTTCAACGTCTAAATAATATGAGTTCATCAAATAGGTAACAGAGAATAAATGAAGCGGAGATAGTTTATCAAAAAACATAAAACATGGGCTGGGAATATAGTTTAGTTAATAGAGTGCTTGCCTTGAATGCACACCCGGGTTCAATCCCCAGCACCACCAAAAACAGAAACAAAAACAAAACAAAAATCTTAAAACATTTTTAATAATTGAATAGCATATAAATCTAGATTAAAATAGGTTATCTAGGGAAGGGGATGTAACTCAGTGGTAGAACACTTGCCTAGCATGTGCAAAGCCCTGGGTTCAGTTCCCACTACTGCAAAATAAATAAAAATAGACCTTCTAGATTTTAGTTAGGGAGTAAAAAGTTTTGGTATGCTGTTGCACAGTAGGGTGACTGTAGATGATGCTATCATACTATATACTTAATATCTAGGGTTTTGAATGTTTTTACCATAAAGAAATGCAAATGCTTGAGGAAATAGATATGGTAAACTTGACTTAAATATTACAAGTAGAGCAGGAAGTGTAGCTCCTGTGGTAGAGAGTGCATTTAGCATACCAAAGTCCCTGGATTCAATCCCTAGCACCCCCCCCCCCAAAAGTGTATACCTGTACCAAAACATCACATGGTACCCATAAGTAAAACTTTTCTGTTTTTATGTATCAGTTTAAGAAGCTAAAAAAAGTAGTTGTTGAGTGAATGCTCTGCAGAATGAGTGGAAAAAGACTCACATTAAGGAGGCATCATTATGGTATTTCAGTTCAAGAAAAAAGAGAAACAATCTAACTGAGAAACAGGTCACATGGAGGATGAGGAATAAATGCTATCACAAGCTGAGCAGGGTAGTGCACATCTGTTATTCCAACTACTTGGGAGAAGAGGCAGGGGCATCAAAAGTTTTTCAGGCCAGCTTGGACAATTTAGTGAAACCCTGTCTCAAAGTAAAAATAAAAAGGACTGGATGTGTAGCTCAGTGGTACACTGTCACTGAATTTAATCCCCAGTACTTAAAAGCAGGGTGGTGGGGTGGGGACGGGCATTACATTTCTCAATAGCAGTAGCAGAAGCTAGGGGACAATGAGTAATTCTTCTGAAACTCTAAGGAAAAAAAAAATCAGTCTGGAAATTTATACTTAAGCGATTCCTTTTGTTGTTACTGGGGGTTGAGAGATAGGATCACACTAAGTTGCTTAGGGCCTTGTAAGTTGCTAAGGCTGGCCTGGAACTTGGGATGGTCCTGTCTGAATCTTCTGAGTTGCTGTAAGTGTGCCACTGTGCCTGCCTGTACTTAGAAAATGTATCATTCAATTATGAGATTGAAAAATCTTAATTTTTCTTTTCCACATACCTTTTTTTCTTTTTTTTTTTTTTTTTCGGTTCTGGGGATTGAACCCAGGGCCTTGTGCTTTCCAGGCAGGCACTCTTACCAACTGAGCTATATCCCCGCCCACGCCTTTTTTTGTTTGTTTTTAAAGCTATAGTAGTGATCCTCTAGAAGAGGGAATAAATCCAGTCATAAAAAAAAGAACAATTATGGCACTTTCAGGAAAATGAATGGAACTGCAGACCATGTTTTTGAATGAAATATGTCAGATGCAGGAGAAAAGTGTCATTAGTATTCCGTTATGGGGAAGCTAGAGGGAAAAATAAGTACACAGCAAGAAAGGGAGACTGTTAAGGGCAAAGCAGGCGATCAGAGGGAGGAGAAGATAGAGGAGGTGTTTGATAGTGAAATTGATCAAATTATGTTTTTATGTATGTGTGGATCTGCCACAATGAAACCCACTATTCTGTGTGTTAATATACAACATAAAAAAAAAAAAAGGAAATAAGTGAGGAAAAAGATTTTGGCTGCTGTAGATAGGATTCATCTCCCAGGGAATAAGCAAAAGGAATTATTTTGGATGAAAACTAATAGACAAATGTAGACAAGATGAATTGGTATAACTTACTATGGAAACTTAGTTTCAGAAAGGATATTTCCAAAAGGAAAAGTGGAACTGATAAATATGTATGACATTGTTTTTAAAGGACTGTTACAGGAGCTCCTGGAGGATATGGTTTCAATTTTGAAAGACAAGGAGGCAAATGAAAATAATAAGATTTAAATGGTTAGAAGTAAGAAAGTGTAATTATAGTATATATAATATAGTATAAGAAAGTGTAATTATAGTTTAGCTTAAAAATATTTACAGAAGGGGCTGGGGAGATAGCTCAGTTCGTAGAGTGCTTGCCTTGCAAGCATCAAGGCCCTGGGTTAGATCCCCAGCACCACAAAAAAAAAAAAAAAAAAATTTACAGAAACATAACTAATGTAAAACTGAATGTGAATTTAACCCCAAATCAAATTGATAAGAATTATATTAGGAACATGAGAGAGAAGTATTATATGTTTAGTTTAAGAACTAAATTTCTAGTTGTTTTCTAGCAAAAAAAAAAAAAAAAAAAATTGGAAATAACATATGCCTCCAGATAAACTCTGTGCTCACTACCAGTTTCAAAATTGATAGCTTTTTTTCCTATTAAAAAATTTAGTGCAAAAAAATGAAGTGCATCATGAAGGTCATTTTTATTTTCCTTAGTTATTTTAAAAAATAAAATCTTGTTGGGATAGTACTTCCCAAGGAATTATAGTGTTTTGCTGTGAATTTATAGTTTTTAAGAATTTCATGTTTTTTTATTTCATCTGATGTTCTTAACAAACTTCTGAAGCAGGTAATATAAGTTTTATTAGTCCCCTTTATAAGTGAGAAAATAAAAAACTGACCTAAGATCACACAGCTATTAAGGGAGAGAGAGAAGATTCACTTAACTTCCCCTTTTTCTTTCATAGGTACACACACACACACACACACACACACACCCATACTTTTTAAAGAAATTTTTTTGGGTACTGGAAATTTTTGGTACCAGGGATGCTTTACTACTGACCTACATCTCCTATCCTTTTTACTCTTTGTTTTGATACAGGGTTTCCCTAAGTTGCTGAGGGTCTTGCCAAGTTGGTGAGACTGACCTCAAACTTGTGATCCTCTTCTCTCAGCCTCTTGAGTAACTGGACCTGTAGGAGATCATGCCCTGGTTGCTATCTGATATTTATTATACTGCACTTTATATTTGGAACTGTAGTGTATGTCTTATGATGTATTTAAAGAAAAACTTTTGAAAATTTAACAGTTTTTTGAGGAAAGGACAATTTGTAAACCAGAAGTTCACAGGCTCTGGTCTGTACCACTGGACAGTAAGTATTTATAGACAGAATACAGAAGTAATCACAGAAATAGCTTGATTGATTATATCTAGGTGGTTTCCTTATTTGGATATAGTGTGATTAGTTGGCTGCCTGTGATTGGCAGAAGCTCTGCTGCTTATGATCGGCTGTGACCCAGCTCTCTGTTAAGAAAAATTACACTTCTAAGTTAGGTTTCCATTCGTTTATATACTGAAGTTAGACTGCAGTTTGTTATATAGGAACTCAACATACTGAGACAGCCTCAGGTCAGTGATTTCCTGCTTATTTAAATATTTAATAAATGAAGTAAAATTTTAGTTCCTTTTTGTACATTATATTTCCTAATTTGGTTATAATTTGTTTTCCTTTTTGTAATTTTGGTAAAATCACATAACAGAATTTATCATTTTTCCCCTTAAATCAGGAAAAAGAACAATTTGTTACATGCCAAAGGCATGGGGGGAAGTTAAGCTCAAATTTATAATGTTTACCATTTTTAAGTGTACAGTTAGTAATGTCAGGTATATGTGCATGATTGGGAAACATCTCAGGGAAGTTTCTCATCTTGTAAACTGAAATTTTATACCTATAACAATAACTCTCCTTTTTCCTATTCTTTAAGAAAAACCAGTACTAATAATTGACTTGGAATAGCTTTAAAAATAAGTGTATTTTTTCTTTTGGCCCTGTGATTTATGAAGTAATCATCAAAATGATTTCCCTAAGGGTAAGACTGATGTTCTTAAAATTCTTTCACAACAAGTAATTGCAGTGTGTGGATTCTTTCATGATGCAAGGGTGTGGTAAATTTGCTGATTCAAAGAAAAAAAACCCCACATATCCCACTTAAATATGCAATTAGAATAGGTTAGGTGGTAAATGACTCAGAATTTGTCAACTGCCAGGTGCAGGTGGCACACCCCTGTAATCTCAGCTATTTTGGGGCTGAGGCAGGAGAATTGCAAGTTCCCAGGCCACTTAGGAAATCTAATGTCTCAAAATGGAAAAGGATGTGATGTAGCTCAGTGGTATAGTGCCCCTGGGTTTAGTTCTCAGTACTACACTGCCCCCGCCCCCCCCCCCCCCCCCAGCGTATCAACAAGCAGTTTTCTTTTCTCTTAAACTGAACTATGAAATTAAAAAACGCACAAACTAGTAACTTGCATATGAAAAATTGATCTTTAAATGTGCCCTTTTTTTGAAAGAGAGAGAAAAGGGAAAAATAAATTTAGAAATTTGTCTTTTCATAGGACCTAAAGTGGTTTTAACTTTGGAAAAGTTCATGACATTAATCAAACTCATCCAAGTAGAAGGGAACTTATTTTTCTGGTAGTCTAATATCTGTATTGATGATATCATATGCACACACACTATATACATACACAGTCTGTCAGAATTTACACCAATAAATAAAATATAATAAAAAATTTGGTGTTAACAGTTGTTTTCCTTACAAAATTTGGATGAGTGTTGTGTTTGTTTGGCTTATCTGCAATTTTTTAATTAGGGAAAGAAAGTGATTTTGCCATTTTAAAGAAAATTCAGCTACAGAATGGCTTCAGGGATTTATTTTTTTTATTTTTGTTTTTGTTTTGTTTTGCTTTCTTTTTACAATTTTATAACTACTTTAAAAATCTGGGTTTCATTACATTCTACGAAATTTTCAAGTTTGACTTCCCATGGAAGTCAACTAAAGGTGTTTAAAACAAATATAGATTCCTTGGCTTTAATTCTAAGGTATGGCCCAGAAACGTGTACTACTTTCAAGTTCTCTAAATAATTCTTACCACAGGTAAACTGTGCAGTAGAACTTCTGGGTCACATTATAAGTTTAGATTGGATTTGAGAGGATAATGACAAAAACAGTGCATGTCATTTGAAGGAACTTTGTTACCTATCCATTATCCCCTCTCTCCATCTCTCTTACAAATAAAACATTAATTTTGTTCAGGGTATGCCAGGGTCTAGCCCTAGCAGCTAGATGGATGGGAGGCGTCGGCGTGGTGGAGAAACAGCACACAGAGACACCAAGTGTTCTGAGGCTGAATCTGTCTTTATTTTTTTGGTCAGCCTTTTTATAGATATTTTTCTTTAGAAATGATTATATCATTTTATGGTTAGTTTAGAATAAGAAAAACCTTCAAAAGTACTATCTATGCTTCTTCTCAAAGTACACATTCTCTCCATATGACAGTCCAGACCAAAACAACCTTGTTTCCCAGCTGGATTAAAACAACCTCGTCTCCCAGCTAAATAAAAACAAACTTGCCTCCTAGCTAAACCAAGGGCACCATGATCTGCCAGCCTTCAACCTTCAGAACAAACACGACACTAGATTTTCCGAGAAACCATCCCTACCATGAACTCCAGTGTTTAACAGTGAAAAGTTTTTACTATAATTAATGGGAAAAGAAATCAACTTATAGTTAATATTTAGTCTATTTTATTTCATATAATGGTAGACTGCACTCTTATTCTGATTCTCAAAGAATTAAACTAAACATAGGAAAAACACAAATTATATTTATGACTAACCTAAATATTCTTATTATGTAAAGTATCTCTAGAATCAACTGTTAAAACTGGGAAAGAAACAAAGGCTAAACACCACATCCAAGCTCAGAGGAATGCCTCTTTATCCATCTATATTTAGAAATTATTATACTAAAGCAATCATAGTCTCCTTTTAATTCAAGCACAGCTACAATTGTTTATTTTCATATATATATTATCTATGTATTACTGTTAAATTTTTATTGTGTACTATTTTGTGTCCCAATACAGTAATACCTTCCCATTGTTTTTCCAATAAGTTTCTAATGATATATTGATAATTAATATTAAAAAGCAACTACACATGGAGACATGCCATGCCTATGGCCCCCAAGAGGGAGGACGATCAACAGAACCGTGTCAAGTGTTGAGTCCTCTATTCCTACAGAACCTTGTCAAATGTCGGAGTGGCAGGAAATAGATGCAGCAAGGGTACCAATATACAAATCCTGTATAAGGAATAGTGAAACTGAAAAAAAAAATTCTCTGAGAAAGCTTTTGATTTTCTGATTAAAAAGAACAGTTGTAACTAATGTAGTTCATCTGTTACTTTTGTCCTACCTTGAATTTGAACATCATCCAGCTGCTAAGCCTTCTGTTTTGTGAGAAAATAAATTTCTTTTGTCTTAAACTGTCGTCAATACATAGGTTTTCTATTATTTGCAGACAAAAGAATTAATTTGATCAAGATTCAGATTACTCTATTTTCTAAATAGTAAATAGGGCTTCAAAAGGTGGTGTTGAGGCCATGTGTGATGATGCACGTCTATAATCCCAGCGGCTCCAGAAGCTGAAGCAGGAGGATCCTGAGTTTAAAGTCAGCCTCAGCAACTTAGTGAGGCACTAAGCAACTCAGTGAGACCCTGTCTTTAATAAAATACAAAATAGGGCTGGGGATGTGGCTCAGTGATACAGTGCCTCTGTATTCAATTGCCAGTCAAGAAAAGTTGGTGTTGATGCCAAATAATTTTATTAGCATTTGGAAGATGTTTCTCTTTTTTTTGTGTGTTTCCACAGATTATTAACTGAAGACAAAATACTTAAATATGCAAAATTCTCACATGGATGAGTACAGAAATTCTAATAATGGCAGCACAGGCAGCAGTTCAGAGGTAGCGGTAGAGCATCCTGCTGATTTCAATACTGAGATTATGAATGTTACGGAAATGGAACAGTCACCTGATGGCTCTCCCAGTGTGAACGCATCTACAGAAGAAAGTGAAATGGCAAATGCTGTGGACCTTCCAGTGACAGTGACAGAAACGGAAACAAATTTCCCTCCAGAATATGAAAAATTTTGGAAAACCGTAGAAAATAATCCTCAGGATTTTACAGGCTGGGTATATTTGCTTCAGTATGTAGAACAGGAGGTTAGTAATTATTAAAACAGTTTCAGAGGAACATATTAATTAAGTAATATCAGTTTAGACCTTACTGTTTTGTAATTAAAGTTGATTTTTAAAAAAATGTTCAGACCAGGCTTGGTGGCACATGCCTCAATCCCAGTAGTTGAGGCAGGATGATCACAAGTTTGAGGCCAGCCTTGGCAATTTAGTAAGACCCTGTCTTAAAATAAAAATAATTTAAAAATAACTGGGGGTGTATAGGCAGAATGTTCCTGGGTTTAGTCCTCAGAATCACAAAAAATAAGTAATTTTCAGATTAACTTGAATAATATTAAATGCATCCATTTTTGTTTTGAAAATAAAGCATATTTGTATATTATGGAGAGTTAGTATAGTTTAAAAAGCCTAATGTTGTGCATTGATGGGGTTTTTATATATATATATGTGTGTGTGTGTGTGTGTGTGTGTGTAAAATTACTGAAATAAAAAGTTACTTTAAGCTCAGTGGTAGAGTAGTTGCCTAGAACGCTTGAGGCCCTGGTTCTATACCGAAGCACCATCATAAAAAGTTACCTTGCTAATTGACAAAGTTACTTTTTTTTTTTCCTTTTTGACAGAAACTTCAAGATATTTAAATGCCTTGTTTTATTTTTATCAGAATCACTTGATGGCTGCCAGGAAAGCATTTGACAAATTTTTCATACACTATCCGTATTGCTATGGTTACTGGAAAAAGTATGCAGACCTTGAAAAGCGACATGACAACATTAAGCAATCAGATGAGGTGCGTACATCACTGAATAAAGTTGATTCCATTAGGTACTGTAAGCCAGTTAATAACAAAAGCAGACTTTTTTTTTTTTTTTTTTTTGGCTGGCAGTACCTACCATTTATGGTCAAACAATTTTTATAGGGTATTTTATTTGCATTTGTCACTCTTGTGGCATTTGTAGCTAATATTTTCTCTCTTTGTTGGCAGGTGCGTTAAACCTCTACAGTTTGTCAAGCTTTGCAGTGCAAGCCTCTGTATTACACTGCAGCTTAACAAGTAGGGCAGGGCTTTTCTCTCACTTACATTTATTTCTCATTTTCCAAACAATATAGTTGGTTTGCTAGTCACATTTGCTACGTCTTATTGCATTTTTGGTCAGACGCTGTCATTGATGCTCTAATGGGTCTGTGCCCTATGGTCTGTAACCCAAAGCCTGCCCACACAACCCGGTCAGAATGCAGGGACTGCTGCGCTTTGAAGATCAAGACTCTGCACGTGGGGATCAGAACATTGCCATGTTCTATCCAACCTCCACCCAAATGGTAATGGTAGATTATTTAAACAAAATTCCAGTAATTAGTATTTCTAAGGTTCACCGGATAACACAGTGTTGCCTCTCTGTTAAGAAATAATTAAATACTTGAAGTACAGTTTCTTGTTTTCTTCTTAGGTGTATCGCCGGGGGCTTCAGGCAATACCTCTTAGTGTTGACCTTTGGATTCATTATATAAACTTCTTAAAAGAAACATTGGACCCAGGTGATCCTGAGACAAACAGTACCATAAGAGGGTATGTGAGACATTGATATTCAATTGTATTTGAAGATATAAATTTAAGTATTTTGATATCGATAATAGAACTGCTCATGAATGTTAACTTGAAAGTTTAACTTTTGTGCGTCTTTCCCACTACTTAATAAAATAGATACATGTAATAAATTTATGCTTATTTTTAAAAATGCAGATTATAAAGCCTTCCTCCATTCCGTTTCCCCTTATGTCTCTAATTCCACTTCCCTCATGGTTATTGATTTGATGTATGTGTTTTCAGATATATGTAGTATACACATTTGTATGTGTATTTTACATATTATTCTTTGACTTATTTTATTATTAACAGAATGTTTTGGAATTCTTCCTACCATATAATTTTAAATGTTACAAAAATATTTTATGGTATCAAAATACTGTATTTATAAGAAAAATCAGTGCTGTAGTGAACATTTTTATAAAGTTATTATTTTTGTAGAGTGAACTACTAGAGGAGGAACTTAAGGGAATATACAGATAAGTTTTATCAAATGTTCCTCAAAAATGGTATTAGTTTTAAACTTTGTGAATAAAATTAGTCTTTTCCCCCTACCCATAGCCATATCACCTTTTTTGTTTGTTTTTCTTCTCTTCTTTGTTGTAATTTGTGTATATCTAGATTTCTTATCTCAGTTTATCATCATCTTATTTTTTTTTAAGTCTGTGTTACTGGTACTCTGGTGGAACCAGGGCCTTGTATTGGCAAGGCAAGAACTCTTACTGTGTAGCTTCATTTGCAGCTCTGTTGCTTACTTGCCCATTTTTATTTTGAATTGTGTCTTTGTTATTGATTACAGGAATTTGTTAATGTATTTTTTGGTTTTGTTTTCAAAAAAGCTATGTTGATATAGTTGAACTATTTAACCACTGTTAAACTACTCATAACAAAAAGTAGTCAGTCCCTTTGTCTTCCTTCAAATATTAACTGATTCTTCTGAAATTTTATATATATGAGTGGCTCTATACTGCTTTCTGTCTTTATTGTAGACCGATATCTGTTATGGTAGTTGAGAATTTAGCTAATTGTATCCTATGTATATGTGTGTTTTACTCAATCTGGATTTATAAATATTTTTCCATCATACTGTTCTTTATATTTTATAGCCTTTTGTTTTTCCCAGAGTTAATTACTTCTCCCTCTGATTTTTCTCATTTGTCTAATAAAAGGCTTTATGTCTAGCTTTGCAGAGAGACCTATGAGATAATCTGTAATTTCAATTTTTTTGCCCTTAACTCTTCTGCAACCTAAGCTGGTTGCTCTCCTAGTTCTGCTGTATAGTAGTTAATCTTGGGATTTCCTTGCAGTGATTCTAGGAGATATCTTTACCTTACTCCCAGATTTCATCCCTTGTTTATTGGAGTTTATTAGGTCCCACTCTTCCTTGACTTATGCACTACACTTTCAGGAGTGTATCCTATAAATTTGTTTTTTTTCTGTAACTTCTTAATAAAAGGATACTTGGAATAATTAAGATCCATAAGGGTATAGAAGTTGGGATCAAAAGTCATTTTTCTTAAAACTTTGAAGGTACTCTCCATTTTTTTTAATATATATTTTTTAGTTGTTGGACTTTTATTTTATTCATTTATTTATATGTGGTGCTGAGAATCAAACCCAGTGCCTCACACATGCTAGGCAAGCCCTCTACCACTGAGCCACAACCCTAGCCCGTTCTCCATTCCTATATATATATATATAGCTTATAATGTTGCTATTGAGAAGTGTGATACTGCTTTTTGGGATTCTTTTATTACTTAGCTTTTTCCATGGAATGTTTTAGTATGTTTTCTTTATTTTTGATATAAACATAATTTTATAATGATATGCTTTGGTATGGATTTTCTTTTTCTCATTCATTGTGCTTACTCATTGGTTTTCTTTGTTTTTAAAATTGGGGATGCGCATTCTTTCAGTTCTTGGAAATGTTACTGTTGTGGATATATTTCTGAATTTTCTTCCCTTGGTTTTCTGTTTTTAATAGATATTAGACCTCTTATATTTCCTTGATCCTTGTATTAGATTTTTTTTTTTTTTTTTTTTTTTTTTTTTTTTTTTGGTGCTGGGGATGGAACCCAGGGCCTTGTGCTTACGAGGCAAGCACTCTACCGACTAAGCTACATCCCCAGCCCTAGATTTTTAATATCCAAATATCTTGCTCTTTGAATGATCCTTTTTTTAAACTTGTTGATGAACCTTTATTTTTTTATTTATATGCGGTACTGAAAATCAAACCCAGTGCTTCACACGTTAGGCGAGTGCCCTACCATTGAGCTACAACCCAGACCCTGAAAGTTCCTTTTCTTATAGCCTCCTATTTTTGTTTCACATCTGAATATCTTTTTATTATTTCTTTGAGGATATTAAGGAGAAACTATTTCTATGCTGAGACATAGAAAATTCTAAAAATCTAAAATTCTTATGTTCATTTATTGTAAAATAAAATGGCTGATCTGGCTTTCTGTGTTTTTTTTTTTTGTTGTTCTTTTTAGATATACATGACAGAAGAGTGTATTTTAACATATGTACATGGAGTATAGTTCGAATTAGTATCCTATATATGAACATACATATACTATATATATAATATATAATATATATAGTATATATAATATATAGTAATATATAGTATATCTTAGTATACTATATATGAATGTAGGAAAGTAATGTCTTTCATATTCCCATCCTTCTCTCTTCCCTTCATTCCCCTTTGTTTAATCCAGTAAGCTTCTATTCTTCCCTTCTGACCTCCCACCACCCCCTTATTGTGTGTTAACATTGCATGTTAGAGAGAACATTTGACGTTTGGTTTTTGGGAATTGGCTTATTTATAGTCTCCAGTTCCATCCATTTGGCGCCTGTAAATGCCAAAATTTCATTCTTCTTTATGGCTAATATTCCATTGTATATTCATACCACATTTTCTTTATCTATTCATCTTTTTTGAAGGGCACCTAGGTGGGTTCCATAGTTCAGCCATATTGTGAATTTAGCTGCTATAAACATTGATGTGGCTGCATCACTGTAATATGCTGGTTTTAAGTCATTTGGGTATATACTGAGGAGTGGGATACCTGGGTCAGATGGTGGTTCCATTTCTGATCTGAATTTTTGATGTGAAAGATTAGATTAATAAGCTATATGGAAGGTTTGTGTGTTTTGTATGGGACATTGACCGCTGGCCTGGAAGGCTTCAGAGTAGGTTGATCGAGTGGCCACTATTTTTGGGGGGAAGCCCCATGTTGGTCTTATTCCAGACCCAAGCAGTTTTTTCAGAAGATGATCATCTGAACTGCCTGGGGAATGCAAACCTAGTTTCTGAATCCCAGAGGAAAGCAGGAAAGGGAGGTGAAGATTTCTAACCATTTTTTAAACAAACCTGCATTTAAACCCTCTGTCTTTATTTCATTACCTGCTGTCCTCCTATCTCCTTCTTCATGCTTTTCTCAGTATTTGATACATTAATTTCCTGAATCACTTTGAGAACGGTAATACCTATTTTATTCTCCCTGACTTTACACACAGAAACATGTGCATGTATCCACACACAAATACTTTTTATTTCTGTATATAAAACATTTTTTCCAGTGTTAGTGTGTCTTTTAATTTTACTTAGAGTGTCTTTTATCATACAGTTTTTTGGTAATGTCTTTCACTTTTCAGTCTTATGTTAGTTTCTGAGTTTTTTGCCTCTCACCAAGAATATGTTTTGTATATTCTAATTTTTTAAACAACATTTTGCCATTCAGGTGTCTGGCTGTTGTGAGAAAGACACTAACCTTTTATTTTTTCCCTTTTAACTGAATAATTCAACCTTTCTATATTGGTTGAAAATACCTCCTTTATCATATACTAAATACATGTACAGTAGTCTATTTTCTTGGGCACTGTTCTGTTATTCCATTTTCAATTACTATAGTCATAATAAATGTAGCTTGATATCTTTCAGGAAAATGACTGCTGTATTGTCTTTTTATGGAAACATTTTGCATTTTTGTAAGACTAGATAAATATCAGAATTAGAATTTTCTGTTCCACCCAAAATTCATTGGTGCTTTGATTGGGTGGATTGTGCAGTTTTATACTGTTTAAAAAAATCTCTCTTGATTTTAAGGAACTTATTTTGAAAATATGTATCCAAAGGTTTTATTTCATTAGGATATCAAATTCAGTGATTAAAATTGTTATAAAAATCTTTTGACATGAACTAGGTATTTTAAAATATTCACTTTTGCATTGGCTTTTAATGATAACATTTTAGAATTGGGAGGGGCTTTTGAGAGTTTCAATATTTGTGTAATTCTCATAAACTCACAAGGCAGCTGGGTCATTTGTTGGAGAGTTATTTTGCTAAAATATCCTTTAAATTGAGGTAAAATTTGCCTCTCGTGTAAATTCTTGTTTTATTTTGTCTTTTGCCTTAAATAAACCTGTACAATTGACATATCAAGTTTAACAGATACTTTGAGTATCTTCTGTATTACTCTTGTTTGCACGGTGAATGTTTTATGGTGTGATTTAAAAAAAAAAATTAAAAATACTTAAAAAAAATTTTTTTTTAGTTGTCAGTGGATCTTATTTTATTTATATGCTGTGCTGAAAATTGAACCCAGTGCCTCACACATGCTAGGCAAGCACTCTACCACTGAGCTACAACCATAGCCTATTACATTGTTTTTTATTTGTTGTGCTTTTATGTGAGATAAATTACATACAAAGTAAATCTGTGTGCTTTATTTTTTCTATTTAAAAATTTTTTTTTGTACTAGATATATAGAATGCCTTTATTTTTATGTGGTACTAAGGATCGAACCCAGTGCCTCATACATGCTAGGCATCCTCACTCTTTTAAGCACTCTTGCGTACTTTCAATTATTCTCCTACTCTAATCTCTACTTGCATGTGAAACAATTGAATGTAACTTTTTGAATTTAACATTTTTTCTAAATTTAGAAATAATATTTTTTAAGCAATTTTTATTTTGGAAAGATAACTTAAGAGTAATTTAATTTTTCAGAACTTTTGAGCATGCTGTTCTAGCTGCAGGAACAGATTTCCGATCTGACAGACTATGGGAAATGTATATAAACTGGGAAAATGAACAAGGAAACCTGAGAGAAGTTACAGCTATATATGATCGCATTCTTGGTATTCCAACACAACTGTATAGTCATCATTTTCAGAGGTAGGTTGAAAAATCTGATTTTTGATATCATTATTTACTCAGGTGATTAGTTTCTAATAATTGGGTATTGTTCTCTAGAAATGTTTCGTATGGGCTTATTAGATGTAAACAGGATTTTTTTTTTTTTTTTTTTTTTTTTTTACTATGTAATCACAATTTAGAGAGGGGGAAAACTAACATACAGAACTGGAGTTTGAATTCGTACCTATTTCTTCTCCATTTCAGTGCTAAGGCAAAAAGGAAATGGAGATGTCCATAGACTATTGTATCAAGCCTCAATAGGTTTTTATAATAGAAAGGAAGAAGAGGAGATATATTTTGGTTTCTTCTTTAAGTTTGAGTTCCTTTAGAAGAATAATATGTAGTAGGTATCTAAGGTGGAATTTAAATTTTGTTGTAAAATATAACATGGATTTTTATCTCTTCTGTTAGATTTAAAGAACATGTACAGAATAACTTGCCTAGAGATCTTTTAACTGGTGAGCAGTTTATTCAGCTGAGAAGGGAATTAGCTTCTGTAAATGGACATAGTGGTGATGATGGTCCGCCTGGTGATGATCTACCATCAGGAATTGAAGACATAACTGATCCAGCAAAGGTAATGACACTTATTCAAAAGTTATTCAGTGCATGAGAAATTAGACCCTTGTTATATAGCTGGCCCTTTAGTTCTTATGATTTAAATATAGATTTAAGGTAGAGAATTTATCTTACTATGAGACACCTGGAAATAACTTAGTTGAGAAGGAAATTTTTTACATAGGTTGTGATCTACTAGTCCTATTCAAAACAAAAGAAAACAAAACAGCTGGGTGCCATGGTGTATGCCTATAATTCTAGGGATTTAGGAGACTGAAATAGGAGGATTGTAAGCTTGAGGCCACCCTCAGTAATGTAGTGAGGCACTTAGCAACTTAGCGAGACCCTGTGTCAAAATTAAATTTAAAAACAAATAAATAAAAATGGTTGGGAATGTAGCTCAGTGGTAAAGCACCCCTGGGTTAAATCCCCACTACCGAAACAACAACAACAACAACAAAAAAACAACTTTAATGAATCCCTGTGGCACATGTCTATAATCCTAGGGACTTGGGACACTGAGGCAGGGAGGATGGCAAGTTCAAAGGAATGAGGATGAGGCTCAGTAATAGAGTGCCCCTAGATTCAGTCCTTAGTACTCAGAAAAACAGAAAGAGAAAACATGTAAGAAATATGAGAAAGTATTTTATTAGGAAGTTTTGTTACATAAATTTGAGTTAAAAATAATAATTGCCGACAGTTATAAACTTATACCGCTATTCTAAGACTAAATATCTGGATAATAACTTATATGTGTAATATTGAAGATTTTTACCCTAACTAAATTTTAACTTAAATTTTTTTCTTTTTTTCTCCAAGCTAATTACTGAAATAGAAAACATGAGACATAGAATCATTGAAATTCATCAGGAAATGTTTAATTATAATGAGCATGAAGTTAGTAAAAGGTGGACATTTGAAGAAGGTGTAAGTGTTTTGTTTTATAATTTTCAAAATACAGATAGGAATAATAACATTTTTCTTACACTTGATGGCAATAGCTCTCTTATTATTTCTTCTTTATTTTTGTATATTACAGTAATAAGATGTACATCTCATTTATTTCTACCATGATCAGTTTTAATCATTTCCATTATCAATTTTTGCATTCAGTTTTGAACTGTAATGTCTACTTAATTTGCACAATTTTACTGTAATTTTTCAAATCAACTTCACTGGTTATACTTTGTACAAAATGCGCTCATTTAGAGTAATTTTTATTTTTCATAAACTTTATTCTTTTTTTGTGCTTTATTAAGATATAATTTACATGCCATACAAATCATCCACACTTTAAAGTGTGAAATTTAACATTTCTTAGTATAGGTGTGAAAGATAAGTATCATCATCGCCACAGTTTTAGAATATTCTTATTGCCTCAAAAAGAATCCACTTAACTTTCAGCTCACCTTCAGCTTACCTACAATATCCCCAACCTCAGCCCTAAGATACCAGCAGTCTGTAGTTTGTTTCTATTGATTTTCCTATAATGACCATTCATATGAAGGGAATTACATAGTACATGATGTTTTACGGCTGACTGTAAAATGAATTTTGAAAAATATATCTAAATTGTAATCACCACAAAAATCAAGCTATAGAACTATTCTATCACCCCTTGGTCACTTTGCAGCATTTTCTAGGCCCAGATAGCCACTTACCTGTTTTTTGTCACTATGGTATAATTATTCAATTTTTAAAAATTCAGTGAGCAGGGTCTGGTAGCACATATTTGTAATCCCAGCTACTTGGGAGGCTCAGCAAGGAGGATCACACATTCGAGGCCAGCCTAGGAAGGTTTAGTGAGACCCTACCTCAAAATCTAATTAAAAAAGGACTGAGGAGCTGGGTGAGATGTTGCACGCCTGTAATCCCAGCGGGTTAGGAGGCTGAGACAGGAGGATTGCGAGTTCAAAGCTAGCCTCAGCAATGGTGAAGTGCTAAGCAACTCAGTGAGACCCTATCTCTAAATAAAATACAAAATAGGGCTGGGGATGTGGCTCAGTGGTAACGTGTCCCTGAGTTCAATCCCTATACCAAAACAAAAAAAAGGACTGAGAGTGTATGTAATTCAGTGGCAGAGCACTTACTTAGCATGCATGGGACCTTAGTTCAATTCCCAGAGCTGCAAAGAGAAAAAGGAAAGTTAAAAATATTCAACAAAGAATAAAATTTCTTATACATTAAAAGTGTGTGTAGTTCCATAAAATAAATGAGTAAATGAAAAATGCATTGTAGTCCATTTGTAAAACCTGAGGAATTAAAGGAATTTGAATTTAGAATTTAAAAAAATTATGATTGAAATTTCTTAATTTATTATGAATTATATCTTAAATGACTTGTATATCTAATGTATTTATAAATATTTTGGTGTTGGTATTGGTTTACTTTCATTGCCATGTCATAATTTTATTATAGATTAAAAGACCTTATTTTCATGTGAAACCATTGGAAAAGGCCCAACTAAAAAACTGGAAAGAATACTTAGAATTTGAAATTGAAAATGGAACTCATGAACGGGTTGTGGTTCTCTTTGAAAGATGTGTCATATCATGTGCCCTCTATGAGGAGTTTTGGATTAAGGTAAGAAAATTGTATGCTCTTAAACTTGAATATATTACAAACATTGATCTAGTGACTAACCTTTTTTGTACTTCTGTTGAATGTTGTTCATATAACTATATCTGTTGCATTAGGAGATGGTCTGCTTGCAACCAGATTTGACTGCTGCATATGCCAACCTCGTTGCCTCTCTTCGTCCTTCCTTACAGAAACTAGTCTAGTGGTTCAATAAAGGTGCTGAATGGGTTTAAAAATAGAATTTTATCGTTCTGTCACATATTTAATGGCTTGTTCAACTGTAAATTATTCAGTATCTCCTTTTTTCTGTATGTAGTATGCCAAGTACATGGAAAACCATAGCATTGAAGGAGTGAGGCATGTCTTCAGCAGAGCTTGTACTATTCATCTTCCAAAGAAACCCATGGTGCATATGCTTTGGGCAGCTTTTGAGGAACAGCAGGGTAAGAATAAGGAAATTTAGTTGGTATTCTTGAGACTTTGAGTTACTTCAGGATAAAATTATAATAATTGAGTTGAGGAATATATAAAGAAGAATTTCACTTTTTCTGTAAAGGGCCAGATAGTGAATATTTTAGGCTTTGCAGGCATGTTGTCTCTTGCCTAACAACTCAGCTTTGTGATTGTAACCCCAAAACAGCCATAGACAATGTATAACCAATGAGCATGGTACTTATTTTTTTTTATAAAAATAAACAGAGGACAAGATTTAGCCTGTGGGCTGTTTTTCAATACCTGACATAAAGAATATTTCAGAAGTTTAAACAAAAACATAAACATTTCATTATTATTTGTAGGTAATATTAATGAAGCCAGAAATATCTTGAGAACATTTGAAGAGTGTGTTCTAGGATTGGCAATGGTTCGATTACGAAGAGTAAGTTTAGAACGACGGCATGGAAACATGGAAGAAGCTGAACATTTGCTACAGGATGCTATTAAGAATGCCAAATCGAATAATGAATCATCATTTTATGCTATCAAACTAGCCCGGCATCTCTTCAAAATACAAAAAAATCTTCCAAAATCAAGAAAGGTGCTTTTGGAAGCAATTGAAAGAGATAAAGTATGTATTTGTATTCTTTAGAATATCTTCCTTAAATGACCAATGGTTGGTTTTTCACTTTGGCAACTATGATGAAACATTGGTCTGTATGTAATATATTTTATTACTAAATGAAGACAACAGTCCCTCTAAACTGATGTTGCCATTAAAATTATTTTCAAATTATTTTGAATTAAAAGTGAGAAAACTAAGATTATTGGATTGAAAAGGGTTGCCAACATCATAGTAATTCTGTTTTCTCTTTTGAAGTTTTACAAAAAGTTTTATGATTATTAAGTAGAACAGAGGGGTTGGGAGAATACTTTATAAACAAAAGCCTAACCAGTAGTAAATGTAGCAGTGAGATGATTATCCTTTTCCAAAGTATTTCCTTTTATATAATAGTTGATAAAAGGCAGTATATGGAACTTCTTACTTTTTAGGTTTGTAGCTATTGCCAAGTCAGTTTAAGACTGAAGGTTTAAGCTAGACATGGTGGCACAACACCTTATAATCCCAGTTCCTCAGGAGGCTGAGGCAGAAGAATAACAAGTTTGAGACTGGCCTGGGCAACTTAAGTCAGACCCTGTCTCATAACAAAAGAAACATTAGAACTGGGGATATAGCTCAGTGATGGAGTTCTTATGTAGCATGTAAGTCCCTGGCTTAAATCCCCAGTACTGCTTTAAAAAAAAAAAAAAGTTTATAACAGATCTTTTCTAACTATAATTTAAAAAATAATCTATGGTCATAGTAGAACTATTTAAATTATTGGAATCATAGAAATAATTCTTTTGTGTTTTGTTTTCTAATTGTCATTGTAGGTCAGGTCATATTAAATTCAAGAAAGAATTTATTCACATTTAACAGTTTGTATAGTTTTGAGTAGGATATCACTACCTATCAATATGCTGGAGTGTTTTTCTTTTACTTTTTTAGTTGTATGCTGAAAACAGTTAACATGAGGTGTATTTTAATGGATTTTTGGAATTAAAACAAAAATTAAGGCATTTTTAAATATCTGCTCTTATCAGAATATTTTAGAAAAATTAATTGATACTGATTTTTACACAGGAGAATACGAAGTTATACCTCAATTTACTTGAAATGGAATATAGTGGTGACCTCAAACAAAATGAAGAAAATATTCTAAATTGTTTTGACAAAGCTATACATGGCTCATTACCTATTAAAATGAGAATTACATTTTCTCAAAGAAAAGTGGAATTTCTTGAAGATTTTGGCTCAGATGTTAATAAGTAAGATCTTAATTATATTATTTATTTGAAGGGTAAATGAGTTTTGGATGGGAAGTTGATGACTGTTACAGATTTCATATATTGTTAAATTTTAAAATGTTTGCTTTGGTTACTTTTTCTTCAGATATATGTGGGAGTAAATTCAGTTTCATAAATGTATATGTGCTTAGCAGGAAGACATGGTTTGTTTTCCCTTCAGAACTGATTTCCTAGTTTTAGAATGATGATTGAAATCATGAGTGAATGAGAGAAGGTAAGAAGCAACAGTCTCATAGGAAGGGAAATAAAATAAGGATTGAACTATGAAACACATATATTATTTATATTATAATATATAAACACATTATTTATATAAACATTTAGTACGTATGTCACTAAACAGAATTGGGATTAGTCTGGAATAGGAATGACATTTTATTTGAGATTAGAGAAGAGGATAGATGGGTTGGTCCCAAAGATCATGGTTTATGAATGACCTCTTTGTGGCTGTGTTAAATTTCAGTTAAACTAATACCACTACTAATATTCAAGTGCTTTGGATTTATTAAAATATTTTATAATTAATGTAAAATTTGTAGTATAGTGAATATAGGAACTGTTATTTTAATAGACATAGAAAGGACTTAGAGACACTAGGCAATTTTTTCCAAGGTCCCTTAGCTATATTGCTTTGTGGAGTTGGGATCAGAACCTGCTTTAAAGTTTCTGCTCTTAATTTTTATACTGCCGAAGGTATATGAAGGGAAAGAGATGATGTAATTCTACCTTTTAGTTGAATGGTACAATTCTCAGAGGAAACTTAAGTCAAGCTTCATAAAGGGAGGTGGAACCTCATTTAGCTGCCACTGGATTCTAATGATAAGCCGAGGAGAGGGCATGATGATGGAAACAGATTAAATGTCATATAAAAGTAACATCTGTTTGGAGGGTTTGGTGAAATATTGGAAGTGTAAATTTTTTTTTTTTTGCGAATGCTGAGGATTGAACCCAGGGCTTCACACATGCTGGGCAAAGCACTTTGCCAGTGATTGTGCTGTGCCTTGAAAGTTCAGAGTACACACAGTAATTAGTTCATAATAACAAGCTACTTGAGTTTGGACCAGTGAAATCTAATGGTATTATTTTGAATTGGCAGTAATAGGCAGACAAATTGGAGATTCAGCAAAAAAGATATCATTGAGGCCCTTGTAACTGTAAGGTAGACTAAGATTGAATCACTTAGAAATTTATATAGGCAGTTTCCTAAATGAAAACAAACCTTGAAAAAGTAAGGTTTGGTTATTGAATATTCCAGAGAATTTTTTTCCCCTTCCTCCTTAGGCTTCTTAATGCTTATGATGAACATCAAACACTCCTAAAAGAACAGGATACTTTGAAAAGGAAAGCAGAAAATGGGTATGTAACTTCATAAATCACAAAGGGGTACTTAAAAGACACTGGAAATGCCTTTAAAGACAAATTTTTAAGTGTTACATTAATGTTGTGGTAACTTAAATACTTTATATTCATGACTTTCAAAAAAAAAATCATAGAAAATGGGGGTTGACAAACTGATTTTGAAGAGTGAAGGCCTTCAGCCTGATTGCCTGGCAGCCTCCTCCTTAAAGTCCCCACTTAGGATTCCATTGAACCTGAAGAGGATCCTGGGAGTTAAAACCATTAGAATGAGTGCAGAGTTGAGCCAAGGGAATGATGTAACAAAAGCCTCAGAGAGGATCACAAATGCAAGGCAGGCTGGCAGCAATGACATGAGTGCAATTGCTTTGGTGTAGGAAATTTAAAAGTAGAGGCAGGTGATGTGTTCCATCTTGGGTATAACTGCTCAGCTCCAACTAGTGCTATTCAGGACTATAGATGCTGTGTAGACATCATTTTAAAGCCAGAAGTATAGATTTTTACATGTAAATCTTTTAAAAACATTACCTAGGCCAAACAATTACCTACCTGTAGGCCACTTCTAGTCCCCAGGCCACTATTTTTCCACTTCTGGCATAGAGATGTATTGAGTGTGATATCTCAGTGAGAGGTCATCTAATGTAGCTGGAGGGTTTAGGTTTGTAGAGAGTGGGAAGCATGGCTGAAAGTCTCTAGGGGGCCAGAGTGAAAAGGGGTTTGATTACCTTGCCGGTTTTTTTGAGGAGGTTAGTGACCAAAGTGATCTGAGCAGATATTCTGGTTGTCAGTTGATTAACATACTAGAGAGGCCATATGTCATGTAAAGATATTAGGTAAAGTTCTTTGGGTAGATTATTGAATTTGAGGAATTTCTATGGAAAAGATTGAATCATCAAGTTTAGCTTTCAGCCTGTTAATCTGTAATTTGTAGAGCTATACATTTATGCCACTAGGTGTCTCCCCATCACTTTTGCTTCAGCTGAAACAAACCCTTCCCCATCCCACCAAAAAAGTGGTAGAAAACTCCATAAAAGAAATGTACACAGAGGACGCTCATCTAATAAGGTTCTTCTGTGGAAGTTTTAAAAGTTTACATTTTGACTTTACATAGATCAGAAGAACCAGAAGAAAAGAAAGTACACACAGAAGATACAACTTCATCTTCTACTCAGATGATTGATGGTGATTTACAGGCAAATCAAGCTGCGTATAACTATAGTGCCTGGTATCAAGTGAGTCCACATTAATTCTTCAAATATATTATTAAAAATGTATAGTTGCATAGCTTTTTTTTTTTTTTTTTTAAACATATCTTTTACTTATTCATTTTTCTGTGGTGCTGGGACTTAAACTCAGGGCCTTGGGCTTGACATACAAGCACTCAACAAACTGAGCTACATCCCAGCTCTAGCTTTTTTTTTTTTTTAAAAGAAAACTCCTTACCTTTGTTTCAAATTTGTAGCCAAATCTTAGAATTTCAGCAAAGAACACATGCTTACTTTCTTAAACATAGTTGCTTTATTTCCAGAACTCAACCATAGTTATAGTATGCTAACTTTTTTTTTTTTTTTTTTAGTACAATTACCAGACTCCTTGGAATTATGGACAGTATTATCCTCCCCCTCCAACCTGATGCGAAAATGTAAATTTCAGATGGAATATGTTAAAAGTATGAAATTATTTTTTTTAAATGAGGGATGTAAACATAGCATAAGCTTGTTTGTTGTATTTGATAACTTGTTTTCCGTTTCTGTGTAACATGATTTGTTTAGTAATAGGGGAAAATATCAATTAGTAGCTTACCACAGATACTATTTCCTACCATTTATAAAATTTACTTTTTATTGGAGAAATATTTTTTTTATTTTTTGCATTAAGTGGTCTAGAATTCTTTTGCAATGCATTTGCAACAGTTTTGTAGCCTTAAGTGTAGGAAAAAAAAAACTGACTTCAAATCATGTCAGTGTAGTACAAGATTCTGAAAACACATAAGGGCTGGTTATTAAGGATTTACCTCCTCTGTAAGACAAAAAATGATTTTTAACTGTTGCTGACAAGGTTGTCTTGAGTGTTTCAATTATACTTGTGAATTTGGATGTAACTGCAGAAAAGATACACTATTGAAGTATGCCTTGGAATAGATTATAAATGAGAAAATGTCATGTTTGCATCCCTTTAAAAATGAAAATCATATCAAAAGTATGTTGTTTCAGGAGACTTTGTATTTAGATTATTCACGTAAAACTGTGAGCAAGCTTTCATTTTGATCAAACTGATCATCTTCATTTTTGTAATAAAACTGAACATCCAGCAATTGTTTATGAATTCATTTTGTATGGGGGGAGCACCTAGTATTTTATACTCGGCATCAGTGGTTCACTGGTCTTGAAGTGAACTTCCAAGATTTCTTCACCCTTAACTGGGCTTTAAGTTGTGTCTTTGACGTCTCATCATACAATGATATTTAAAGATTTTATAATGACAATGTCCATGGCAAGGCTGCCCAGATAATTTTATTGAGTTATTGCCTTTTGGATAAGTCCCTAGTCCTGTTTACCTAATCAGAACATTAACACAATAATTCCAAACGAGTCAAATCAAGACACTGGAGATATTTTTATTGAGCCTTTTAGTTTACATGAGGTAAAAGGCCAAACAGTTCTCCTTAACCAATATTTTATGCAGCTATAGTAAAATATTTTAGACTTTAGGGACTTATAAGGGATTACATTTCTTAAAAGTTGGTCAAGTAAATAAAATTTAACACTTTGAATCTTCCAGTTGACTCTTCCCTTATAACAGAAACAAGCTCTAAGTTTCAAGGCCAAGTTTTATCATTGTTGTTGTCATCTTTAAGTCTCAGGTACTTGGTTATTTCAGTCAATATCCACTAATTCTACTTCAAAAATGAGTTTTGCATTTGGTGGAATTCTGTTTAGAAAGTCAAGGTAAATTTGATAAAAAGTACCTCTCTTCTATCCTCAACAACCTTAATATAAAATTAGAATTATGTGCTCTAGACATCTAGAACGAAAAGCTTTGTAGTTCATTCAGAAGCTAATACATAACAAGCCTAGAGATTCCTAAAGTTTCTTTAATGATAAATAGAAATCATAACCTACAATGTAGGCTGACTAGGTTAAGCTGAACTTACTGGGCTCCCCCTTAACCTAGATACCTCAGTAATACTGCCAAATTAGCCATCCTTTTATGAAGGCTACTAGCCAGTGAAATAAATAAATAAAAATGGTGATAGCATTCTACTGAGTATATATGCTGTAAAAAAGTTTCATGAGATAACTCATGGTATTTGCTGTGAATTTAAAGATGCCAAGTGCAGAGAAGGGTGTGATTTATGTGTGTCAAATTCAACTTAAGATGCTTCACATTTGAGAGAAAGCTCCAGGTGGCCATCTGGTTTTAAAAGGCTGAAAACTATACTTAAATAAGTTTCACTGGTAGGACTTCTAAAATTTTTTTTTCACCAAAACTTAAAATTGAACGGGGCTAACAGGAATGGAACCAACGACAGCAATACCTACATTCCCATTTTTCTGCTGAAGTGGTGTGGTGTGAATGGTCTGGAGTCATTTGCCTTTTTGATTTTAAATGTTCACAAACTGGGCCTATCAGAGAAGTACTGTCTTAAGTATCGATAATAAATGCTTATTAACACTACGCAGTCCTGTGGTCTTCTTCATTTCCATTTATAATCCCCAACGTGTTTCCTATTTCTAAGCCATGACTAATTTAATAACTTTAAATTAAAATGTATCATAAAATTACCATAAGCTGTATTTAAAACCCAGTTTGTTGGTTGTACTGGACATTGTAATTTATTGAAGTAAATCCTTCAACTACTAAAATACAAAGAATTTGCCTTTCAAAGAGGAAAGCTTAAAATTTGCAGTGAAAATCTTAAAAATAAGAAGTTGAATAAGAGACAAAAAGGATGAGTCCAGCTCAAGCCTGAATAATTTGTACCAACAGAAAGTATTGAAGTTATTATCTGATGTGCATGGTTGTATGGCCCTGTTGTCCCAACTTAACCAGGAGACTGAGGTGGGAGAATCACTTCTAAGCCCAGAAATTGGAGGCCAGCATGAGTAACTCAGCAAGACCCCATCTCAAAAAAGAAAAAAAAAAGAGGCGGGGGCTTCTCTATATTGTATGTGTTGGATAAATATCAGGAAGACTAGTCTGAACAGGAGTCCTCATTTCTCATCTGGAGCCTAGCCTAGATAGCCTCTTTCCCAAAATTTTCAGGTGATCTTTCCCAAGTTTTTCTCTTTCATTATGAAGGGGAAAAAGGATACTTGGCATCAGGCTGTCCTTTCTTTCCATAAGCCCATTCTGGTTCAATCTCCAGTCGAGCCTTTTCTCCTTTACTCATAGTCAAGAGTGCTTCGTCCCACTAAAGGCCAAGAGCAAAATGAAAAAGTAATGATATTTAAAAAAAAAAAAAAAAAGGAAAAAAGCAATATAAGAACAGCAAACATGAATTAAATTTTAAAAAGGGATTCTGGATTTTATTATATCCTAAGGGTAATATCCTTGGTTGAGTCCCTAAAACTTCAATTTCCTCAATAGAAAAAAAAAATGATATACTAATATTTTTTCCAATGTGATGCTCAAACTCCTCAAATGTAAATCACTTTTGTAAACTGCAACATGCAATGCATTATGGAAACAGTTTGTTATTGGCACCATTATAAAAAATTGTTTTATGCATCTCAGGACAAGGCTCAGGAGTTTATTTTTGTAGGGATAAACTAGCAAGCATTCTACAATTTTAAGATTACCAAATTGTCCTGTTACAGCACTAAACTCTTTGCTGAAGGTAAAACTAACTTTTCAAAGAAATGATAAAGGCTTCTGGGTTGCCTCTCCCATGGTTTCCAAATTTGGATTTTTTTTTTTTTTTTTTTTGTGGTGCTGGGGATCGAACCCAAGGCCTTGTGCTTGCAAGGCAAGCACTCTATCAACTGAGCTATCTCCCCAGCCCCAAATTTGGATTTTAAAGCCAGTTATTTAAATAGTTTAAGCATCATGAAATAAATATAGAGTATATTCCTAACATCATATATTCTGTTGAAATGCAACAATCACATGAAATTCAAGGGATAAAGATCTTTTATATCTGGAAATTAATAATATGGTGAACTAGAAGAAATTTACCAGTATGTAAATAAGTTACAGAATTAGAAAAATTGCTGAACTTGATATATAGTTGTATCAACTTTGTATAAGCAGGTATCAGTTAAAATTATGTGCTACTAAACCTTTAGTTTTAATGTTTTATATTCTGATTTGAGCTTTGGATATGATTAAACTACACCCACAGTACAAAGGTATTATGTTAAGAATTCTTACAACTATTTAAATAGACATTTCAGTTATTCATGTTTGATGTTCTCCACTGAGAACCATGGCAGGTCTTATCATAGAAAACTAATTTAGGGCAGCTGCTTTCATCTCCTTTTGTATACTACCCTGGTCAATACAACTCAAGCCAACTTCTTTTCACAGTTTCCTTTGTTATCTCTAACATATACAGGTGGGTTAAAGCAGGCTTACATTTCAAATTTTACATAAACAAATTCCTGGTTTACAAGTACTTCAGTGTACCTTTTCTGTACATTGTAACATTTTGCAGTAATTTTAAAGACGGGATATAGTTCAGTTGGTAAAGCAGCCATGAGTTCAATTCCCAGTGCCCCAAATCTTAAAGACAGATTTAGAGGGTCAAATATTCTCATCACAAAGTATTTATGAAGAAAAATATTAAAAGGGTTAGACATGGAAGAAACTAATATTTGAGTTCCTATTATATTATGTGCTTGGTTATGTTCATTTAATCTTGTAACAAATTTGAGCTAGGCAATACTCCCGTTTTTTATATAGTTGTGGCAACTGAGACCCAGACAACTTAATTTGACATGAAAGCTGGCACCCAATCTGTCAGACTCCAAAGACTGTTTTCATTATACCCCTAATTCTTATTTGTATAGTCCTGTACCACAAGTAGTATGTGACACAGTATCTATTGATTCACTGTCATTCTTTACTTACTCCTCTGATAACTTTGCCCACTCCAACTTTAAAACTTAGAGGCTTGGCATTTTTCTTCTTCTTTGAACCTGTAAAACAGATTTTTCTTATAATTAATGATATACTCTAGTTTTAAGAAATTAAGATTCAGTGGAAACTGATTTAATTGACCTAAGAATTATAATACAGTGTATTTGAAAAGGAAAAATCAATTCAGAAAGCCAAGTAAATTCATTAAGAAAATTCTGGATGTAAAAATAATGATCTGGGGGCTGGGGAAATACAGCTGAGTCGGTCAAGTGCTTGCCTTGTACACACAAGGCCCTGGGATCAATCCTCAGCACCATACACACAAAAAAACTAAATGAAGGGTATAAGATTAGGACCTATATTTATCCCACTAAAATAGCACACTTTTGCCTTTTATATTAAAACACTAAACAATCACTTTGGGATATTGCTATGGTGTACTGAGGCTTGGTCCTCAATGCAGCAGTGTTGATTGGGTCTATTAAGAGGTGATTAGGCCACTAAGAAGGATTCATGCTTTTCTCAGAGGAGTGTTCTTACTCTTATGGGCCTGGACTGATTACCTCTAGAGGCGATTGTCAATAATGCAAGCCTGGGACCATCCCTCTCATTTTCACACTTTTTCTACTTTTCTACCAAGCTTGGAGCAGCATGACTATGTGCCAACATAAACCTCTTTTATAAATTACCTAGTCTCAGGAGTTCAATGTATTAGAGCAACAGAAAATGGACATAAAATAAGACATTAGCCAAATTTACACTATACTCCCTTCATTTTCTGTTTTCCAATAACCACAAGTTCTTCAACCAGACAGTAATCAGTGAATTGAATCTTCCTCCAAGTAACTCATAGGTACAAAAGACATGGAAAAAAGTAGGCTAACAACTAAAAAAAAAGGGCACTGCCAACTGTTCAATCTGTCTACTACATAATGTGCTGCAATGTCTTAAGGCAAAAAGGTAGGATTACATTAAGACTTACTTGTTTGAATATTGGTATCAAAAACAGTCCCATCCTGAAGTGTTCCTGTATACCAGCAGTGAACAACATCTCCTTTCTTGGGAAAGTTGGTTTTATCTCCCTTTTTTAGAACAGATTTTGTATATTTTGGTGGACCCTAAAAATAAACAAAAACCAACAGTTATTAATTTCATAAGCCTTTTCTGAATCTAAGACAACCAAGACCTGTGATGTCTTAAGCACTAATAATTTCAAACAGCTCAAGATCTAATTACTAGGATGAACCCCTCTCTCCTTAAAGTGCCTGCCTGCCTGCCTGAGAAAACTTGAAGCTGTCTTTAGAATTTACTATTCATTCTAGCCAATATTGGATAGGAACCCCCCAGCCCCCAATCTCCCAGTACGGGTGGGAGGTTAGCAGCCTAAAACTTTTCAAGGACTGGATAGTAAACTTACTTCCTCAAAAAGGCCCAACCACTTTTACGCAATTCAGAGTGGAACTTCTCTTTCCTCTATTGCCAGTAGACTGAATAAAATCTGTTTTCACAACTTTAATGTCTGTTTACCTTTGACACAGTTAGTCAACAATTCAATTGTTGGAGTGAAGAACTGGCAGCTATTCTTTCCTGTCTCTACAGTGCCTTCTGTAAACCTCTGTTGTAACACCTGATTACACTTGTTGCAAATTCTTTTTTTTTTAATGTATATAAGTTCTAGATGGATACAATACCTTTATTTTTATGTGGTGCTAAGGATCCAACCCAGTGCCCCACAGGCTCTAGGCAAGCACTCTACCACTGAGCCACAATCCCAGCCCCCATATTGTAATCTCTTCACTCCAAGGTCTAGAATTGTGGATCTCAAACTAGCAATTTTGCTTTTCCAGGTACATCTCAAGTGTTCGGAGACATTTTTAATTGTTACAACTGGGAAGGGCTGGGGAAGACAGGATACTGCTGCCACCTAGTGGGCAAGGGTGAGAGATGCTACTAAACATCCTTCAGCCTGGGACAGCCCCACCAACAATTAATTGTTCATCCAAAATGTCGTCATTGCCAAGGTTGAGAAATGTTGGTCTACAATGTACTTGACTTTTAAGAAATGTTGAATGACAAAGTAAATGAACTCACTTCTCATATAGCAGAAAATATATCTTTAGCCCATATGAATACCCACTACAAGCAATAAATTGGAATTTGATTACTCTTGAGATTTGGGCTGGAAATTAACATGTGGTTTACAAACAAAATAAGCACTCTGTAATCTCAATAATTTCATGCTATCTTATGTGATCTTATCAGAAAGCCAGCTTCCCTTTAGGATAGACTATAAATTTTCCCTCTTAGATTAATACATATTTGAAATTTCACAAAACGAAGATTTAAGAAATCACTAGTAAAATTTCCTATTAAAGATCTCTGTACCAAGTATTATAGCTGTGTATTTTAATCACTTATCAAGTATCTTTTGTTTTAAATGGGGTAAATGCAAGTAATGAATTCTCAGCATTAAATTCTGATATGAAATTATATGCTTTCTGGAAATGTCTCTTAAGGGCTGTAGGTCTAAAACTATCTTGCAGTCACTTACTTTTTCAGCTTTACTGAAGAATAATTTACAAATACCTCCAGTTCTCTTTGGTTTACAGACCTAGAAAAATGTCACTCTGCTAGGCTTGGTGATACATACCTGTAATCCCAACTACTTGGGAGGCTGAGGCAGGAGGATCTCAAATTAGAAGCCAGCTTTGGATTCTTTTCTTTTTCTTTCTTTCTTTCTTTCTTTTTTTTTTAGTACTAGGGATTTAATTCAGGGGAACTCCACCAATGAGCCACATCCCCAGCGCTGCCCCCATCTTTTTTTTTTTTTTTTGTATTTTATTTAGAGACAGGGTCTCATTGTGTTGTTTAGTGCCTCGCTTTTGCTGAGGCTGGCTTTAAACTATGAGAGCCTCCTGCCTCAGCCTTCCAAACCACTGGGATTATAGGTGTGCACCACTGAGCCCCGCCAGCCTTGGCAAGTTTGAGACCAGCTTCAGAAACTTAGTGAGACCTTTTGGTACTGGGGACTGAAACCAGAAGTGCTCTACCACTGTGTTACAGCCCTTTTTTAATTTTGAGACAAGGTCTTGCTAAATTGCCCAGGTTGGCTTTGAATTTGTAATCCTCCTGCCTTAGCCTCCAGATTTGCTGAGATTATATTTGTGCACCACTAGCACCTGGCTTCAAAATTTAAAAAAAAAAAAAAAGGGCTGGGTAAGTGGGTGTGGTGGTGCACACCTGTAATACCAGTGCCTTTGTAGGCTGAGGCAGGAGGATGCAGAGTTTAAAGCCAGCCTCAGCAAAAGTGAGGTGCTGAACAACTCAGTAAGACCCTGTCTCTAAATAAAATACAAAGCGGGGCTGTGGATGCAGTTTAGTGGTAAAGCCACCCGAGCTCAATACCCAGTCCTGGGGCAAGGGGGATTGGGGAGTCTAAACCAAGTGTGGTACACACCTATAATCTCAGTGATTTGGGAGACTGAGGCAGGAGGATTACAACTTCAAGGCCAACCTGGGTGATTTAGAGAGACCCTGTCTCAAAACATAAGGGTTGGGGATGTAAAGTGCTAAGCGCCTTAGGTTTAATCCCTACTACTGCAAAAATCCAAAAGATACTGTCCAGACTAACAATGCCTCAACTAAAAGCTATTAACATATCAAGAAATTTGATGAGCTACGCCCAATGGTGCACACCTGTAATTCCAGTGACTGGGAAGCTGAGGCAGGATTCCAAATTTGAGAACAACTTATTGAGGCCCTATGCAACTTAGTGAGACCCTGTCTCAAAAAAGGGGGGGGGGGGGGATTGGGAATGTGGCTTAGGGCTAGAGCACCCCTGGGTTCAATCCCCAGCAACCTCCACCCCCCACAAATGTGATGAATGGGTTAATATCTGCTTGGCATATTTTACTCGATATGCATTGAAACTTTAGAATATATAGGCTTTTACAATGAAGAACATTTAGTAAGTAACAGGGAAACTGGACATTAAATACCTATTATTTGTCAATCACTTAACACATACTTTTCTTCACATTTAACCTACAGCTGTTCCCTGAAGAGCATATCATCTACTTACTATTTTGCAGATGGTTCAAGGTATTTATTCACATAGCTAGTGAAAAGTATGGGTTTGTCTGAATCCAAAGCCCCTGTTCTTTCCATTATACCACAACACCTCAAGAATTAGTGATAATGATAATTAATGTTTATTGATGTTAATAGTTACAACAGTTAATTTCTGAGCATCCTCTATATTACCTAGTACTATTCCAAATGCTTTACATGCATTAACTCTTGTAACAGTCACTATCTTACAAGGTAGGTAATACGTAAAGATAATGAAACATGAGGACAGAACAGTTAAGTAACCTGCTTAAGGTCTAACAACTCTTGAATGGCTGAGGATTGGAAGTAGGCAGACTGGATACGTAGGCCATGCTCTTAACCACTTCTCTACCTCTCAAGCACATACAGGATGTCAGGTATTAATACAAGTTTCTTATGTCAATTCATTTAACTGATGAGAATAGTGGTATTTTCTCCATCTTCTAGAGAGAAAGATGTGGATAATGCAACTAGCCCTATCTAATTCAGTGTGAGGATTATTACTTTCAATGAAAAGTAAGCCGTTTCCCTAAGTCAAAAGCTACAGCTTGAATAAAATATGTACTAAGAAAGTAACTTAAAGTACATCTAAATTTGAACTAGCCAAAGTGCTCAGTAGCAATACAGAGCTAGTGCTACAGTATAGATCTTTTTTTGTTGTTGTTTTTAACCAGGAATTGAACCCAAGGGTGCATAACACCTGAGCCACATCCCCAGCCCTTTTTTTTTTGGTACTGGGGATTGAACCCAGGGCCTTGTGCATGCGAGGCAAGCACTCTACCAACTGAGCTATATCCCCAGCCCATCCCCAGCCCTTTAAAAAAATATTTTATTTAGAGGCAACATCTCACTGAGTTGCTTAGGGCCTTGCTAAGTTGCTGAGGCTGGCTTTGAACCGGCAATCCTGCCTCAGCCTCCTGAGCAGCTGGGATTACAGGCATGCTCTTTTATACCTGGCCCCAAGCCTTTTTATATTTTATTTTGAGATAGTCTTGCTAAATTGCTGTGGCTGGCTTTGAACTGGCAATCCTCCTGCCTCAGCCTTCTGAGCCACTGGGATTATAAGTGTGGGCCACTGCTCCTGGCTTATAGTTTGGATATACTGAAAGTACCCCAAAGGCCCATGTGGCGAAGGCCTGGCCCCCGGCTTGTGGTGCTACTAGAAAGTGGTAGAACTTTTAGGAGGTAGGTCCCCTGTGGAAGGAAATTAGCTCACAGGGGACATGCCCTTGAAGGGGACTGTTACCCCAGACCCTGCCAGTTTCTCTCTTTGCTTCCTGGCTATCATGAAGTGAGGGCTTCCTCCACAAAGTGCTTGCCACTGACCAATTGACCATAGATGGAAACCATCAAAATAAGCCATTTTTCCTTGTAAATTGTTTAACTCAGGTGTTTTGTCAGTGATGGAAAGCTGAATAACAAGAGTAGTCACTACTGTATCAAACAGTATAGTTTGAGAGAGCACAGAATTACTGTACTAAGGCTTCTTTTTCTTCAATTAGGTGTGTTGGCAAAGTATCATTTTAGACACCTTATTGGAATGGCCATTTTTATACAAAATGGATGAAGAAAATTAAGGCAAGAAATCAGCTTTTCTAAAACCTTCTGAGGCCTTTGGATGCTTGAAAATATTAATAGGATAAATTTTAAAAGAAAGATTATATTTAAGAGCATTAGTCCTGAAGGAGATATGAAAAGAGAGAACATTTAAACTGGAAAGAAAGGAACGTGGGCTGGGCAGATAGCTCAGCTGGTAGAGTGCTTGCCTCATAAGCACAAGGCCCTGAGTTCGATCCCCAGTACCGCAAAAAAAAAAAAAAAAAAAAAAAAAGAAGAAAGGAATGTTTATAGTTATAGACATGCAAAGGAAAAGAAGAGTCAAACATTCACAGAACTTTTAAGCAGGGAAGAAAGGAATGATTATAACTACAGGTCTTATAGAAAATCATACAGCTGAGGGCTAGAGATAAGAGGCAGAGTACCAGTCTAGTATCTGCAAGGCTACCTAAGTTCAATCCCCAGGATCATGAAAAGAAACATAAAAAGGTAGTTTAGGACTCCCACGTGACCTCTCTGTATTATCTTTAGCTCTTAAGAATTTGGCTTTCATTTGCAGCTTTTTCTTAATCCTTTAAGCATGTAACATCTGCCTCCTAATACCACCCTCAGCCCAATTTTCTGGAAGGTAATGCTGCCAATTGTTTTTGCAACCCTTTAGTAATTATGGTTCTATTTACCTTAGTAACTGCTGAAAATCTGCTCAGGATATATAACATTTACCAAACATTAGTTGTGATAAACCTCCAAAGTACTTTATGTGTGTATATACCCAAAAACATTTTTTTTTCAACCAATATAAAGAGATCATGCAAAATTAGTTTTATTCATATAAACATCTACAACTCTATACTTGAACTTACACTCTGTCCACAAATACCCAAACGCTTTCTTCATCAAAAAACTATACCTGTTTATAAGAACTAAAAATAAATTACTAAGACTGCTATCAATGAGTGTTCTTAGTATGTTAATATAAAAACTGAAAGATTATAGTCAATTCAGATCTAAGTTGTTCTTAGTAGATACCCTTAGCTCTAAGGATTTCCATTTGCAGAAATGATTTTATCTGGTTCTTCAAATCTTTGTACCAAAATATAAAATCTGAGCTGGGAAAGATAAGACAAATGAATCTACACCCTACAGCCAGGATTGGAGTATTTTCATTGCCAGGGACACCATGTACATTAGAAAAAGCTAAAAATAGTGAAAAAAAAAAAAGTTTCTTTGACTCAGTACAATTTGGCTAGAGAATCAGGTCCTTTAAATAGCTTTCAAAGCTCAGAAGGTCTGGCCAGACGTGGAGGCAATAATACAAAGAAGAATTTCACAGGATAGGCTACTACTTGTAAAGAAGTGATTCTTTGGATTTCTATCCCAATTCCTAAGAGAGATGGCACACTAGAATTCAGAGTTTGGCTCACTGAAAGTGTCTGTATTCAATCATCCCTCCCTTTGAGAAGTCAGTGCTAGAAAGGAAACAATATTTCTAAAATTGACATAAATAATAAAATAGGAATATACTGTAGACAAACCTCATCCAGAGTCTCTTCAGACTTGGTTTCTTTGGGTTTATCTTCATTAAGCTTCACATTTTTCACTTGCTCGGACACTTTACTTACACTTTCAGTACCTTTGAATCGCTGTAAAAAATATTCTAACATCAACATTGAGGATAGACTAAAAATTAGGATGGGCATCCAGATTTTCAGCCTCTCAAATAAGCATCTGCATGATGAATACACATTATGTAACACAAATTTAAATCACCTAAGGAAACCACACAAGAACAAAGGAAGAAATATGTTAAGTATTTTAATAAAGCATGATGCTTAGATTAGCTAACAATATAAATTCTAAAATAATAAGAACCATGACCTTTAGAAAAGACAACTCAGACTTGGAGATATGAATACTACTCAAACGGCTTCTTTTTTTTTTTTTTTTTTTTTTTTTTTTGGTCCTGGGGATCGAACCCAGAGCCTTTTGCATGCAAGGCAAGCACTCTACCGACTGAGCTATCTCCCCAGCCCTCCCACGGTTTCTTAAAGATTATTTTCTGTGGAAGCTGAAGATTTCATAGGGAACAAATATTGAAGAGTATATTAAAATATCTTTCTAAAGGCTCATCTTAAACCAGAATTCTGTCATTAAATTCTATAATGAAATGGAACTTACTTTCTCCATACAACATTTTATATGCAGTGTAAATGCTTCATATAATACCATCTGACTAATGGATTTATCATTTAAGAGTTTGTTGTCTCAATTTAAACTACTAGAAAATTATTTTAAAAAATCTGGTTCCTTTCTTTTTTTCTTGGGGAGGTGGAATACTGGGGATTGAAGTCAGAGGCACTCAAACACTGAGTCACATTCCCAGTTCTATTCCATATTTTATTTAGAGACAGGGTCTCACTGAGTTGCTTAGTAGCCTTCCTTTTGCTGAGGCTGGCTTTGAACTCCTTCCTGCCTCAGCCTCCCGAGCTGCTAGGATTACAGGTGTGTGCCACTGCAACAGGCAAAATCTGGTCCTTTTCAAAATACCAAAACATGCTGGGCAGGGTGGTTGCCTACCTCTAACCCCAGCAACTGAGGGAGGCCAAAACAGGAGGATGACAAGTTCAAGATCAGACTTGGCAATTTAATTCAAACCCCAGTCCACAGAAACAAAATAAAACAAAAAGCAAAACCCTCAAAATTCCAAAATATTCTGCCATGTTGCAGATTAGTCTTGCTAGATTTGATAGCTAGTCCAGTTATGATTATAATTAAAAAAAACTGCAGGTGGAAAAACTCCCAATTCTGCAAATAAATGCATTTAAAACTTCTCGTTTGAAATAAAACTTCTAAAATGATTCCTGCTCATAGAATGTAAAAATACTCACCTTACTTTCAAACAGATGGTTATAGGCTGTAACCAAATGGTCCTTATTAGCTGTCTTGGCTACATTTTTAATGTTGCCTAATAATTTATGTTCTGCAAGAAACTATAAAGAAAAAAGCCAGTTAGACAAAATAATTTCCCTCAAGAAGGCTCTAAAAGAAAAATTGGAGCCAAGTGTGTTTATGTGTGCCTGTGGTCCTAGCTACTTGAGGGGCTGAGGCAGAAGGATTGCATGAGCCTAAGAGTTTGAGACCAACTTGGGGCAACACGCCAGACGCTGTCTCAAAAAGAATAAAAAAGAAATTAGCAACTGACCTTTCAATGTTAGTTATGTTTTTGAAAGTATTAATAAAGAAGAAATGAAATAAACACTTTGGGGAGCCTACAGCCATGCTGGGTATGGCTCTCCTGACCTATCTGTAACCCATAGTTGGTTAAGAATGAGTTACAGATAGGTCAAGATAACTACAACCATCTATCTATGGACTGTAAAGTCATAGTATCTTGGTTAAAATCAACTTCTGATCTTGTACAGAGGACCAAGTTTTCCATATCTGTAGTGGACGATTAATAATAAGATTTGTTAAAGAACTGTGGTAAGAATAAAATGCAATAGTCCATTTAATGCGTTTAGCTAAAAGCCTGATGCGTACTAAGAACTCTTAGCTATAATGTAAATAAACAGCTCACAGTAATAAAACTTCCTTTTCTCTCAAACATAAGACTGTAAGTTGACAAATGGACACCAAAATACCACTACTGAAATATCAAGTTGTAATATGTTCATCTCAAAATCATGTATTTGTTAATATCATGTAATTTTCATGATATCATTTCTCTTATTCTGCTTCCTTTCTTGCTTTGTGGTCCTTGTTGGAATTCTCATCTCAAAGTTGTCCTCTGGTGTCTTTCTTTTTGTGGTACTGGGAATTGAACCCAGGGCCTCAAGCATATTAGGCAGGCATTCTACCATGGAACTATATTCCTAATCCTTCGAATAGTTTTTCTAACATTATCATTATTCCATTTCCCCCTCTTTGCTTTCTTTCCTTCTTTTGGAGAAATGTTCTAAATGATAAAGGTTGACTGGAGAAAGGAGATAAAGTTGATTACGCATAAATAATCAACTGCATTAGCACTCATGAATTAATAGTTCATGAAAAATATCTGAAATATAAACATCTCTTTGATATGCTCAATAAAATAACTGTAGAACATAGCAAATATAGGTTTACATATGCGAATGATCAGCAGAGAATATGCATTTAAATGATTAGTGTTATAAAAACATGATAATCCAAGTATCTGACCTAACATTAGATTCTACATTGGGATGATCTGTTTTATAAGAATTTAATGAAATACGGTACTGAGGCATTGCTACAATATGTTTACTCATTTCTATTGTTTCAGCTGAAATATTCCGTTCAGAGAAAATAATTTCATTAAAATAGTATAAGATCCTCGACACAGGTCTTTTCCACCTATCCCCAAATGCAGAAAAAATGTAAAACAGGTTTAAGCATGTGAATGATCACTACAGAATAATTATTTAAATGACTGTTATAAAATAGAATCACAGAAATGGTATTTTTATATTTTCCATTTTAAAATTTAAGAGAACCATAGAGAAACCATCCAGGCTGCTGCTTGTTTCAGAGATGTGGAAGATGCTGTCTGCACAACGATATGTACAAGTAGTTCAGCAATTATGAAGGGTATGATGGATCTTAATTTCTGAAGGACAAAAAAAAGTCAGGTCTGCCAAAAATAACCAGTGACTACAGATCGGTACTTAAGATGGAGACTGCTAAAAAATGCAGGGCACACATTATAACAAATACCAGAAAGATTTCTTAATCTGATGTTTGTAACACTGGGAGACCACTGTGTAAGAAATGCACATGTACATTCCTTAAATATAAAGATGAAAAAGTTAAAGGGTCAATATTTTTCTAAAAAGTTAAACCACAACCTACGGGTTTTTGAAAAGTCGCAAGGATTAATACTCGGTATTTAATGAATTAGTGAGGAAAGAAAGGTGCACATACAGTTCCCACGCAAATTTCAAATCCCTCCCCATTTCCCTAGTAGCCAGCACTCCGCTCCCGGGTCTCATCCAATCCTCTATTCCTCTGCTCCCACCTCAGCCACCAATATCTCCGGGTTCCTTTTTTCTGGCCTCCACCCTCATTTAAGGATTCCAGTGGAGTTTTAAATTCTGCGATTGCAACCTGAATGCCCCAGGAAATAAGGCCGTTCCCGCGCCGGCCCGTGGGACGGGAGCTCACAGGAACCGCTCCGGCCTTCTGCGCCACGGGCCGCCGGAGGACGAGGGCGGGGGCACAGAGGAATACGGAATGTATGGGCATCTCCGGGGGGGTGAGGAGTCCCTCAGCTGAACCAGCCCGGCCGCCCAGCCGCCTCTGGTACCGAGTCTGAACCGTGATCCTGTAGAAACTTGATAATGTCCTTCTTGGGCAGCTGCTCACTGCGCAGCTGCTCCACGGTCCACGCCCGCTGCGGAACGACCGCCGCCATCTTCCCCCGCTGCCTCTGCTTTACTGAGCCAGCCCGCTTCAGTTCGGCACCGCCCCGCCTCTAGGGCGTGGCGTGGGCCCCACGGAGCTCGAGGGGGCGTGCCCACTGCATTACCGGGCGGGATTGGTGCCTGTTCTTGATTGACGTCAAGGCTGTGCTATGAGGGCTTCTTTGTTGAGTGGGTGTTAAAACCCTGCAAAAGGGGCCACGCCGACTGGCTGCGCAGAAAGCATCGAGCAGAATTCGGTTCTCGTTTGGACCCCTTGCGGGACAACCTCTGAGGGTAGTGATATTTACCAGCCATTACCCACACTGCTCATTACTTATGGCTTGCGCTACCTTAAAGGTCCAGTCTATAACCTGTTTAAGAAAACAGCATTCAGACTACTAATCTCATTTTATCTAGTTGTTGTCCTAAAGATTCATCCCTGAATTGACTCTGTCCTTGTCCATGAGAACAATCCATACCTCGCTAACTCCCTTTTAAAGCTCACATAAATGAAACGTAAATACATACTCCTCCCTAACCAAAACAAAAACTTTATTCAGAAATTTCAACAAATTAATGTAAAGAAGCTGTACTTCAGGATGCGACTTACTGATGATGGGTGGCATTAATTCTTATTGCAGCTACGTGGTGTGTTTGTAATTTTCATCAATACAAGAGGGATCAAATTTATATATTAAGTCATTAGATTTAGAATGGAGAAACCAGGAATTGCATCCAAGTCCGGGTGGAAAGGTATAACTAACAGTAGAATAATTGCACATCTACGTTTACTGCTCTAAAACTGTAGTAAAGATGAAATTCTGAGGAAACATCAGAATACCTTTTATTAATTTTCTAACGAATAACGGGGCCAGACTACATTCACTTCCCTTTAAACAGTAAATTATTAGAATAATGAGTTGCCACTCCCAAGACAGCGAAACGATTAGGCAGTTTTCTGTCTAGATAGTGGAATGAGATATAGCTTTAATTTTTTCCACGCTCCTTTTATTTTCTCCACATCACCTGATTTAATTGCCCAATAACGTTAAGTTCACAAAATTATGAGCATTCCATTGTCCTCGGGATCTCAAGGTCATTTGTTTTATTATTGTAAACGATATCACGTTCTCAATTTCGCTCATACGCCTAATCGGTGGAAACGGAACTCAAATTCAACCTGGTAAAATTGTGAAGGTGACTAAATTTAGAGTAACTCCTTAGCGATGCGCATGCGTATCCGGGATTTCCTTAAGGGTTTCCGGGAAGCCAGCCAATCATATTCCCAGCGCAAACTCAATGGCGGCATTTTCAACTGGATGATCTGGCTGTGGTTCCGCCTTCTTGTTCCATATCTTTGTGTGAAGGAAACCGATGGGGATCCAAACCGAGCGAGTAAAGCTGCTGTGGCTCCCGGTTACTGAGCGAAGCTTTTGGTGGTCGTCGGCCTCATGAGCGGTCGGCAAAGAACGCTTTTCCAGACGTGGGGCGCAAGTGTTTTCCGATCGGTTGAGACTCCCAGTTGCAGCTCTGGAACTGAGCGGCCTCAGGACCCTGTCAGCTCAAAGGCGCGTTTACCTGCAGCGGCGGAGGCTCAGGCGGAGTCGGACGATGATGTGTTGTTAGTCGCGGCCTGTGAGGCTGAGCGGCAGCTGAGTCTAGAGAATGGCGGATTCTGCACCTCAGCGGGCGCACTGTGGATTTACCCCACTAATTGTCCGGTGCGGGACTACCAGCTGCGCATCTCCCAGTCCGCACTGTTCTGCAACACTCTGGTGTGCCTGCCTACCGGGCTGGGAAAGACCTTTATTGCCGCCGTGGTCATGTATAATTTCTACCGCTGGTTTCCTTCCGGCAAGGTAGTTTTTATGGCCCCCTCGAAACCCTTGGTGACACAGCAGATGGAGGCTTGCTACCAGGTGATGGGCATCCCGCAGTCCCACATGGCCGAAATGACAGGTATTTGGGAAAGAATGGGTTGATTTGAAAATAAGGGTTTAGTTTCCAGGGATGAACATACGTTGTGGTGGAAATAGAGCTGAAGAAATTCCTGACCCAGGTGGAATACTTACCAGATCCAAATATTCTTACCTTACATTCTTTCTGAGTGTAGTAGGTCCAACACTGACGTTCAACCTTCAGAGAATCTCCGTAGTTTATCAGAGAATTTGAAGCATTAGTGTCTTATATCCCATGGGCATTCTAGCTAAGAATGATTTCCTAATTGAAGAATTTGCTTCGCTTCAAGTATTATGCCATTTTGAATAAATTGTAAGGACAATTTATTTAAATATGCTCCATGATAAAAGGCGGCGTTGACATTTGGGCCATATCAGAGATTTAACATGTAGCATTTCAGTGAATTGTTACATTGTTCTTAAGCACATTTCTAAAGCATGACTACATTCCGAATAGATCAGACTATTTTTAATTTAAAATAATCGGTCTGGAGTTTAAAATGTAGATTTCCACTTTTATTTACAGGTTCTACTCAAGCTTTTACCAGGAAGGAAATATGGTGCAGTAAGAGAGTCCTTTTTCTTACACCTCAGGTCATGGTAAATGACCTTACTAGAGGAACTTGTCCTGCTGCTGATATAAAATGTCTAGTTGTTGATGAAGCGCATAAGGCTCTTGGAAACTATGCTTATTGTCAGGTAATAATTTTGTAAAGTGGTATATAGTAGTGTACCCATATTATTAAGGAGTATTTTGGGGGATTGTTATTGGTAAAGGAACTTACCAATAGTACTGTAAAAGCCTTAAATTTATTTATTTTATCTACAGATTGTGATTGTAAATAATTCCCTTCTCCATTCAAATAAATAAATACTTCTCTCCTTATATATATAGATAGAATATATAAGATACATTATATAGATAGAATTGTAGGGTAGCTCCCATGTTTCTGACATGGAGAACTTAATATGTAAAAGTTCTGTAGGCAGAGCAGATTTAGGTGAGCATGGAAAGATGCTGAGTGCCATTTTAAATATGTTGAGTTTGGAGGTGTCTCTGAAATCCATGTACGGATATCCATTAGACAGTAAGTGATAGAGTATGGATCTCAGTGGAGAGTTTTGAGCTGGAAGTACAGATTTGGGAATCATCAACATCTAGGTAGGAGGTAAAACCGTATAGCTGCTAATGTTAGGAATAGAAAAGGGAAAAATAAGGGAAAGTTGATTTCATTTAATGTGGAGACGAAAACTGCTTTTTGTGGATTTGTAGTTTCCTTGCAGACTTTGTTATTATATTTTATCTCTAATATCCTAGGGAGAACTCTCATCTTTCTTATATTTGATCTTTTTTAAATATATCCAGGAAATGGATATGTCTTTCTAATTATCTGTTGATATTTCCACTTTAGAGGGGTATTTAAAAATTTTGTTATAACTTTATGGAATTCATTTTGTAAATTATATTTAACTTATTTATTTTCAGAAATTTTCTAGGCATTAGGTGATTTTGTTAACTTCTGGTTTTGTTTATTTTATACAATCGAACATGCATTGAATTTATCAATAACCAAATAGCCATAACTCTAAGAATTTACGCTATGTGAAGATTCCAGAGTTAAGTTCCAATAGGCGCAATAGCTCCATGAAGCATGCAGCTTCCTGGGTTAAGAAAAAACAGCACCATTTCCTCTTTTCAAAGATGCCTAAGAATCCCTCCTGAAAAGAAGTAATGTATTTGGCTTATTTTTCATGTGTAACAATTTTGGTAGGTCTGTTGGTACTTGTGGCCTATAACAATAAAACTATTCCATTCAGAACTGCCAGAATTGCTTTATAATCTGAAAGAACATTTTGAATTCTGCTTATCAAGCGAAAGGATTTTTTTTTTTTTTCCAATGCTGGGGATTGAAACCAGGGCCTTGTGCTTGCAAGCACTCTACCAACTGAGCTATATCCCCAGCCCAAGCAAAAGGATTTTTAAAAACCATCAATATTGGCATCAGATCTGCCATTTTGTTGCCTCTATTATTCTGCCTCCCCAACACCACTTTACAACCCAGATTGTTAGCCCATGAACTCCCTAGTCAGTCATTGGTCTGTTGTTATTAGCCCACGAAGTTCCACTAATAGCTTCCCCCTCTCCCCCCCTTCTCTTACCCTTCTTCACCCTCTCACCCTGTGGGCAGTCACTCTGCCTGTCTGCTTAATAAAAATCTCTTGCATTAGTTCCCGAGTCCGAAGTGGTGTCTGGGTGTTTTCAGTCCAACAAGTGATCTGTCTATGTCTTCCTTGCTGCATTTTTTATCCTTCTGTGATATCTGAGGACATCGCTTATTACTTCTAGCACTGAGGCAAAATGGAAATGGTCATTAGGGATATTTGTGTTCCAATAGTTTTTTTTTTTTTGTCATGCTGATGATTGAACCCAGGGCCTCATGCATGCTAAGCAAGTGTTCTACTACTGAACTAAATCCCCAGAGCTTGCATCAGTTCTTAATTAGAATATTTCTACCTAGGTCTCTATTGAGTATAATGTTATTTCTTTTTATATAATCTGTGTCATGTTAAAAATTCCATAGATAATATTATTGAGTCTTACATAAATAATATTATTGAGTCTTAATCAGAATTCAGTATGAATCTCATTACATCTAAATCATTTGCTTTTCAGATAATAGACAAGTGATAGTTCCACTCTGAACTATCTCTGTGCCATTGGAATAATGATAATAGACTAGAGAGAATAGCTTTATTTAATAGAACTACTATTATTTTTGCATTGGGCTAATGAAATTAATTTTTTTTTTTTAAGGTTGTCAGAGAACTGGTCAAATACACAAATCACTTTAGAATCTTGGCTCTTAGTGCCACACCAGGTAGTGATATAAAAGTAAGTAAACTGCCTTTCCATTTATTAACATTTAAGAAAGTAAGAATTTTTGTATGGGGCCAGATCATTTTTCCATTCTAATATTTATACAGTTTGACTTTAGGACTATGGTGTTTCCTGTAACAGGCCTAACTTTTCTTCTGTGTTTTCAGGCATCTCTTTAAATTAGGTTATTTATTTGTTTGTTTACTTACGTTTGAGATGGGGTCTGGCTATGTTGCTCAAGGTGGCTTTGAACTCCTGGGCTCAAGCAATCTTCCTGCTTTGTCCTCTAGAGCAACTGGTACTACCATACAAGTTGTGCTACCATACCTACCAGATTAGTACTTTTCTGACTTAAGTATGCATAAATCACCTAAAACTATTTGTTAAAAAGCACTGAAGTTTCAGTCATGTATTTATTTGTTTTCCTTTGTTTTATTTTTGGTACCAGGGATTGAACCCAGGGGTGCTTAACAACTGAGCCACATCCCCAGCCCTTTTTAATATTTTATTAGACACAGAGTCAATAAGTTGCTCAGGGCCTCACTATGTTGCTGAGACTGGCTTTGAACTGAAGATCCTCCTGCCTCAGCCTCCTGAGTAATTGGGATTATAGGTGTGTGCCACCTGCCAGGCTTAATAGTGTGTTTAAAAGAATTGTTACTGTTTTCAGTTTTTCTTAATAAAAGCTTTACTTTAGACTTCCAGAAAATTTGCCAAAATTGCAGTCTTTGTAAGTCCTTCACCTAGCTTCCCCTAATGTTAGCCTTTATATAAGCTAGTACAGTTATCCAGTAAAATTAACATTAATATACTAGTAATTAATCTGCCAGTCTTATTCAGATTTTGGCAGTTTTTACAGCCATTTCTTTTTCTGTTCTAGGGTATAACTCCAGGATCTCACATTACATTTAATTGCCATGTCTCCTTACCTCCCTTCCAGTCTATTAGAGATCCTTAGTCTTTTCTTGTCTTCCATGAGCTCCATGCTTTTGAATAGTAGGTGCTAGTTATTTTGTAGAATATTATTCAGTTTGGAGCTGTCTGATATTTTCTCATAATAGAGTAAGGCTTGGCATTTTTGTGAGAATATCCTAGAAGTGATGTTGTACTTTCTCAGTGTATCTTATAAGGAACACGTGATGTTGATTTGTCTTATTAATGTTGCTACTAATTCTTACTTGGTTAAGATGATGTCTTTGGGTTTCTCCATTGTAAAATTAATTTTCCTTTTATAAATATTTTGTGGGGGAGATATTTTGAGATTATGTAATATCCTGTTTTACATCTACCTGTGGTTTTTACTGCCAATAATTACTTCTGTGGTGTTTGCTTAATCTTTGTTTCTTCTTACCATTTCTTTTACATTCTTGTGGATTTTTTTTTTTCTTTTTTTTCTCATTTGAGCGGTCGGGGTTTCGAACCACGGTCCTTCTGCATGCTAGGCCAACGCTCTCCAAAGGGAGCTATTTCTTCAGCTCCTCTTTTACATTCTTAATCTGAATTATTCTATAATGAGCTGTATTTTTGTCCTCCATTTATTATTTCAGTTCTTATTTATATCCATATAGACTAATGGATGTTTATTTTTTTTCTGTGTACTACAATCCAACACTATTAATAGCAGTTTTGTTGTTCAGAATGTTCCAGCTTTGGCCATTGGGAGCTCCTTCAAGATGGCTCCTGGCTCCTGTGTCATTTAGACATACTGCTCTCCCCTTTTTAAAGCATGTCTAACTTTCTGACATCACAAGATATTTCAGCGTTTTTTCTGTCTCGGGCATGGAATCAACCATTTCTCCCAGAAGCTCTTGTTACTATTACTGGACAATGGAAAATTGCAGATTTGTCCTTGGTGCTGGGATTGAACCAGGACTTTGCACTTACTAAGCACATATTTTACTCTGAGCCATATCCTCAGTCCCCAAGATGGAAAATTTTGAGCCCTATCCCATATCATCTTGATTGTAGTACTTCTAAATGGTCTTCTGTATTGGATAGTGATTCTTTTGGATACTTCCTAAGAAAGTTTTACCCCTGCTATGCTGAAAGACTTTTTTATGTCCATAGCCTTGATGATTTTTAGAAATTTGTCTTATCTTTTACCCCTTGTTTTAAACATGCTTAATTTTGTTTAGTCAGGTACTCAATCTCTGCTTAAATTTCATTCCTTTAAGAAAGATTAACTTTTAAGCTATCGAAAGTCAGCTTTTCCTACCTTCTTTTTTTCTTGACATTTTTCATCGTCTGTCATTCTTTTGCCCATTTTTTGGTTTGTCTATTCGACTAAAATATCAGCTACATGAATGTATTGGTTTGGACTATTCTAGTTTTATCTCTTTTACTAACTTAGTGACTGACCTGTGGTATTACTCAAATGTTGGTTGAATTAATGATTTATTAAAAATATTGATATCTTAATTTATGAAATAGTAATAAATGCACTCTAGATTTTGAATGTATATAGATAGATACTCAGTAACTGTAATGTGCTATTTTAGACACTGTGCCATGTGCTGGGAATACAGAGGTGACTTGAGATGTGATTCTTGTCCTAGGGTGTTTTTTATTTAAACTAAGCCCCTGAGGTGAGGTGGTCTAGTGTAAAAAAAAAAAAAAGCTTATTTTCTAGATTCCCTTTTTTGTTGTTGTTTCTTTCTTTATGACCGTTAAATCACATTTTGAGTGCTATAGTCTTCTGATGTAGTTGCTTATACCTAAAGGTTATGTCTTTTTGCTCCAGTTCCCTGGTTGTATAATTAAGTGCCATTTTAAGCTTTAGATGAATGAAATTTAGCACAGAAATTCAATCACATCACTTACGTTAATTTAAGTGAAAAATACTAATTTATTAAAAGTTGACATAGTGTAGGCCTTCAATCTCTTAACAAACCAATTTATAAACTCTTCCTAATATGTATTGGTTTCCTTTAATAGTAATGAGTTCTCTCGGCTTTTCCCACAAAAAAATCAATAGAAAAAAATATTATGCCAGAGAATCAGGAAACCTGTGTTCAAGTTCTGGCTCTGAAATAACTGTGTTTTATAAGGTTTTGGGGATTTAGTTTGCTTATCTAAGACTTTGGTTTTGTCTGAGTATATTTCCATTTGGAAAGTGCCAAAATACTTTTGAGGAACTTGTTGGGCATTTACTAATATTCTTGTTTCTTGGATGCTTGACTTGAAAGGTTGTGGGGAGAGATGATGTTTAAAAGTATTTTCCCCTGTTGTACTACTTATGATATACTTGGTTTATGGACTTGTCTTTTTTCTTTTTGAAATTTAACGATATGATTTTCTAGTGCTTCTTTTAAAATTTTATTGAAATTTCATTAGTAAGTTAAACCCCCTAAATTTAATGTTATATAATTTATGGTCATAATTGATTTTTGCATAGGCAGTGCAGCAGGTTATTACCAACCTACTAATTGGTCAGATAGAGCTTCGTTCTGAAGATTCTCCAGATATTTTGCCATACTCTCATGAAAGACGAGTAGAAAAGCTTGTTGTTCCCCTTGGTGAAGAACTTGCAGCCATTCAAAAGACATACATCCTGGTAAGCCATTTTGACATACATCAAAGCCCCACAGTTTGGGGTTTTGATGAATGAACTGGTATTATAGTTATTTCAGCTAGCAGAATTGGTTGTGAGATATATAGTATCTCATTTTGTATAATTAACAGTGAGAAATTGTTTGAAATTAATTTTTTTTGGAATGAGCACCATGTTTTATATGTACTAACCAAGTATTATGCTTTATTTTCAAGCTAATGAAATATTTTATTAAACATAATAAAAGTGTTTTTTTTTTTTTTTTTTTAATATTTCCAGGCACAGACATCTGTAGAAGATGTAAGGAATGGATACCATTCCAGTATAAGTATCAAAACTCAACTGAATGAACCCATAAATCCATCTAACACCTTTCAGTAAATACTAATATTCACTGCAGGCCTGAAATTCCTGTAGTATTAGTAAATCTATTTTTTAAAATATTACAAACATGCTCATGATGCATAGGAAGATGGAAAAACTTAAGACTGCACACCATATGTACTCCCAACTTTTCTAAGTTACAACCAGTTGAGAATTACAATATCCAAAGACAAGATTCAAAATAGTGTAGGACTCACTGGTGATTTTCTACTCAAATGAATAGGAAAATTTGCATTTTAATGTCACACTGAAATTTCAGTACTTTTCAATCCAAGGGAAAAAATAAACTGAGATATGGCCATGAGTTATATATATTACAATTTGCCTTGTTATAATACATTTGTGGCGGAATTCAAGCTAATTGTATAACTGTCACAAGAAAAGCATTAGATGCATTTCTGAATTATTCTAATTTAATTTCAAAATCTCAAGATAGCAATAGACCTTGACCTTGTTTAAAAAAAAAATTAGTTTAACACTAAGTTAGCTAAATAACCTTACTGAAAAGTTTAACACAATTGATATAGAAAATGCTTTCCCTCTAATCTCAATCTTATGTAAGTGGAAGAGGTGAGGGGGGGAAAGGTAGATAATTTCTTTAGCAGCATGTATGGCTGAGTCTATCAACTACCTTAAACTAGAATGTTCATTATTGACCCCTTAAAAAGAATTGGGCTAATATCAAGAGTTATACACTTCATAAGCCAAAAGACAATTTTAGGGTTACAGTAAGTAAAATATTTTTGAAATACTTCAAAAACTAATCATTTTTTCATTGTAAGAAAGGAAGGAATAGCAGAAAGTAAAAGACACTTAAACTAAATTCATTTTCAACCCTCTTCAAATAAAATAAATGAAAAATAATGGTTGATTAGCCAAGCTTTGTGTTCTAACCAAATTAGTTAATTACATTGATTTTATTTTATATAATTTTATTATTTTATTTTATTTTATTTTATTTTATTTTATTTTATTTTATTTTATTTTATTTTTGTCGTGCTGGGGATTGAAACCAGGGCCTCGTGCTTGCAAGGCAAGCTACCAACTGAGCTATATCCCCAGCCCTACAGTGATTTTAGATTGCAATAGCTCACAATGACTGGCCAGCTTGACAGTTCTGAATACTTTTGAAACAATATTTTTTTTTATGCAAAGACACTAAAAATGATCTGATCATGCAATGTTCATCTTATGCATTCTAACTCTCTTTGCCATTCTTGTAGCTAAGAATCTTGTTCCAATCAATCTTTGTACGTGTAACTGGCAACTATCCACATAAAGCTTTGAAAGTACTGTCTGACGTTGTTTGATAATTCTCAGTGATGGCAGTCTGGTATTCATTTTCTGCAGCTTCTGTGATCTTTATAAATTATTTTGCTGTCTGCACCTCACTAGACACTGTTAGGTAATCTTGTATGTCTTTGTGACTCAGGTGAACATTACTCAAAAATTATTATCTTCATAATAATGAAACTGAATTTTCAAGATGCCAACCACTTGAGTGGTTGAAGGAGTGATTGTAAACTTCCACTTTGACCTCCAACAACCATTCCAAAAAGTTTTTTTGCTTAGAAGTGATGACTTTCTATGCATGCAATAATGGTTTATTGTCCATCTGTTTTTTTTTTTTTTTACCATAAACAGTGCAGACCCCATTTGGGTAATGTTCTTTTATATAAGTTCGAAAGCAGTTTCTACTGAAGTTCTCCATGATTCAATCACATTTTCTGCTTCGTAAGGTCTTGGATCAGTTTCTTCCTCTCTTAGGTGATCAAATTTGAAACAGATTCTCTTTTGGGGATCCAAAAACTTTCCATTTCCCAAGTTGCCATGTTCTGTTATTAATACGGGATCTTTGTAACCTTCATTTGGAAATCTCTTCTTTCCTTCAGTATGCTGTAAGCTTATTCTTGTCTCAGGACCTTTGGTCTGCTATTTCTTTTTTGGAATGCTCTGTCCTGAAAACCTTACAAGGTAGACATACCTCATCCATTCACATGTCAATTCAAATATTTTGTACTCATAGACTGTGGAACATTATTGTGTTTTAGAGTCTTAAGAGCATGTATCATTATCAAAATTACTTACTTTAATTTTTTACTTTTTTTTTTCCTTTTTAGTAAGGGGGATCCAGTACCTAGGACTTTGAGTATGCCAGGCAAGCACTCTACCACTGAACTATATCTCCAAACCTATCTCTGTTTACTTCTTTATCTTTTGCTTCCTTCCACTGGAATGTAAACTACATCAGAGCAGCAACTTTTTTCTTTTATACCGGGGATTTAACCTAGTGGTGCTTTACCACTGAGCTACACCTACAGTCCTTTGTATTTTTAATTTTGAGACAAGGTCTCACTAACTTTCTGAGGATGACCTTGAAGTTATGATCCTCCTGCTTTGGCTAAATCACTGGGATTACAGGATTTGCCTGGCAGCAAATTTGTCTTAACCACAATATCCCCAACATTTATAACAATGCTTGCTATGTAATAAATGCTCAATAATTTTTTTTTTTTTTTTGCGGTGCTGGAGATCGAACCCAGCACTCTACCGACTGAGCTATCTCCCCAGCCCACAATAAATATTTTGGAAAGACTAAATCAATGAATGAAACTAAATATACTCAAGACATTTTAGTTCAGTAGGCTACAAATATTTTCTGAAGGATTATGTGGTATACTTTGTTCTAGGCATTGATGATACAGTAGTGGAGAAACCCAAGGCCTTCCTTTCGTGGTACTTACAGTGTATGTAGGTTGACAACAGGGAGATGAGTTAATAAATAAATAAATATGTTATTAAAATGTAGCTGACAAAGTAATTCCTTGTGCTGACTTATATGGATATTATAAGGTTGCATGTCAGGTACTTCTAAATTTTGTTATTTTTTTTATCTTTGCTAGATTTATTTAATTCATTTAAAGACAAACTTTATTAAACATATACTTGATATTTTGATATATGATGAAATGATTATATTTGAAAAAGGACTTTAAAATAAGCTTAAAGTAAATTTTTTTTTTTTTTTTTTTTTTTTTTTTACTTTACAGATTTTGGAAGCATTTGCCAGTTCTTTGATTCAGAAGAATGTTCTGATGAGAAGGGATATCCCCAATCTAACAAAATACCAGATAATTCTGGCAAGAGATCAATTTAGGAAAAATCCATCTCCAAATATTGTGGTAGGTATTTTAAAATAAGTTTTGATGATTAATTTTTTGCTCAGAGCCAGAATAAAATGTAAATGATGATTTTTAATCATAGAATAGCTCATTAATGACTTAGATATGATTTATATAGTTTATAAAAGTATGAAAAAGTTTAACAAACATAATTTAATGATTTGAATTAAGATAAGTTTATCTTTTAACTTTTTTTTTCTTTTTTTTTTTTTTTTGTGGTGCTGGGGATTAAACCAGGGCCTTGTGCTTGCAAGGCAAGTACTCTACCAACTGAGCTATATCCCCAGCCCATCTTTTAACTTTTAATAAAAAATTGTTCTTTAAGGCCATTTCTATTTTGTAAAGTCATACATCCCTGAGAGGATATATTCTTACTAAACTTGAGACTCTGAGCATTTAGTGTTACTCTTAATACTAGAAGTTGGAGGAAGGATCATAGCAAGCTTTTTTCTAATTTTCATAGGGAAAAAAGTAGATGAATAGAAAAATATCCATTGAGCTAGGTCAGAAGAGAGCCTCAAGCACAAAAAGGCAATGAGTCATTCTTGAACTGGGAGGTGATTCTTTAGAACAGAGCCAATTAAAAGAATGCAGTGATGTGCACCTGTAATTCCAGCAACCTGGGAGACTGAGGCAGGAGGATCACAAGTTTGAGGCAAGCTTGGGCAACTTCTTAGTAGCAAGACCCTCATCAGCAACTTAGGAAGACCCTGTTGTAAAGTCAAAAATTAAAAAATTGTCCTGGGTTCAAACCCCTGTATCAAAAAATAAAGGATCCTTTTCTGTGAAATTTTAGTGTGTTATACAAAACTTGAATAAAAAGATTTTAATTTCTCATAGGAGCTAAAAGTTCATTGAAATTTTATATAACGCTTTCACACCTGTTGAACTTGATCTTATTGGTAAGGGTTTGTATTTTATAGAAAGGCGAATTTACTTTTTTAGATTAATTAGGGTGCCATTTTAAGCTTTATTGGTCTCCAGGAAAAATTTAAAATGACTCACTAATGTTAATGTTAAATGCTTCTAAAAATGTAAGGTAGAACACAGTCTTCATCTTGAATAAAGTAAAATAACTAAAATATATATTTATATTTATTTTAATATATATTAAAATATATAATATATAATAAGTAATATATAATATATATTTATATAATATATAAATATATAAGTAATATATAATATATATATAAATAATATATAATACATATTAAAATATATATTTTTAATATATATTTATATTTATAAGATATATTTATAAATATATCTTAGTGGTCTTCTTTTTAAAACTATCTTATGTGAATACACCTGCTACACATACCTGTGAAAGGAATGTGTACTACGTTTTCCCACAAGGGTAACTACTGATTGAAGTACAAGACCTCTGGACCAATTTCCTGGTTTTAAGTGCTAACTCTACTACTTACTAACTTTTTGAGCTTTTCTTATATTAAAAAAAAAAAAAAAAAATAGAAAAAACACAAATCTGTGGACTACTACTAATAATTCACCTGTAAAGATAAACAATATATGATAAATGTTTCTCTTTTTTTCTTTAAGATGTAAAGTTTTCATTTGATTTAAAGAAAAAAAATAAGGGGGCAGGTTTTATATGGAAACTTCAGACTTCATGTGGAAAGTGTACCTTTCTATACCATGCTCTTAAATAGAACCAGTAAATGTTAGTATAGAAGGGAATAGTTATTATGATAATTTAAATTATATTATAAATGATACACTGAATATTGGCTTGATAACTTAGGCATAGAGGATGTGTCTTCATTTATTTGGTTAAATGTAATATATGCTTATTTTTCTAGGGAATACAACAAGGAATAATTGAGGGAGAGTTTGCCATTTGTATTAGTTTGTATCATGGTTATGAATTATTGCAGCAAATGGGAATGAGATCATTATATTTCTTCCTTTGTGGAATTATGGATGGGACAAAAGGTAAATCATATGAAATTATTTAAAGAAATAATGTATATGTCATTTTGGTTAAAGACATTGACCAGTTTTAATGTCTTAAAAATGCTTTATTTTTAAAAACAATGGACTAGTGATATAATAAATGGCTGTATTTGTTTTTGATAAATTACTGAAAAGGGAGCATATTTTATTAATACATATGTGAATGTGGAATTGGAAAAAGTTTCCGACTTTCATATTTAAATTTGATAAGTTCATTGTTTTTAAATTTGCATTCATTGTTGAAGTTGAAAATTTTTAATAAATAATAGATCTGACTAGGTTTGCAATTAAGTTTATTTGTAAAACTTTTTCTTAATTTTTTAAGGAATGACACGGGCAAAAAATGAGCTTAGTCGAAATGAGGACTTCATGAAACTCTATAATCACCTAGAGAGCATATTTGCACATACAAGTGATACTTCAGGAAGTGATGTTTCTGCTATCCAAAAAGGTCTGATTTAAAAAATAAAATTTGTAAGTATATATTGGTTTGCCAGGCGTGGTGGTACATGCCTGTAGTTCCAGCTACTTGGGAAGCTGAGGCATGAGAATTGCATAAGCCCAGGAGTGGAGGACAGCCTAGGTAACATAGTAAGACTCCCATCTCAAAATAAATAATTAGCTAATAAAAAATAAGATTTTATGTGTGTGTGTATATATATATATATATATATATATATACACATACATATGTATATATTTAAGATTAATTTTGAAATTTTGCTCCATTGATGCTCACCTCTTTTTATGTAACAACAGGTTTAAAGATTTTATTCTTTAAGTGTTAGAATTAATACATATTCAAAAACATATATAATAGATATTAGTGGTTACTAATAATGAAAATTCTTAGAACTACCAAAAACTGATTTAGAGTTTGAATATGTACTTTTCCCCCTTTTTCTATTTGAATTCTCTCTCAGAATGAAACTTTCATAAAAATTCCAATTTTTTTTTCTTTTATGCTTATGTGCTATGTGGATGCTACTTACTGTTTAAATAAAAAGGGATGGGGTATGTAGCTCAGCAGTAGAGCACTTAGGTAGCATGCTTGATGCTCTGAGTTCAATCCTTGGTACCATTAAAAAAAATAATAAATTTTAGCATAAGTAATTTGAAGAGGATACGTTAATATACATTAATATAATTAATATAATATGGAAAAATACTAAAACAATGATTTTTTTTTCCACAGGAGATAAAGAGTTTTTCTATAGTCATCCAAAGTTAAAGAAATTAGAAGAAGTCGTAGTTGATCACTTCCGGTCGTGGAATGGTAGGTAATAATTTATAGTCCAAGGTGAGTTTTGAAAGACTAAAACTTAACTCATTAGCTCATACTAGCATTTCTTATGAAGAAGGTGGATATTTAATTATTCTGGATAGTGAATATTTTTAAAAAGCTCTGAGGAAGTTTGGAAGAGTAGGAGCAAGGGAAATGGTGAGAATGTTAAGAATTAATTATATGAAAAAAATTCAGTTTGGGGCAACATAGGGAAAGAAGGCAATACAACTTTTTATAATATAGTGGCAGGGAAATGTGAAGTAGGAAAGGAGAGAGAGAGTTGTAGAGGAGTGTTATTTTATAGGGAAACTAGAGAAGACCTGTCTCTAGAGTGATAGTGGAGCAAGCCTTATTAATTTCTAGGGGAGGATCATTCCAGGCAGAAAGTATAGCAGATTCAAAGACCTTGAGGCAATAGAGTGCTTGGTATGATGATTAAGGACCAGTAAGCAGACCAGTCTGGCTAGAGTGGTATGAATGAGGATAAGAGTGGTATAGGTAAGAGGTAGCCAGAGGCCAGATCATGCTTGGCTGGTAGGCTAAGTCAAAACCTGAGTTTTTAATCTATGGATGTTTGTACTTTTGAAACCATCATTAGCAGTAAAGAACAACAGAGGTAAATATGTGAGGTAGCACATATGTTTATTAGCTTGATTTAACCATTCCACAATGTATGTATATAAAAAAATGTTGTATATCATAAATGTATTTTCATTTGTTAATTAAAAAATACAAGAACAACAGAGAGGAAAGAGCAAACATGTTAAGATGGTTCTGAGTCATCTAAGTGGAAATGTCAAGTAAGCACTGGACAAGTAAATCTGGATTTTGGAAGAATGTTCTGGGCTGTTTTTATGTATTTTCATATATGTGAATAAATTTTGGAGTCATCAGCATAAAGATAATATTTAAAGTTTCAGGAATGGATGTGATCACCAGGAAGATAGTTTGGAGACAGAAGAGGGTGCAGAATGGTGTCCTGAAGAATAACAGCATGTAGAGTTCAGAGAAAAAAAACTACCAAGGATCTTGAGGAAGAAACCAAGTGAAGTATGAGAGAAGCTGAGGGAAGAGTCTATATGAGTAGGAAAGAGTGAACAATGTTCAATTTTGTTGAGAAATGTGGTAAAATGAACCAAAAAGTATCCATTGAATTTGGCAATATGGAAGTCGCAGATGCTTTGCTACAGGGAGTTTCATTGAAATGAGGGTAGAAGGCAAGCTTCAGCAAGTCAGAGATTGGCTTTGCAGTGAAAGTAGCAATTTTTCAGGAGTTAGTCATACATAAAGTCTTGATACTGACAATTCAAAGGTGGTTTGTCTAGAATAATTTTTCTTGTTACAGTTGTTTCCTTCAAGTCCTACTTTTTGCTTATTGTGTTTATTGCTTGTTTGGATTGTGAACTTGCTTATTGCTTAATGTACTATAATTTATATGTGTTAAATGAGTCCCTAGGGTTGTAGTGAATATTAAATGAGTTAATATAAAATATGCTTAGTGTAGTCCTTGGCATTTTTTTATGATATAAATCATAAAAAAGAAGAGAAGGATTGTAAATATCCTAACCAAGTTTATAAACAAAAGAAATAATAATAATCAAGCTGGGTGTGGTGGTGCACACCTACAATCCTAGCAATTTAGGAGCCTGAGGCAGGAGGATCACAAGTTCGAGTTCAGCCTGGGCAATTTAGTGATGCCCTAAGCAACTTAATGAGATCCTGTTTCAAAATAAAAATAGAAAGGGATGGGGATGCAGCTCAATGTTAAAGTGCCCCTGGGTTCAATCCCCAGCCCCTGCCCCTTGTTATCCTTTATCAGATAAAGAAATAATAACCAAAACTTCTATTCCAGTTGTAATTATTGATAAATTATTTTATGTGCAAAACTGTTTTCCACTTCCTATTAATCATTAATCCTTTTTAGATAAGAAGAAACTAAACCTTGAAGAAATTTAATACCTATTATGTTTATTTAATACCTATCATGTTTAGTAGAGTCACCCAGAAAGAAAGTGGCTCAGTCACAAAAATCGTGTTCTCATTAGCTCGTTTACTGCCTCCCAAGCATAGAGACGTTGGTAACAGCTTTGGAATTGACTGTAGAGTGTATTCTGCATTTATGTTTGGAGAATTGCAAGTATAGCAGATTTGGGGATGCATGGCCTGTATTAAAATAGTGTCATCAGTAAACAGAAGGAAAAGATTTATGAAATTAGTGGGAGCCCTTTATGCATGAATTGAAGGACTGGTCAAAAGTGATTCAGGTAATTCTTATGTTTAGGACTTTATGACAGCCAATGAGAAATAGGGAGCCAACATTATTAAAAATTACTAGAAAATGTAGTAAAAAATAGTTTAAAATATCTTTAAATATTTTTGAAAAGAATTATTGTTTATTAGTATATAACTTCAAACTTGTCTTGACTAGTTCTTGTCTAAATGTTTTTCAAAAATTTTATTTGAAATATTTTCTGTTATATAGCTCAAAACATCTCTGAAAAGAAATGTGGTGAGACCAGAGTTATGATCTTCTCTTCATTTCGAGATAGTGTGCAAGAAATTGCAGAAATGTTTTTACAGCATCAACCAATTATTAGGGTAATGACTTTTGTTGGCCATGCTTCCGGGAAAAGCATGAAAGGTTTTACCCAAAAGGAGCAACTGCAGGTAATTATTTTTGGAGGTAATGAAATAAAACTAAAGTTGATTACCTTTGTATTTAAGGTTATTTTTGGTTTAACTCACTGGTCATTTGTCTACTTAAAATAATTTTATAGTAAGTAGTAGTAGTAGTGTTTTAGTGGTTTTGAAAGTTTTATTTTTAAGTAACATAAAGTATAATAGTTAAGCAGAAAGGCTGTGGGTCTATACAATCTAGGTTGGCATTCTACCACTTAAGTTTCTTATTTATAAATGTACTTCATAGCTTTGTTGTATTAAATGAGATCTTATTGTAGAGTTCATAGTAAATGTTTTCTATTTAAGTCACTTTAATAATTTCTTCTAAACCTATACTGAGCATATCTCTTTTTTCAGTTATTTAAAAATCTTATTTTAAAAGTATGGTTAGAGGAAACCATAATGGTTTTTCAGATAGCCTAATGCTCTGAATAAGAGGTCATAAATTTTAGAAGTACTGTGAGATTTGAGGGGAATTTTAGACTATTGATTTTTATAAATTCTACAGATTTTTGCAGACTAGCTATCTATAGGTCCATACATCAATAGTTACTTACAAATAGTTGTCTCTTTAATGTTCAGTTCATTTTGACAGCTCCTTTCTTGATTATTGACAGTAGTAGTTGTGGAATTCCAGTCTTATTTTAAATACTGTTAGACTTGTCACCACTGTACTTTCAAGAAACCATTTAATCTGACTGAATATGGTGTGGAAACTTCCTGAGTCTGATCATAACAACACCTTTACCTGTTGTGACATAAGATTATAAGTAATTTAAAGGGTTTAGACTTCTAGTGAGTGATTATTCCTAGTCTTAACAGTTACATATAAATGAAAAATATGTCTAATATGAGATAATTGTATTTATGTGGGTTTGTGCCTGTGACTTCTATTTTGTACCATTGATCTACATGTCTATTTTGGTGCCAATACCATGCCCTTTTTGTTACTGCAGCTCTGTAGAATAGTTTAAATCTGGTATTGTTCTTCCTGCTTCACTCTTCTTGTTAAGGATTGCTTTGGCTATTTTGAGTCTCTTATTTTTCCAAATGAATTTCATGATTGCTTTTTCTATTCTATGAAGACGGTCATTGGGATTTTAATAGGAATTGCATTAAACCTGTATAACACCTTGGGTAATATGACCATTTTGACAGTATTAATTCTGCCTGTCTTTGAGCATGGAGATTTCTCCATCTTCAGAGATCTTCAGTTTCTTTCTTTAATGTTCTGTAGAGGTCTTTCACCTCTTTTGTTAGATTGATTCCCAAGTATTTTATTTTATTTTTTTGAGGTTATTGTGAATGGGGTAATTTTCCTAATTTCTCTTGCAGTGGATTTGTCACTTATGTATAGAAATGCATTTGATTTCTGGGTATTGATTTTATATCCTGCTACTTTGCTGTATTCATTATGAGTTCTAGATTTCTGGTGGAATTTTTTGGATCCTCTAAATATAGAATCTTGTGATCGGCAGATAGTGATAGTTTGATTTCTTCTTTTCCTATTCATATTCCTTTAATTTCTTTCATCTGTCTGATTGCTCTGGCTAGAGTTTCAAGGATGATGTTGAATAGAAGTGGTGAAGGAGAGCATCCCCGTCTTGTTCCAGTTCTCAGAGGGAATGCTTTCAATTTTTTGCCATTTAGAATGATGTCGGTCATGGGCTTAGCATTGATAGCTTTTACAGTGTTGAAGTATGTTCTTACTATCCCTAGTTTTTCTCGGGTTTTAAACATGAAGAGGTTCTGTATTTTGTCAGATGCTTTCTCTGCATCTATTGAGATAATCATATGACTCTTGGCTTTAAGTCTATTGATGTGATGTATTGTTTATTGATTTTCATATGTTGAACCAATTTTGCATCCCAGGGATGAACCTCACTTGATCATGGTGCCTTCTTTTTGTTAGATTTTTGTATGTGATTTGCAGAATTTTATTGAGAATTTTTGTGTCTAAGTTCATGAGGGGTGTTGTCCTGAGTATTGAGGGATGTTGTTTTGAAGTTTTCTTTCCTTGATGTGTCTTTGTCTGGTTTTGGTATCAGGGTGATACTAGCCTCATAGAATGAGTTTGGAAGGGTTCCCTCCTTTTGTATTTCATGGAATAATTTGAGCTGTATTGATGTTAATTCTTCTTTGAAGGTCTTGTAGAACTTGGCTGAGAATTTATCTGGTCCTGGGCTTTTGCTTTGGTTGATAGACTTTTGATGGTGTCTTCTATTTCATTGCTTGAAATTGATCTGTTTAAATTGTGTATGTCCTCCTGCATCAGTTTGGGTAGATCATATGTCTCCAGAAATTTGTTGATATCTTCAAGTTTTTCTCTTTTTTCGGCGTATAAATTTTCAAAATAGTTTCTAATTATCTTCTGTGTTTCAGTAATATCTGTTGTGCTATTTCCCTTTTCATCATGAATTTTAGTAATTTGAATTTTCTGTCTCTTTGTTAGTGTGGCTAAAGGTTTTATTGATTTTTTTTTTCAAAGAACCAACTTTTTGTTTTGTCAATTTTTTGAGTTTTTTTTTGTTTGTTTGTTTCATTTTCATTGACTTCAGCTCTGATTTTCATTATTTCCTGTCTTCTTCTGCCTTTGATGTTGATTTGTTCTTTTTCTAGGGATTTGAGATGTAATTTATTTGTCAACTTTTTATTCTTTCAATGTATGAGCTCAGTGCAATGAACTTTCCTCTTAACACTGCCTTCATAGTGTCCGAGATTTTGATATGTTGTATTGGTGTTCTCATTTACCTCTAAATATTTTTTATTTCCTCCTTGATTTCTTCTTTCATCCATTCATCATTCAGTAGCGTGCTAATCTCCAGGTGTTGGAGTAGCTTCTATTTTTAATTTTATCGTTGATTTCTTGTTTCATTCCGTTATGATCTAATAGAATGTAGGGTAGTATTTCTGTTTTTTTGTACTTGCTGAGATTTACTTTATGGCATAACATATGGTCTATTTTAGAGAAGGATCCATGTACTACTGCTGAGAAGAAAGTGTACTCACTGGATAATGGATAAAATACTGTATATATGTCTGTTAAGTCTAAATCATTGAGTGTATCCTTTTTAAAAAAATTTTTGCAAACTGCATTTTGATTCATTGTATACAAATGGGGTATATCATTTCATTTCTATGGTTGTGCGTGATGTAGATTCATACCATTTGTGTAATCATACATGTACATAGGGTAATGATGTCTGTCTCATTCCACCATTTTTCATACCCCTCCTCTCATTTCTTCTACGTAATCTAAAATTCCTCCATTCTTCTCTCACCCCCCAACTCCCACCCCTATTATATATCATCATCCACTTATCAGGGAAAACATTCGACCTTTGGTTTTTTGGATTGGCTTATTTCACTTAGCATGATATTCTCCAGTTCCATCCATTTCTCGGCAAATGCCATAATATTATTATTCCTTATGGCTGAATTATATTCCATTGTATATATATACCACACTTCAGATAGAGCACTAATCTCCAAAATCTATAAAGAACTTACAAAACTTTACATCAAAAATCAAAGAACCCAATCAATAAATGGACCAAGGAACTGGACAGAAGCTTTACAGAAGAATATATATAGGCAATTAATAAATGTATGAAAAAGTGTTCAACATCTCTAGTAATTAGAGAAATGCAAATTAAAACAACTCTAAGATTTCATCTTACTCCAATTAGAATGACTATTATGAAGAACACAATAATAGATGTTGGCCTGAATGTGGGGAAAAAGGCACACTTTTACATTGCTGGTGGAGTTGCAAATTGGTGCAGCCATTCTGGAAAGCAGTGTGGAGAATCCTCAGAAAACTTGGAATGGACCCACCTTTTAACCCAGTTATCCTACTCCTTGGTTTATACCCAAAGGACTTAAAATTAGCATACTACAGTAATGTAGCCACATCGATGTATCATTTAATTCTATAGTTTCTTTGTTTAGTTTTTGTTTTGGAAGATCTATCCAGTAGTGAGAGAGGTGTGATAAAGTCACCCAGTATTATTATGTGTGGTCTGTGTGATTCTTGAAATTGAGAAGGGTTTGTGTGTCGTATGTAGATGCTGCATTATTTGGCGCATAAATATTTATGATTTTTATGTATTTTTGATGTAGGATTCCCTTAAGCAGTATGAAATGTCCTTCTTTATTCTTTCTGACTAATTTTGATTTGAAGTCCACTTTGTCTGATATGAGGATGGAAACCTTGGCTTGTTTACGCAGTCCATGTGAGTAATATATTTTTTCCCAACCTTTCACCTTCAGTCTGTGGATGTCTTTTCCTAGGAGGTGAGTCTCTTGAAGGTAGTATATTGTTGGGTCCTTTTTTTATATCCAATCTGCCAGTCTATGTCTTTTGAATGATGAGTTTAGGCCGTTAACATTCAGGGCTATTATTGAGATATGATTTGTATTCCTGGTCATTTGGAGACTAGGGGACCCACTGAGAGTGAGGGTCTACGATGTCTACTCCAGTTCAGACACCAAAGACCAGGCTCTGAAGGCACAGATCTAATTTTACTTAGGGTTGTACAGATCATATATAGGCACATTATCCAATCAGGTTAGCATGTTCGTTAAAGCATAACAGAATCGGCCTTTAGGTAAGCTATATGTCGAGATAATGTAAACAAACCAATATGCCTAATTCTGCCCAGCAACAGGTCTGAGACGAAGGACTGGGGGGATGGTAAGCTCCAGCACACAGCATGAGGCAAGGCAGCGCAGGCGAGCTCACATCACAGCTTTCTGTGATGCATGTCAGAACGAGGCCTCCCCTCAGCTCATAGTTCAGCCTCATCAACTGCGAAGACCTTCATTCCATGGGGAGTCTTTACCATGACCTCAGTTTCTCTGTCCAGACTGTTTGGCTTACTTAGACCATGGTGTCAGTGACTGCTATCAGATAAGCTTAAGGAATGTTCCCTACAATTTTGGTTTATTTTTGGCTTTTAACTTGACTTAGTTTCTCCTTTGATTAACCTTTTCTTTAGTGCAGTTCCTCCCTTTGCTGGTTTTCTTTCTTTTTTTTTTTCTTTTTTTCATTTCTTCCTCATGTAATATTTTGCTGAGAATGTTCTGTAGTGCAGGCTTTCTGTTTGTAAATTTTTTAAACTTTTGTTTATCATGGAAGGTTTTTGTTTCATCTTCAAATCTGAAGCTTCATTTTGTTGGATATAAAATTCTCTCTTGGCATCCATTTTCTTTCAGAGCTTTATATATGTTATTCCCGGACTCATGGCAATGAGGGTCTGGGCTGAGAAATCGGCTGAGATCTGAATTGGTTTCCCCCTATATGTAATTTGATTTTTTTTCTCTCACAGCCTTTAAAATTCTATCCTTATTCTGTATGTTAATCATTCTCATTATAATGTGCCTTGGTGTGAGTCTGCTGTAATTTTGTACATTTGGGGTTCTGTAAGCCTCTTGTAGTTAATTTTCCATTTCATTCTTTGGATTTGGGGAGTTTTCTGATGTTATGTCCTTGAAAAGAAGGTGCATCCCTTTGGTTTGTATCTCCACGCCTTTTTTTTTTTTTTTTTTTTTTTTATTGTAAACAAATGGGATACATGTTGTTTCTGTTTGTACATGGCGTAAAGGCATACCATTTGTGTAATCATAAATTTACATAGAGTAATGTTGTTTGATTCATTCTGTTATTTTTTCCCTTCCCCCCACTCCTCCCACCCCTCTTTACCCTCTATACAGTACTTCCTTCCTCCATACTTGCCCCCCTCCCTAACCCTAACTAAACCCTAACACTAACCCTTCCCTCCCCCCCATTATGTGTCATCCTCCACTTATTAGCGATATCATTCGTCCTTTGGCTTTTTGAGATTGGCTTATCTCACTTAGCATGATATTCTCCAATTTCATCCATTTGCCTGCAAATGCCATAATTTTATCATTCTTTATGGCTGAGTAATATTCCATTGTACATATATACCACAGTTTCTTTATCCACTCATCAATTGAAGGGCATCTAGGTTGGTTCCACAGTCTGGCTATTGTGAATTGAGCAGCTATGAACATTGATGTGGCTGTATCTCTGTAGTATGCTGATTTTAAGTCCTTTGGGTATAGGCCAAGGAGTGGGATAGCTGGGTCAAATGGTGGTTCCATTCGGTTCCATTCCAAGTTTTCTGAGGAATCTCCACACTGCTTTCCAGAGTGGCTACACTAATTTGCAACTCCACCAGCAATGTATGAGTGTACCTTTCTCCCCACATCCTCGCCAACACCTGTTGTTGCTCGTATTCTTGATAATCGCCATTCTAATTGGGGTGAGATGGAATCTTAGGGTGGTTTTGATTTGCATTTCTCTTATTACTAGAGATGTTGAACATTTTTCCATATGTTTGTTGATTGCTTGTAGATCTTCTTCTGTGAAGTGTCTATTCATTTCCTTAGCCCATTTGACAACTGGATTATTTGTATTCTTGGAGTAGAGTTTTTTGAGTTCTTTATAGATTCTGGAGATTAGTGCTCTATCTGAAGTATGATTGGCAAAGATATTTTCCCACTCTGTAGGCTCTTTCTTCGCATTGCTGATAGTTTCCTTTGCTGAGAGAAAGCTTTTTAGTTTGAATCTATCCCAGTGGTTGATTCTAGCTTTTATTTCTTGTGCTATGGGAGTCCTGTTAAGGAAGTCTGATCCTAGACCAACAAGGTGAAGATTTGGACCTACTTTTTCTTCTATAATCTGCAGGGTCTCTGGTCTGATTCCGAGGTCCTTAATCCATTTTGAGTTTAGTTTCGTGCATGGTGAGAGATATGGGTTTAGTTTCATTCTGTTGCATATGGATTTCCAATTCTCCCAGCACCATTTGTTGAAGAGGCTATCTTTTCTCCATTGCATATTTTTGGCCCCTTTTTCTAGTATGAGAAAATTGTATTTATTTGGGTTTGTGTCCGTGTCCTCTATTCTGTACCATTGATCTACCTTTCTATTTTGGTACCAATACCATGTCGTTTTGGTTACTATTGCTTTGTAGTATAGTTGAAGTTCTGGTATTGCAATACCCCCTGTTTCACTCTTCCTGCTAAGGATTGCTTTAGCTATTCTGGGTTTCTTATTCTTCCAGATGAATTTCATAATTGCTTGCTCTATTTCTGTAAGGTACGTCATTGGGATTTTAATTGGAATTGCATTGAATTTGTATAGCACTTTAGGTAGTATGGCCATTTTGACAATATTAATTCTTCCTATCCAAGAACACGGAAGATCTTTCCATCTTCTAAGGTGTTCTTTAATTTCTTTCTTTAGTGTTGTATAGTTCTCATTGTAGAGGTCTTTCACCTCTTTTGTGAGATTGATTCCCAAGTATTTTATTTTTTTCGAGGCTATTGTGAATGGGGTAGTTTTCCTAATTTCTCTTTCTGAAGATTCATCACTTATGTATAAAAATGCGTTGGATTTATGGGCATTGATCTTGTAACCTGCTACTTTACTGAATTCACTTATGAGTTCTAAGAGTTTTCTGATGGAATTTCCAGGTTCCTCTAAATATATAATCATGTCATCAGCGAACAGGGATAGTTTGAGTCCCAGAGATTTTGATATGATGTTTCTTTGTTCTCATTTACCTCTAAGAATTTTTAAATTTCCTTCCTAATATCTTCTGTTATCCATTCATCATATAATAGCATATTGTTTAATCTCCAGATGTTGGAATAGTTTCTGTGTTTTACTCTTTCATTTATTTCTAACTTCAATCCATTATGATCTGATAGAATACATGGTAGTGTCTCTATCTTCTTGTATTTGCTAACATTAGCTTTGTGGCATAATATATGGTCTATTTTAGAGAAGGATCCATGTGCTGCTGAGAAGAAAGTGTATTCGCTCTTGGTTGGATGGTATATTCTATAAATGTCCGTTAAGTCTAAATTATTGATTGTGTTATTGAGATCTATGGTTTCTTTGTTCAATTTTTGTCTGGAAGATCTGTCCAGTGGTGAGAGAGGTGTGTTAAAATCACCTAGTATTATTGTGTTGTGGTCTATTTGGTTTCTGAAATTGAGAAGGATTTGTTTGACATACATGGATGAGCCACTGTTTGGGGCATAGATGTTTATGATTGTTATATCTTGCTGATTTATGCTTCCCTTAAGCAGTATGAAATGACCTTCTTTATCCCTTCTGACTAACTTTGGCTTGAAGTCCATATTATCGGAAATGAGGATGGATACTCCAGCTTTTTTGCTGAGTCCATGTGCATGGTATGTTTTTCCCCATCCTTTCACCTTTAGTGTATGGGTATCTTTTTCTATGAGGTGAGTCTCTTGCAGGCAAATATTGTTGGATCTTTCTTTTTAATCCAATCTGCCAGTCTATGTCTTTTGATTGATGAATTCAGGCCATTAACATTCAGGGTTATTATAGAGATATGATTTGGTTTCCCGGTCATTTGGTTCATTTTTTAAATTTTATTTATTTATTTGTTTGGCACAACTTGTTTCCTCCTTTATTTGACAATTCCTTTAGGATAATTCCTCCCTTTGCTGATTTGCTTCTTTGTTTTTCATCTCTTCCTCATGGAATATTTTGCTGAGAATGTTCTGTAATGCTGGCTTTCTTTTTGTAAATTCTTTTAGCTTTTGTTTGTCATGGAAGGATTTTATTTCATCGTCAAATTTGAAGGTAAGTTTTGCTGGATATAAGATTCTTGGTTGGCATCCATTTTCTTTCAGGGCTTGAAAAATGTTGTTCCAGGCCCTTCTAGCTTTTAGGGTCTGGATTGAAAAATCTGCTGATATCCGTATTAGTTTCCCCCTGAATGTAATTTGGTTCTTTTCTCTCACAGCCTTTAAAATTCTGTCTTTATTTTGTATGTTAGGTATTTTCATTATAATGTGCCTTGGTGTGGGTCTGTTGTAATTTTGTGTATTTGGAGTCCTATAAGCCTCTTGAACTTGATTTTCCATTTCATTCTTCAGATTTGGGAAATTTTCTTCTCCACGCCTTTTCTATTCTGATAAATCTTAAATTTGGTCTTTTCATATTATCCCATATTTCTTGGAAGTTCTTTTCATGGTTTGTTACCATTTTCTTTCTGTGTGGTTAACTTTATTTTCAAGAGTATATATTTTGTCTTCGTTGTCTAAGGTTCTGTCTTCCAAGTGGTCTAGTCTGTTGGTGATACTTTCCATTTAATTTTTTTTTTTTTTTTTTGCATTGTTGGGGATTGAACCCAGGGCCTTGTGCTTGTGAGGCGAGCACTCTACCAACGGAGCTATCTACCCAGCCCTCCATTTAATTTTTAATTTGGTTTATCGTTTCCTTTATTTCAAGGATTTCTGCTTGATTCCTTTTTGTAATCTCTGCCCCTATTGAAGTGATCTTTCACTTCCTGTATTTTCTCTCCAATACCATCCTTTATTTTGAAGATCAATCTAATTATATACTTTCTAAACTCCATCTCTGACATTTCTTCTACTTTGTTGTCTATGGATTCTATAGTTAGAACATCTTGGTTTGTTTGAGGCACTTGTTCCCTTATTTTTTCATGTCGTTTGTGTGTCTTCTCATCTGTTGGTATGAAGCTGAGGCAGTACGAATTCTGCCCTGTAGTCTTTTAGCATCCCTGAAGACTACCAGTACCTCACCTGCGGTTACTGTGACAATAGACTTCCAGGCAACAGCAGGCAGCAGGTGATCTGTTGGCGATCTGCAGGCTGATAGCCAGTTGATCGTCGGTGGACCTCAGGCTGTGGGTAGATGAAATGTGGGCAATGAGCAGACGAGAGACAGGCAGAAGTGCAAATAGTAGATGATAGCTGCAGTCAGTGAGCGATCTGCACTCAAAATGCAGATGTGCTGGCAGATGGCAGGTGATGGGCGGGTTGATAGTAGTGGACAAATGAGGGTAAACAGCAGGGGATCAGTGGGCAGTAATGTCTGCCTGGCAGAGAAACAGTATTTCCTCTGCTTGAATCCCAAGTTACCGAGAGGTAAGGAATGCAGTCTCACTGTAGTCTGCCATCTTGGATCTCCTCAATAATATTTTTATGTAGGCCAAAGTAACAACTCTTTTTATTACTTCTATATAATTACTTTTATAACAGCCATTTTATTCTGAAATGGACTTTTATGCAAAATAATTGTAATTAAATTATCCATTTATTTAGAAACAGATTAAGTCAGGAAGGAAAAGTGGAGGCAGATCTTTTAGGGCCCTGTTGGTCATTTCCATTATAATGACTTTGGTTTTTATCCTAAATGAGATAAGAAGAAACCATTGGGGTAGGGGTTGGAGCAGAGGAAGTTCATGATTTTATTTACATTTTAAAAGAATCACCTGATAGAAGCTGGGAGACCAGTTGAAAGGCTTACTACAAAAATTCAAACTGAAGATAATGATGGCTTGAACTGGAGTGGTAGTAGGAAAATTTGTGAGACATAGTTGAGTGGTGGTTATATTTAAAAGGTCAAACTGACAAGACTTATTGACAAATTAGAATAGTGTATGAGATAAAGGATTATGAAGTCTAACTCCAAGGCTGAGTCCAAGATTTTTTGCCTGAGCAACTGAAAGAACTCTTAACTTGGATAGATTGCAGTAAAAACAGGTTTTAGAGAGAGTATCTGGAGCTTGGTTTTGGATGTATTAATTTTGTCAGATCTATTAGATTAAAGTTTTTCCAAAACTGATAATGACCACTTTATTTCCTTCCACTGCACCACAAACTGATACTTTTGAAGAATATAATAAATATGAATTGCTAAATAGTAAAACCGATGAAAAACAAAGCTGTAATCCATTTTACTTTTTTCCGTTAGGAGTCATCAATTATAAAACTTACTCTGTCAAATTTCTAAACCTTTACTTTCAATTTTGTACTTACCTTGTTGTCAACTGGTAGTAAATAGTTCACAGGCTGGCACAGTAGTAGACAGATAATTGACCACACTCTGAGTAGCACTGTTTTAAACATCCAGTAGAGATGTTGAATACACAATTGAATATATATGTCTTGAGTGCATGGGAAAGGTTCATAGTAGTGAATATGCAATGGCAGATCAATCCTAGGCAAATAAGTAACACTTGAATTTTTGCCTGTTAACATCCTTTATTAATCTGTTGACTACTTATATTAAAAAGTTTTATTTTTCTATCTCTAGCACTGTAGCCCATTGTTTTCCCTTTCTCTGGTGATAAAGGACTCCTGTGTTATTAAGTGAGATACGGATAATATTAAATCTTCCCTTGTCTTAATCCTTTACAGATTCCAGTCTTAATCATTGGTTCTCCCTCTTCTGAGGTTTTCCATATTAAAGGAAAATTCTTTGACCAATGATACTGCTAAGGTTTATAAGTTTATGTTTATATTTATTACCTCACTTTTCAGGTGGTTGTTTATAAGGATAGAATTAGAAGAACTAAAATAATAAATTTTTGGAGTCAGATATCTAAATTCAAATGCTGACAGTTATTTATGAAAGTTTAAACCAATATCCTAACCTTTCAGATGTTCAGTTTCTTTAATAAAATGAAGTGATGATATCTACCTTATAGGGTTGTTTGGAGTACTAACTGGTATACAAGTTTAGTACTGGGCTGGGGTTGTGGCTCAGTGGTAGAGTGCTTGTCTAGCATGTATAAGGCCCTGGGTTTGATTCTCAGCATCACATATAGTTAAAAAAAAAAAAAAAAGGTCTATCAATAAGTTTAGTACCTGGTAGTCCCTTCTGCATAGTAGCTGTCATATCAGCCAATTCAACATTAAATTGCATTATCTCTTTTAATTACCACCACTATTACATACAAATGTGCCAGCGGTGGTGTTGATATGTATGGAAAAATGGGTTCATATAGTTGAGAACTAAGCTTATAAGTCTTTAGAAAGTTTTTCAGAAAGTTTTGCTGACTTTTTCATTAATTCATTCTTATACTATTGTGGTTTCATAAGATGATCAGAGAGAATTCCTGAAATGGCATTATAAAAAGTTTATGATATTAATCCTGGGAGTAATAAAGCATTCTTATTTAGATACACCTAATCGTACATTTAGGTCTAAGTTGTGACAAATAGGATCAATTGCTGTAGGCTGTTTACCTCTATGCCTCTTTCATTGGTGCTAAAAAATAAAATCAGAACTTTCTCATTGAGTGAGACACTTAAAATTGTTGACAAATCCTTATAGAGTCACAATTGGGACTGTTCTTTCCATTTTATGAAAACTCCTTTGGCTTAGATTGCCATTTTGTGCCTTTTTTCATCTTCTTTGGTATCATTAAAGCTGATTTTTAATCTGAATTCACCATTTTGGAATGAGGGAGAACAATATGTTTTTATCTGCAATTCTCTTTTATTTGTATTTAGCAGTTTTTAAATCATTTTTATTTTAGGTAGTGAAGCAGTTTCGTGATGGTGGTTACAACACATTGGTTTCTACCTGTGTTGGTGAAGAAGGTTTGGATATAGGGGAAGTTGATCTCATAATATGTTTCGATGCCCAGAAGAGCCCAATTCGTCTAATACAACGAATGGGTAGAACTGGCCGTAAACGTCAAGGCAGGATTGTTGTTATTCTTGCTGAAGGACGAGAGGAGCGAGTAAGTAGACACAAAAACATGATTTGATATTAGAAATTTGAGAAGTACAGTCCAAAGACTACTGCCAATAATTTAGCATTCTACGTCCAAATAATCTGTAGGTAATTGTGGTTTATTTTTTTCCCTTTATATTGGGTTTGAATATTCTTTTCTTATTATAAGAATTTCTGACTGCATTCAGTTTTCCAATTTTTATCCATATTAAAAAAACATATTTGCTGAGCATGGTGGCAAATGCCTATGCAGAACCACAAGTTTGAGGCCAGCCTGGGCAACTTAGCAAAACCTTGTCTCAAAATCAAAAAGGACTGGGAATGTAGAACAACCTTGGATTCAATCCTCAATACTTGCAAAACAAATTACTCAGCCTCCCACATTTTAGTATTTCAGTATTAATTCAGAGACAACTAGATATAACAACTAATGTGTACTACTTTGTTTTATTATTTCCCTGTATTTCTAAGATTTTTTTGGATGCATTTTGTTTGTCTTAGTTCTTTTTTTAAAACTTTTAAAAAGGAGAATGTTTTTCAACAAAATCAATATCAAAGAATATGTACCAAAGACAATCTTTATGGCTTGTGAAACCTGAGATATGTATTTTCTGGCCTTTATCAAAAATTTGTTGATGTATATTCTATGTGATGAAGAACTTGAATTATATCCATAACTTTGCTACAATCTTGGATAGTAGAATTTCCTAAATGTTTTATGTATCTTGCATTTGTTACACTAAAGTGTTAACAAACTTTCATTTTATTGAGACAAGTTCAATGTTAAATATTTGGTTTCCTATTAAAGATCTTCTCAGTTATGATAGTTTTTAAAATATGAATTTATTTAATTTATTTATTTTGGCACTGGGGATTGAACCGAGGGGTACTTTACCATTTAGCTACATTCCTACTCTTTTTTTTTTTTTTTTTTTAATAGGCAGAGTCTCACTAAATTGTTGAGAGTGGCATCAAACTTGCTGTCCTCTTGTCCCAGCCTCCTGAGTTGCTGGGATTATAGGTGTGCATCACTGCACTCAGATTAAAAATTGATTTGAAATGTTTTATATTTTCTTTAAAATCAGCCTAATTAATTCTTTTCCCTAATACTTTCCTTGTGATTATAACACATTTGTTTGTTACATCCAGTTTATACATAAAATGATCCTTATAAATGAAATGTTTGGTAGCGTATAAAAGGTTAGGACCTTTTTATGTTTTATTTTGAGACAGGGTCCTACTAAGTTTAGGATCTCTATAAATTGCTAAGGTTGGCTTTGAACTTGCCATCTTCCTGCCTCAGCCTCCCAAGCTGCTGGGATTACAGGTGTGAGTCACTGCACCTGGCTGTAATAATAGCCTTTGAAATGATTTTCATCAAGGTTTATTCTTTTTTTCTATTTGTTGTTGTTGTTTTCAGTTATATATGATAGTAGAGTCTGTTTTGACATATTTGAACAAACATGGAATATGTCTTATTATACCCCAGTTTTGTGGATGTACATGATGTTGAGATTCACTGTGGTATATTTATAGGAAAGTTATGTCAGATTCATTCCACTGTCTTTCCTATTCCTAGTAATCACAGTGACTTGGGAGCCTGTGGCAGGAAGATAGCAAGTTCAAAGTTAGCCTCGGCAACTGAGGGAGGCCCTAAACAACTTAGCAGGACTCTGTCTTAAAATAAAACATATAAAGGGCTGGGAATTGGCATTTCCTTCCTTTCATTCCCCAATGCACTTCTATTCCCCCCACTCCTGTTGTGTGTTAGCATTCACATATCAGAGGGACCATTTAACCTTTGTTTTTTGGGATTGGCTTATTTCATTTAGCATGGTAGTCTCCAGATCATTCCAATTACTGGCAAATGCCATAATTTCATTCTTCTTTATGACTGAGTAATATTCCATTGTATGTATATGTATATATACACACTACATTTTCTTTATCCATTTATCTGTTCAAGGGCACCCAGGTTGGTTCCATAGCTTAGCTATTGTGAATTGAGCTGCTATAAACATTGATGTGGCTGCATCACTGTAGTATGCTGATTTTAAGTCCTTTGGGTATAAACACAGCAGTGGGATAGCTGGGTCAAATGGTGGTTCTTATCCTAGTTTTTTGAGGAATCGCCATTCTGCTCTCCAGTGTCCCATCTGCAATGTATGAGTATACCCTTTTCCCTACATCCTCGCCAATATTTATTGTTACTCGTATTTTTTCTTTCTTTCTTTCTTTTTTTTTTTTGAGGGGAGGTGGACCAGAAATTGGACCCAGAGGTACTTAACCATTGGGCCAGTCCCGATCCCTTTTTATGTTTTATTTTGAGACACTGTCCTGCTAAGTTTCTGAGGCTGACTTTGAACTTAGCATCTTCCTGCCTCAGCCTCCCGAGCTGCTGAGATTACAGGCTGGGCCCAGTGTTACTTGTATTCTTGTTAATTGCCATTCTGGAGTGAGGTGAAACTCAGTGTAGTTTTAATTTGAGTTTCTCTAGTTGCTAGAGATGTTGAACATTTTTTCATATATTTGCTGACTGTTCATATTTTTTCTTTTGGAAAGTATCTATTTAGTTTCTTTGCATATTTTGGAAATTAATATCTCATCAATGTTTATTCTAATTGTTTACTGCTATGCTTTAAAATTTGGGACAATAGAAATTTTATTCTCTATACATTTAAGTGAATCAGAGTTTAGTTTAATGTTTATAATCAGCCCAAACTAATAGAACAATTGCTTGTTTTGGCTGAGTAGTTATTATAGAAACAATGTGGTTGACATTTTATATCTGTTTTTTGCAGACTTACAATCAGAGTCAGTCCAACAAAAGAAATATTTATAAAGCTATTTCAGGTAATAGAGAGGTCCTTCGGTTTTACCAAAGAAGTCCACGAATGGTTCCTGATGGAATCAATCCAGAATTACATAAAATGTTCATCACACATGAGGTATATAAACCAGAGAAGCCCTCTCGGAATGTACAGCAGAAGTCATCTCTGTTTTCCTATAGAAATGGTAAATGAAGTTTCCGATTTGACGTATGCTTCACTCCCTTATTCTTATCTTGACAAGACAGGTCATATCTTGATATAATATTTCTTGTTTGAAAATCTTAGTATATCTTCTAAGATGTTTTGGATGTTCTCTTTGGAAGGATAAAAGATTGTTCATGTGGCAGTGGGAAGGACATATTGGCAGAAGTCCAGGGATAGAAACCCAGGGCAGGGGAAAATTGAAAATATCCCACCAACCCAGAGAATCCTCTCCACAAAATATGGAAAGAAAATTGGTTTTTTAAATTGAATAAGCGTTAAGTAAGATTACAATGTGCATTATGGACATCTTCAAAAATAATACAAAGACAGAAATTCTCCCTATATATATCCCTGAGTGATTATAATCCTTTACATATGTTCTTAAGATTAATAGTAACTTGTCCTCATATAAGAGGACTTTTACCATACGTTCTTTCCTAATTTATCCTAAATTCACCTGAATTGAGATAGCTCTTTGTGTTAACTAATTGTCGTTATCCAGAGGAATAAAAAAAACTTCTCTTACTTCTACGACAATGATATGTAGACAGCTTCCAGAAAGGTACCTAAGCTAAAGTCTTATGGTGACTGGAAGGTAGGGACACTGTCTTCCTTGATGTTTACATTTTTAAAGGCATAGCTTCTCAGTTCTTAAGATGAACATTTCTGGTTTGAAACACTGGGTAGCATCTCCTTTATTCTTTATACAGATTTACATATATGTCAAAGGGTTAAAGAACTTGGAAACATTAGGGTGTCTCTGGAAATGTTCTAAGGAAAAGGGAACACCTTTCCTTTATACAGAGGAAAAAAACTTTTAATATTTACCCTTATAACAGATAGTGTGAATTTACACAGTTACTGGTAATAAACAATGTGTTGAAATAAATACATTGAGAGTAAAAAACAATGTGTTGAAATAAATATTTTTGCCAAGAACACAGTAATGAGAGAATCACTAGCTTAGAAACTGAAGAGACTCTGATGATACCAAGACAGTATTTTTTTTTTTTCTTCTGCTAGGGATTGAAGTCAGGGCCTTCCGTGTGCTAGACAAGCACTCTACTACTGAGCCACATCCCCAGCCCCCCAAGAAAATATCTTGAAATAGTTGCACTATGAAAATGAGAAATAAAAAAGTTTAATTTTCTAGATTTTACTTAATCTTAAAGGGTCTTTCAAATAATCATAAATATCATATAATTATATTTTAAGATTTGGAAGGACTCATAAGGATCATCACTACTAACAAGGTAGGAATGTTTGCTGCAACATCTTTTTAAAATGCATACCCTGTCTTAACTTGAAAATTTCTGTTAGTAGAAATTATATTAGGGGCTGGGGATATAGCTCAGTTGGTAGAATGCTTGCCTAGCATGTACAAGGTCCTGGATTCAATCTGCAGCACAACAAAAAAAAAAAGAAAAAAAAGAAATTTTATTTCTTCCCTGTGCATTGTAGCCTGTGCCTATAGTCCCAGCTATACAGGAGTCTGGGTCAGGAAGATTGATTGAGCCCAGAAATTTGAGACCAGCCTTTGTAATATAGATCCTATCTCTTTAAGAAAAAGAAAAAAATAAATTTTTATTCCTTTATGAGGGCTGTTTTTTAAAAAATTCTTTGTAGTTATGTATTACAGTAGAATCTATTTTGATGTATTTAAACAAACATGGAATATATCTTATTCTCATGAGGGTTCTTTTCATTGTTGAACAACTTTATGTAATTGTAGAATATTTTATCTTATGTTGAAAAATCTCTCTGTATGTTTTTCCAGGTGACTTGATTTTGTCTTCTAGATAAAAAGTATAGCTTTCCACAGAAAGAATAGAGGTTTCATGGTCTCAATCATATGTGGAAACTACAAGTTTTATCTGTCTCATAGATGTAGAAGGTGCAGTAGTAGTTACCAGAGGCTGAGCAGGGATGTGGATGGTGAGAGGTTGATCAGGGAGAGAAGTAAAAAGCAAGGGGAACAGGCCTGGTACTTCAAAAAATGACATACTAATACTAACTGAAATTTAAAAAACTATAATTGATCAGTAGAGTAGAAGGAAGGTAGTAGGGAGATGGGGAGGAAGAGAGGGAGAGGGGAAATATTGGGGACTAAATTAGCAAATTCCATGCTTTTATAATTATGCCAAAATGAATTCTAATGTTATTTATAGCAAAAAGAACCAATAAACAGAAAAATATGACATAATAAGTTGGGCGTGGTGGGTGCACACCTATAATTTCAGCAACCTGGGAGGTTGTGGCAGGATCTGCAATTTAGATCACAACTTCAGGAGACCCTGCCTCAAAACAAGAAATAAAAAGGGTGTGGGATGTAGTTTAGTGGTAATGTATCCCTGGGTTCAATCCCCATGTCAGAAAACAACAACAAAAACAAAAACCAAAAAAATGACATAACAAAAAATAATTTAAAAAATAATATAATAATAAGCTTTTTAACAGCTACATAATAGACTGGGCAGGTGACAAGGCCTGTAATCCCAGAAACTTAGGAAGCTGAGGCAGTTCAATGTCAGCCTCAGCAACTTAGCAAGATGCAGTAGGTTTCTGAGCATAAAAACTGAGTTGAACTGGCTGCATCCCTGTTTCCCAGTGATTTGGGAAGCTGAGACAAGAGGATCACAAGTTTGAGGCTAGCCTGGGTAACTTAGTAAGACCCTGTCTCAAAATAAGAAATAAAAGGTTTGGGGATAGAGCTCAGTTGTAGAGTGCCCCTGGGACAATCTCCTGGACTGAAATAAATGAGTAAATGTTGCATAGAAAATTAATTCTTCTTGGGTTCTGTAATTTCTAAAGGAAAAAAAATAACCAAAGTAGAAAAGAATGAACAGTGTAAAGCAGGAACTCTGACTCAATACAGATGAATTATTGCTAAAGGTTAGTTCCTAGCCAGAGGGATACTTTCAAAGAGATGAGAGAAGTTTAGGAGATATGTAGAAGCAGGACATAAGAAACAGATTCCTTTTATATGACAAATTGTAGTTTAAGAAACTGAATCATGACTTAGAGGAGGTAAATAGAAAAAACAGAGTTTAAATTGATATATTTTGTGTTTGCCTTTGCAGATTTTTAAAAGCCCTTTTTCATAATTTTTTCACTTACAGGAATAAGGCAAAATAACTCAAATAACTGGTTTTTATCAGAAGAAGAATTTAAGTTATGGAACAGAGTCTATAGATTAAGAGACAGTGATGAAATTAAGGAAATAACACTGCCTCGAGTACAGTTTGCATCTTTACAGGATGAGGAAAATACATCAGTAAGTTGAATGTGGTTTCAGATACTCCTTATAGTGATTATGCAATAGATTTGGGAGTAATGAGAGATATTTGTGATTGGGAGTGTCAACTTATTTTAAAAAGTAAGAATGTAATCAGCTTAATAAGAAACCAAGTCTGTGTTTTAAAAATTACTAATTTTCTTATTTATTATATGTAAACCTAACTGATATTTTTGGTTTATGTTATACTTTTTTCTTCCATATTTTTCCCCATATAATTGTTTTTTTTTTTTGTGTTGCTGGAGATTGAACCCAGGACCTTGCTTGTGCTTATAAGGCAAGCATTCTACCAGCTGAGCTATATCCCAGCCCAGCCTCATAGAATTGTTTCAAAATGGACATATTACATATTTGTCACTTTACTCTGCAATATGTGTAGTTTGCTTGACTCTTGTTCCCTTTTGTGTTTTTGAATTTTTTAAATGTTGTACTAACATAAATTATGTTGGCATGTGCATTTTTGTACAAGCTGGTTTTGATTTTTGTTTTGAAAGTATAGTTAAAACTTTAAATTGGATGCTATTCATTTTTTTTTATTTATTATGAACACATTGACAAGCTTAATGAAAGTCAAAACAGCTGATCAGGGGTTGCATATATAATTGCTAGAGCTGGATAAATAACCTGAGGAATTTTTTCTTTCAGATTTATAGAGCCTATAATATATAGTTATAAGAATTTATTTTACTCATTAACAGGAAGAGTGAGGAATGGAAACAGTCATGAAAAGTTGCGATTAGTATCACCAAAAGACGAGATTATGAATGTTTCCTTGTTATATTGTGGAGTCTAAATCTAGCAAAATAGTAATTTTGAAGCCAAACATATTTACTTAAATATTTGCTCTTACCATGAAACTATATAAATAGGAATATGGTCAAGTTGTAACTCATATAACAATTACTTTAAAATATATTTAAGGCCTGGGGATATAGCTCAGTTGGTAGAGTGTTTGCTTTACAAGCACAAGGCCCTGGGTTCAATCCCCAGCACCACAAAAAAAATATATAAAAATAAAAATAAAAAATAAAATAAAATAAAATATATTTAAAAGGGCATGTTTATATGAAATAAATTTCCTTGAGATTTTAGTTGTCAGTGCCTAAGTGAATGCAAATTATTTATGTTAGACTTGTTTGCATATTGTTTTTAAAATCAGTTTGAAATCTCACTGTCTCTGTTTTTATCATTTTTATTATTTTTTGAATAATTAATCAAGACTTTGCCAACTCTTGGGATTCATCAACTCTCTCTGTCTGAATGGAGAGTGTGGCAGGATCATCCTTTTCCTACACATCAAGTTGACCATTCAGATCGATGCCACCTTTTTGTAAGCATTATGCAAATGATAGAAGGAATGAGACATGAAGAGGTAGAGTTTTATATAACTTTCTTTTGTTGCTGTGATAAACTAAAATACCCTTTATTTTGCTTAATTTGAAGTCATTATTATAAGAAACAAAAGTATTTATTATAAGTAATTATAGCCAGAAATATTTTGATATTTTTTTGGGTATAGCTCCTTGTGATCTCATTAAGGAACCAGTTTTCTGCCTTAGCAGAAGAAATAGACAATTAATTAGAAGTATATCAGTGGTAACTATAATTAGATCAGTTAAAGTTTTATTATATTTAAAGATTTGTGTAAACTGTCAAGCTAATGTAAGATTCTTGATAGACTGGAATTTACTGAAATATTCTCTATCATGCAGGTCATTTGGTGTCTCTCTTGTATCCTGGTGATAGAGAATTAAATTACCCTAAACTAGGGATTTCTTAAGCAGTTTCTTACTTGTTCTTCCTTAAGAGAGTCAAGATAGTGGACTTATTATGAGAGTGAAATCCATAATGCCTGGACTGGAATTCTAAACTCTCTCTTACTAGGCTTATGTTTAAATTATTTAAATTTTGTGTTCCTCAGTTTCATATGTATAATAATAATGATAATGGCTACTTCATAGGGTTATTGTGAAGATTAAATGACTTAATACATGTAAGACACTTAGAATACTAAATTGGCATATAATAGGCTCTCAATGAATTGTAGCTGCTAGTTTTATTATAGTTATTGTTTGTGAATATGTGTAAAATAATTAGTTCTTTATTCCAGCAAAACAGGTCACATCAAATTAACCTGTGTTTACTGAGTGCTTACCATATGCCAAGCTCTATTTCAGGCCCTATGGCCACATCAGCGAATAAACCGGATAAAATGTTCTATGTGCAGCATATCTGCTGGCAGGGAAACACACCGCTTATTTTAATATTTATTGTATTGATTATTCAAAAAAGTGGGGAGCTAACTGCTTAAATTCATGAGTAGGGGAGGAATCCTGAGTAAAGTAGCATTTTGGGAAAAGAAGAGGCATGGTGAAAAATTGTAATTTTAGTTTAATGGCTCAGAGAAAAGAAAAACTTAGAAATTTACTTTATGAGTTTTTGATTGGGCACTTTGTTACAAATAGAAATACATTCAGAGTCATAGCTTAATAGACATACATGTACCATTGTTTTAGAGTTTGTAAAAGCTGTTCTTAGGTTACTGTTGAAAGAATAAATTTGACGTATGTATTTTTCATCAATATGTATTAATTTATTAACTACATACTTTTAGGAAATTAGTATAATCGTTCTGTTAAATGTTAGATGTGGAAAAATTCAGTATTTTTGTTATTATATATTCATTTAATTTGTTCTTTGTATGACTAGCTATCATGGGCCCTTTGTGTATTAAATACAGGGGATAAAATAATTAACTGATTAAAGATAATTTATTAATTTCACAGTCGTGTCATTTGTTGTTTTGACTTATAAGAATAATGTTTAAGGTTTAAAAGAATCATTTGAATAATGTAATATTGTTTACAATGTATTTAATGTAGAGTGAAACTCATTTATTAGAATTATAATTTGGTTTTGTTTTCCTGTGACTTTCTCATGTTCCTTATTTATAGGATGAATGCAGCTATGAATTGGAAATGAAATCTTATTTACAAATGGAAGATGTTAACTTGGCATTCAGCATTCCCAGGAACAACTGTAGTAATCTTGCCAGTGATACCTTAACTCCTGACAAGAACTCTTCATTTACAAAGAATATAAACCAAGGCAGTTCACTTTCAATGACAGAATCTGATGAGAAATATGCTGAAATTTTTAAACAAACTCACATCAAACCTACCAAAATTGTTTCTGCAAATAAAAGAACTTCTAAAGAAATGAAGAAAGACTGGCCTAATGAAGAAAATAATGATGATATGGATTCTTTAGATACTGACAGAAATTCTAATGTTGAAACTATTTTTCAGGTAGACTTAACAAATGATAAAACATCAGATGCAGATGGAGTTTCTGCCACATGTACTATTAATGAAAATCGTGTTAATCAGCCAGGTGTGTTAGTAACAGAGGGTCAGTTTGCAAATAAATCTACTAGTTGTTTTGCTGGAAATTTTTTAGACTCTGGTTATAATAGTTTCAGTGATGAGAAATCTCTTTTATCTAATTTGTTTCTTCCATTTGAAGAAGAGCTTTATATAGATAGAACAGATGATCAATTTTATAATTGTCACTCATTGACAAAAGAGGTACTTGCTAATGTAGAGAAATTTTTATCTCATTCTCCTCCACCTCTCAGTGAACTCTCAGACTTGGAATATGAAATTGCTAAGGGTTTTACATTTGAGAATTTGCTTTTCCTACCCTGTGCAGAGCATTTACTAAATTGTAAGTCCACCTCTTTGATGTCACATTCAGCTATGAATTCTCAACAAAAATTAGAATCGGATTCACTTAAACTTATCAATTATCCTTCTGAAAAAAGTTGTCTCTTTGGTGCAACTAACGATAAGATTTCTGATGAGTCATGCTTCAGTGGCTGTGATGATAAAATACATAAAAATTTTAAAAATGAAAATTTAGTAACTAACAATCATGTTCAAATATACATAGATCCTGCAAAGAACTTAGTTGACAGAAATAACTGTGATACTGTTAACAGTGACTTTCCAGTATTGTTAACTGATCAGGATAAGAGTTTACCACTATTTGAAGAGGATAATGAAGAGTTTAATGAGGTGAGCCTTTCTCCTTTGAAGAGTAATTGCAAATCTTTTTGTGTGTCAGAAAAAACTGTTTTAAGTGAAATGTCTCCTGTCTCTCAGTTCTTAATTTCTGATGAACATTTATGTGATAATTCTCAACCCCAAGATCAAATTATCAGTGGTACTAATAGTTGGAAATCTCATGAAGATTTGAAAGATATCCATGAGGAAAAACTGAAGAGTGATGAATATGTTTTTGATTGCTCTGGGGATTTATTTTCCATTAACTTTGATTTAGGATTTTGTAGTTTAGATTCTGATGGTGAAATATCAGATCATGCATCAGATACAAATAATAGTAGACTTCAAGATGATCCATCTGGAAGAAATGTACATATGAAGGAGGCAAAGGAAGAACATTGTGTCTCAAATCAACCAAGAGATTGTGTTGAGAATTTTACCAGTGGAGCCATAACTATCCCATCAAGTGAAGATATACACAGTCCAAAGTTTGCACATTTTCCACTGAGTGCAGCAAAGAGTAAAGAGTTTGCATCTCCTAGTTTTTCTGAGTTTTCTTTGCCAGTAGGAGAAAAAGTTATGAGTACACCACTTTCTAAAAAAAAATTGAACTCATTTTCAAAGATAAGAGAGGATATGCTTAAGATACCAGATTCTAATAAGAAAGAAGTAAATCTACAGTGTTTCAAAGAAACATCAAATTCAGTTTTTGATGATTCAGAATTTTCTCCAGAAAAGGCTAAAAGCAGTGATCAAATTTCTCTACATCAATCCTGTCATTATTCTGCTGAAGGTAAGATTCTGTCTTTAGGGGCTACAATTGTGGCTCAGTGGTAGAGTGCTTGCCTAGCATGTGTGAGGCACTGAGTTTGATCCTCAGGACCACATAAATATAAATAAATAAAATAAAGGTATTGTGTCCATCTAAAACTAAAAATTAAAAAGAAAGATTCTATCTTTATAAAACCCATAACTCTTTCTAGAATAATTACTCTAGAAATATGCCTGTAATTTTTCCACATAAGATGATGCTTACTAATATAAGATTTTTATCTGCATGCCATGTAAAACACAAACATTTATATAGCATAGATTTGAGAATATATCAGTAAATGTGGAAATTACCATGTCGATAATTTGATAGTGGCTATTCAGGAGGTTCAGGAGATGACAAAATTTTGTTAGATCAGATTGGAAAGCTTTCATATATATATGCTGATTATCATTTTATCTCCTCAAACTCTTATTTAGAAATTATTAGGCCATTTATGAATTTTGTTCCTTATAACTGAAGAAAAAGAATAGTTGTAGGATAAAATGAGAGTTTCCTCTGTAAATATTTTCCTTATGTTATTCTCATTAGTATTGAAGGCATCATTCATGAATGTTCTATGTAGGAAGAAAGCATGTTTAAGGTAAGTTCTGGAAATAGGTTTAATTTTCAAAACATGAAACTGCATAGTTTGGGATATGTCCTGACATGTATTTTCACTAAGTGTGTGTTGCCTGTGAGTTTTTGATATTGGCTTTAATGTGTCTATATTAAGACCTCGTTAATGGGTGAGGTCATTTTTCTATTTTTGAGTCAGATTTATGTTAAAGCTTTTTTTCTAGCATTGTACTTAACATACTAGCAAGTTATTTATTAGGGAATATGTATTTAGTACTTTTCATTTCATCTAATTTTAAGGATTTAAGATCTTTTACCATGTTATGTATATATTAAAAAATAGCTCATTTAAACAATACTAAGGCAGTTAAAAAGGAAGCCGCCTTAAATCAGTTGTTACTGTTGGTGAGCCCTTCATTTAACTCTGACTTCCTTATAAGGTAATGAAAAAAGGAAAAAACTAGTTGGATTATGTAGTTGTGGCTCCCATCATAATCTCATCTTTACTTTATTAAATCATTGTATTTTGGTCACAGATATGTGGTTTATTCATAGAATGTTTTGTTTGTTTTAATTCTTTTTAGTTAGTGCTTCTTTGCAAAAAAGGAAATCATTCAAGTTTATCTGTCTGGGTAGATGTTCACTAGCACAGAATGTGAGGAGAAGCTTATTGTGTGGATTTATATTACCTATTGCTGTGTAACAAAATACCCCAAAATTCATGTTAAAATAACATTTATCTCAGTTTTCATAAGTCAGGAATTCAAGAGTTGCTTAGCTAGATGATTTCTGGCATAGGATTTCTCAGGAAGTTGTTATAGTCAGAATTTCTTCTAGTTGCAGTCATCTGAAGACTTGAATAGGCATGGAGAATCTGCTTCCAAGATGACTTGTTCAAAAAGGGCGAGGGAACAGTGGAAGGTACACAGGAATTATTAGTCTGTAGCAATTCTGAAATCTAACAGGGCTAAGACTGGAAGTTCCTTGATTAGATCTCAAAATAGGGGAATATTCTCAGTGATTCTTGACTTCAGCCTCTGAATGTTTGATCTTTTTTTCAACAGGTAGCTCCCACCTGCTTCTATTTGTTAAAAAATTGAGGTCCAGAGTTCTCTTTTCAATTTATACTATTTATCCCTATCAGTTGTAGCTGTCTATTTATCTTCCAATATAATTTCTTATAAATTTTGATGAATATCTTATAAATCTTCTTGAAGTCATTGCATTAGATATTGTCTATGCCCATTAATCTTTTGGGATAAAAAAGTCCTTCTTGGACTTTTGCTGAGATGTCTAGAAGATAATTTCTTAAGCTTCTTAGAAGGTCTGATTTTTCAGAGACTTTGAGGAGCATCCTTAAAATATTTAAGGGACCTTTTGTCTGACTGAACAGTACTCCAAGGCATCATGTTTCCTTTTTTTTTTTTTTTGCTATTGGTTATTGAACTCAGGGACGCTTTACCATTGAGCTATGTCCCTAGCCTTTGACTTGCTAATTTGCCCAGGCTGGCCTTGAATTTGTAATTCTCCTGTGTCAACCTCCTGAATTGCGGTGTTACATGCATTCATCACTGCATCAACTTGAGGCACCACCTTTGATTTCTCCAAAGTCTTAACAAAGCATTTACAATTATACCATCAGCTTCTTAATATTTTACTGGTGATTTACTTATTGATTTGATGTTTGACATCACTGCCCACAGGATGTTGCCTCAGTTTCCTCGAATGGGGCGGTGAGGATTGGAATAAGACAAACACACAAATATAGAGAAAGCGGGACTGGGTGGGCCAACCAAACTCCTGACGGGAGAGAGACTGGCCACAAGTAGGCTCTGCATGTTTATTACATAGGTTTAAACATCAAAAGGATTTACTGTGAGAAAGCTTTCTCAAGATAAACAAAAATGAAGTTGTGAGTGAAACAGCCTAATTGGGGCTTATCAGCTTGCACCCATATCTCTTCTACCTCCAGGCAGCTGGTGTTTGAACTCAAGGCCATGAACTAATAAATTCTGTGAGCTGTACAGAGTCCCCTTTGAACAGGCACCACCATCAACTAAGCAATCTCAACCAGCACCTTTCCACCAAGAGTTCTTAGTAGAGCATCACTTATGCTTTGGGACAGTTCAAAGAAACCTGTATTTCATTCACTGCTCTCTACAGTTTGATTAGAAGATTTACTAATTTTAGTATTGTGTACTACCTGAGGGAGGCCTGGAATTTTCAGAAGTACCATGTTTTACCTGTTTCATGTTTAATAGTTCTCTCTTTAGGGGCTGGGGAGATAGCTCAGCTGGTAGAGTGCTCGCCTCGCAAGTACAAGGCCCTAAGTTCGATCCCCAGTACCGCAAAATAAATAAATAAAAATAGTTCTTTCTTTAGTTCACTTTCTCTCTTCTATTTTACTGCAACAGCAAGAAGCAACAAGCGATATCTTAAAACTTTTATCTAGAAGTCTCTTTAGTGAGATCACCTCATTCAGTAGGTTCATATTCTACTTTCCATGTTAACTACAGTGTTTCCAACTTCCTGGCACTATTTATAAAAAATTTCCTTTCCTCCTATTTCCAATAAGGTTTTTAAGTTCTCACCTATGGACTCCTCAACAGGAGTAATCTTCCTATAAACAATTTCCTTGAGGCCCTTTAAGACTTAACAAAAACTTTCAAAAACCCTCTCAGTTTCTACCCACTATCTAGTTCCAAAGTTGCTTCCCCATTTTAGGCTTTTGTTATGTCAACTCCCTTTGGAGGTACCAAAATCTGTATTATTTAGCTATTGCTGCATTAACTACACTCAAAATATAATGACTTGAAACAAAAACCATTTATTTTTCAGGGTTTCTATGAGTTTATAACTTATGTTCAGGGTGGTTTAGAGTGGTTCTGACTCAGAATATTTTAGAGGTTGTAGTTTAGACATTGACCAGGGCAGTGGTTATCCAAAAGTTTGAGTAGGTTTGGAGGATCTGCTTTTAAGTTGTTTTACGTTACTACTGGTAGTAAACCTGTTTCTTGATATGGGGAGTTCTCCATAGGGTCCTAGATATGTCATTAAAACAAAGCATGTGGTAGCTAGGGGTGGTGGTGATTGCCTATAGTTCCAGTTACTTAGGAAGTGGAGGTGAGAACCTAGGAGTTAGAGATCTGGACAACATTGCAAAAAAAACAGCATCTGGCTTCTTCCTGTGTAGATAATACAAGAGAAAGAGCAAAGACGAAGACAATTCTTCTTATGATTTAGACTTATAAATAATATACCTTCACAAGAACTTGTGAACATCTTAAAACTACCACAGGCTCTTATAGGTCTCATGAAGACACAAAAGGGTGTCTTCAATCGAAATTTTATGGAAGTTTAATACTTAAAAATGTGAAGTAGTTAATTTCGTGTGTGAGGACTTTGTTTTTGTTTTGTTTTTTCTTTTGGCACTGGGAATTGAACCCAGAACATTGTGCATGCAAAATATGTGCTTTACAACTGCACTGTACCACAAATCTGAGGTTTTCATTTTTACATTCCCTCTGAATATGTAGTGCTAGTTTTATTTTGGTGAATATCTTACCATTTTTTTTTAATCTTAAGCTTAAACATACATGTTTATGTACACATGTACACACAGAAATAAAAAGAATCTTTTAATACTTTATTTTGTAGACTGCATTTTAATGATTTAATTCATTCAGCTAGAAAGAGGATAAAAGCAAAAAGGGCAGAAAGACCATAACAGGTTTGGAGGTGAATTCTAGACGAAAATTTTATCTTGTTGGGCTAGGGTTGTGGCTCGGTGGTAGAGCAGTTGCCTAGCATGTGTGAGGCACTGGGTTGATTCTCAGCACCACATATAAATAAATGAATATAATAAAGGTCTATCAACATCTAAAAAATATTTTTTAAAAATTTCATCTTGCTTTCTCTTGTTCTCATTTCATCTAATTTGTAAAGTTGAATCTCATTCAAATATGTATTAGCAAAAGTTATTGTCTCTGTTTTCCTCATTGGCGCTTTTATTTTTGTCTCTTCCCAGGCTGATTTTTAAAAAACTTTTTATAAAAGTAAATGTTGAGATTGCCAGTATTCATTATTGTAACCATTAATAAAATAGTTTGTTATGATTGGGTAAACTTAAATCTTTTAACTGAATTAATTTTTTAAATAAATTACAGATGAACAATTACTAATAAGCAATGAAAGTGAAGATGATGAGATTTTCCTAAGAAAAAGTAAAAAACGAAAAGGAAATGTTTTAGAATCACCTGAGGTGAGTCATTTAGTAATCACATTAATGTAATCATAAAAGAATATTTTTTTTCCCTTAAGGATTTTGTATTACCTTTCTCAATCTGTTTATCCATTTGCTTACTTTATCTAGGATCAGAAAAATAGTGAAGTTGATTCTCCAATTCATGTTACCAAAAAGCGCAGGGTTCTTAGAGTAAGTAAAAAGATAATGTATAATAATTAAGATCCTTTTAGAATAAATCTTAAATGTGTGTATAGATATAGTTATATTTGATCTATAGGTATGGAGTTAACAGGAAAACTGATACTATATCTGATTGATTAGAATTTCCACCTTTTAGTTTTCAGAGCTGTATTTATTGTAAACTTCTCTAAGCATAATACTATGTTAAGATGCTGGGAATATTATCAAGAATATATCCTGCAGGGCAAGGTGACACATGCCTATAATCCCAGAGGTTTGAGAGGCTAAGGCAAGAGGACTGTGTTCAAAGCCAACCTCAGCAACAGTGGGGCACTAAGCAACTCAGTGAGACCCTGTCTCTAAATAAAATACAAAATAGCGTTGGGGATGTGGCTTAGTGGTTGAGTGCCCCTGAGTTCAATCCCCAGTACCCACTCCCTGTAAAAAAATAATATATCCTATATGTCTATAAATAATAGGAGAAACAAATAATTTTGGTATAATTTTTTAAGTTGAATGGTAGCAAAAGATAAGCCATTAGCCTAGATCTTGAGAGTTCTGGCAAGCTTCTTGAAGGTTATCAATCCCATAGTGGAATCTTAAAAGGTATATGGCAGTCAGCAAACGAAGGGAGAAAGGAAGGCTTTTTTTTTTTTTTTTTTTTTTTTTTGCAGTGCTGGGGATCGAACCCGGGGTTTTATGCTTGTAAGGCAAGCACTCTACCAACTGAGCTATCTCCCCAGTCCTGGAAGGCATTTTTGACAGAATGAACAGCTTAAAGAGTGACTGAAAGTTGGGAAGCCAAATCTCTATATTATTAGCTTGAAAGACAGAAGTGTTCCAGGAAATAACATTGAAAAAAAATCTGGGTCAGTGTTTGGAAGTTCTTATTCTTTTTTGATCTGGTTTCTATGTTGTGGTGCTGGGCACGAACCCAGGGCGTCGTACATGCTAGGCAGGTGCTTTACCACTGAAGCGCATTCCCAGCCTTGGAAGTCCTTATTCTTTAGATTACTGAAGGGTTTGAAGAATGAAAGAAAGGAGTCTAGGATAACTGATTTTGGGCTTGGATTGTTTAGCAAATAGGTCACAAATTTAAGGAACACAAGAAAGAGTGATAAGTTTGGTGTTGAACATGTTTTGAGTTTGAGGTTCTTTCTGACAGGCATTGACAACTATATGAATCTGAAGTTTGGATGGTGGACAATTCTTAAGGCTAATGATTCTTGTTTGTCATCAGCTTATAGTTGATAGCTAAATTTTGACACTAGCACATCTTGTGAATTTTAATTCTCTAGTACAATTTAGGATAATTTGGACCAAATTAATTCAAAATGCAACCAGTGCATTTTTTAAAAATCTTTTTGGATGTAGATAGGCCTTTATTTCATTCATTTATGTATATATGGTGCTGAGAATCAAACCCAGTGCCTCACACAATGCTAAGCAAGTGCTCTACCACTGAACCACAACCCCAGCCCCAACAATCAGTGCATTTTAACTTTGCATATTCATAGAACTTCACTACAAAATTGCTTTAGCTTACTACCTTAATTAAAATGTCTGAATAATTTATCAAAAGTAAATGAAACTGGGCACAGTGACACACACCTGTAATCCTAGCAGCTCAGGAGGTTGAGGCAGGAGGATCACTAGTTCAAAGCCAGCTTCAGAAATTTAGCAAGGCCCCAAGCAACTCAGTGAGACCCTGTCTCTAAATAAAATAAATGGGTTAGGGATGTGGCTCAGTGGTTGAATGCCCCTGGGTTTAATCCCCGGTACCAAAAGAAAAAGTAAAGTATTGATAATGCTAATGATCAATCTCTTTTAAGTTAATAATTATTTCTGTTAATTGAAATTATTTTGTTAAACTATTGATTCTTTTGATGGGCTTTATATTATTTTACAAGAGATGTAGTGGTAGGTCTCGTAGTCAAAATTTGTTACTGTTATATTGATGTCTTGGTTTCAAAGGATTCTTCTATGTTTGGAAAGAATTATGAGAAAGCTCTTAAGGATCTTCTAAGGGAAATTAAACTGAAAATAAGAGTTTTCACCAAATATATTTGGTGTAATGCCAAATTGAATAAAAATATATACTAATATTATTTACATTACCTAATTTGGTAATTGGCATGTAGTATTATTCAACTTACTAGTTTTAAAATCCTTAAATATTATTTATTTATAACAATGGCTCTGAATTGTGAGATCAATTTTATTTTCCTAAGAGAATATTGGACCAAATATTTTTTAAAAATGTGAAAATGAAAGCAACAACCCTTGAGATGCACAAGATAAAAACAATTCAAGTATTTTTGCTTATGTGAATTTTGTTGCATTTTTATAGTTAGAATTATCATCTAGTGATGAGAGTGAGAATTTTCACAGACCACATTCACAATTAGAAGATTTTAAGGATTTTAACAGGAATGCCAGAAGAGGCATCAAAGTCCAAAAGACACAGAGTCACCTAAAGGTAATTTTTTTTTAAGTTTATTTTATATACACATATTTTATTAGTAAGGATCATTAGCTTTTATAACAAGGTAAATAAATTTATTCATGCATTTTCTTTATAGAAAAATGCCACAATTTCTTCCTTTTCTTTCTTTTTTTTATATTTTTTATTTTTGTGTACTAGGGATTGAACCCAAGGGCATTTAACAGCTGAACTGTATCCCCCATCCTTTTTATTTTTTATTGTGTCATGTTTAGACAGTATCTAAGTTGCAGAGGCTGGTGCTTCAGCCTTCTGAGTCACTGGAATTACAGGTGCACACCACCATGTCCTGCAGAAAAATGCCACAATTTTTTAAAAAGTATTTTGCTACAATCTTGTTTTTTTCCTGGAATTAAAATGTCCAAGCGTGGTTTTTTCCCTTTGTGTTGATACTTTATCTTCTAGTGTTGCATTATTTTGAATGAGTAAATCAAGAAAGTTAAATATATTAATAATTTATTGTTCATATTGAAGAAGATATAAAGACAAAAATCAGAGTTTTAGGACATTTGTTTTTACAGTCATTATATCGCCCTTCTTTTCTTGTCCAAATTCAAATATTTGAAGAAGAGTTCTTATTCTTAGCTCTTTTCCCTCCTGGTCAATCCTTTTTGTTTTAGTGTTTTTCCTGGTAGACTCAGGACACTGTTTATTAAAAACATTGAGCATGAAACAATGACTTATATAATATTTTACTTAAAATCATCAGGAGTAACTTTAAATTTGTTACTTTGTCATCTCTTCTTGCAGGTGTTTCCTTCCCCCCCCCCCATCCCCCCTCTGCCACTCCTATACTGGGGATTGAAACCAGGGTACTCTACCACTGAGCTATATCTGTAGCTCTTTTTATTTTGAGACAGGTCTCGTTAAGTTGCTGAGGCTAACCTTGAATGTGCTGTTTTCCTATCTCTGCTTCTCAAGTTGTTGGGATTGTTGGCATGCACCACTGGGCCTGGATTTTTTTTTTTTTCTCTTTTAAATCTTAAAAACATTGATAAGAAATCCTATTTCTTAAGAGCAATAACTTCTACAGCACAGGAGAGTAACTATAGTTAACAATTGTGTATTTCAAAATAGCTAGTAGAGAATATTTTGAATGTTTCCAACACAAAGAAATGGTGTTTACCATTACCATGATTTAATCTTTACACATTATGTACATTTATTGAAATATTCAATAAATATATATAATTAGGTATCAGTTAAAATTTTAAAAATTCATTTTCCAGAAATAAAATGGGTGTTTTCTAATTTATTTTAGCATATAGCTAAGAAGTTTTTTGATGATGAAGCAGAACTTTCTGAAGAAGGTGCTGAATGTGTTTCATCAGATGAAAACGATGACTCAGAAAATGAACAAGATTCTTCATTACTTGGCTTCTTAAATGATGAAACTCAGCTTTCACAGGCTATAAATGGTGAGTGTTATAATGATGCTTTTTTAAAAAAAAAGTTCATTCAGTGATTCTAATATCATTTAAATATTTTAAGCCATTTTCAGTGAAACTAGACATTAAAGGGAATTAAATTTGGTATGTGAAAAATATTTATTTGGTCGTTTTCATTTAAATCCTGTTAGTACTTGCTTTATTTTAGGCTTGTTTGTTTATAGGCTTCTGCCCATTTAGAATAGTTCTCTCCAGATTGATCTCGCTGGCTCATGTGTCAAAGGTTCATTTAGCTAATATTTAGTGCTTGGTAATATGAGGCACTTGGGAAAGATAAGGCAGTGAAAAAGGGGACAAAAAGTTTTCCATATTAAACTTATATTTGAATGGAAGGAAACAGAATACATATAACAAGTAAATTACTCAGTGTATTGTAAGATGAAACATTTACAGAAAAATGAAAAAATAAAAATATAGGGAATTGGGTTGGCTGGGGTTGGAGGTATTAATAATGGACAAGTTGCCATTTTAAGTAAAGTGATGTAGGAGTAGGCCTCATTGAGAAGATGACATTCAATTAGTCACTAGAAGAGGGGTTTCACAATGTGTATTAATAAGACATCTGAGAAAAAAGGTAAACTTATTGAATTTGCCAAGTAAGGGAGATTTGATTTCAGAAAATAGTATCTTCAAGCAGTACCTGAACATATCTTGTATATCAGACACTTAGAGCTAATGATTAAAATTGGCTATACTGGAAGTGAGAAATACTGATTGGTTCTTCAGTGTTCTGGTCTTTCACAGATTTTGTCATTTATTCTGCTCATGCAGTCTTGGCCAATGATTTACAACAGCAAAGCTTACCAAGGTCCATGAGTTTAAAGAAAAAGATGTTTAAAGATAAAGTTTTGATTATCCTTAATGCTGATATGATTTGCAAAATAAGATTTTATACCTCTGATGCTCATTACTCAAAGTGGTTTTTGTGGGTTTACACCATAATCTTGGTGGCAGAATGTTGATTCAAAAATAAGAAGCCAGTTTAGTTCCCTGACGCAGGTTGTGTACCTAACCTATTCAAGGAATAGCATTGTGAGTGGTATTAGGGGGAAGGCAAGTAGTAGGCAGTGAGATCAGAGACAGAGTGTGTAGTCAGATCATGATCTGATATATTTGCATTATAATCTCTCTAGCTTCTATATTGAGAATGACCTACAGGGCAATAAAAGTAGGAGACCAGCTAGGATGCTGTTGTAGTAAACCAAGCCCAATCAAAGAATAATAGTGTCTTCTGCCAAGATAATATTGAGGAAGGTGAGAAAGATTAGATTTTGGATAGGTAAAGCTAACAGGATTTTCTGATGGATTAGAAAGAGAAGAGTCAGTGGGTAGGGCAACAGCATGGGTGTAGTTGTTATTTGATATTGAGAAGACTATAGATGGAGAAATTTGGATGGAGAATGGGGAGATCTCCATTTCAGACATAGTACATTTGAAATATATGTGATTTCAAAACTTTTTTTAAAAAGTCCGCTTAGCTATAACTTTTAAAAATGATAGGCATAAATAAAAACCTGTATTTCCCAATTTTTACTTAACTGAAAATCATGAAAATTGGCTGCAGCTTTTATTGTTTTTAAATACATGTTTCCTTTTCTGCCTGAACTTCTTGTGGTTTTTAGAATACTTCTCTAAATGAGATACAGTCCTAAAGTTTTCATATACATTTGTTTTGAATGGAAAAGCACTGTCTTAAATCATTTTAGGAGAGCAAGTGAGCCAAGGCAGAGAGCTTAAATATGTTGTTCATGATCACCCAACTAGATAATCTGATTTCAGAAGCAAGTCCTGAATTTGCATTTTTGAGTAATTGTTTTTAGATTTTTTAAAAATATATATTAGTATCTTTTTGTATAAAATGTTTTTACATTGTTTGAATCATGAAATTGGGAGTAAGTCAAAGTTAAATACCTTACCAATTTTTTCTTAATTTATTTTTATTGTAAACAAATGAGATACATGTTGTTTCTGTTTGTACATGGACTAACCATTTGTGTAATCATATATTTACATAGGATAATGATGTTTGATTCATTCTGTTATTTTTTCCTCCCCCCCACCCCTCCTACCCCTCTTTTGCCTCCTCTACAGTCCCTCCTTCCTCCATTCTTGCTCCCCTCCCACCCCCCATTATGTGTTATCATCCACTTATTAGCGAGATCATTCGTCCTTTGCCTTTTTGAGATTGGCATATCTCACTTAGCATGATATTCTCCAATTTCATCCATTTGCCTGCAAATGCCATAATTTTACTCTTCTTTATAGCTGAGTAATATTCCATTGTGTGTGTATATATATATATACACACACCATAGTTTCTTTATCCATTCATCAATTGAAGGGCATCTAGGTTGGTTCCACAGTCTGGCTATTGTGAATTAAGCAGCTATGAACATTGATGTGGCTGTATCTCTGCAGTAGGCTGATTTTAAGTCCTTTGGGTATAGGCCAAGGAGTGGGATAGCTGGGTCAAATGGTGGTTCCATTCCAAGCTTTCTGAGGAATCTCCATACTGCTTTCCAAAGTGGCTGCACTAATTTGCAACCCCACCAGCAATGCATGACTGAACCTTTTTCCCTACATCCTCGCCAACACCTATTGTTACTTGTATTCTTGATAATCACCATTCTAATTGGGGTGAGATGGAATCTTAGTGTAGTTTTGATTTGCATTTCTCTTATTACTAGAGATGTTGAACATTTTTCCATATGTTTGTTGATTGCCTGTAGATCTTCTTCTGTGAAGTGTCTGTTCATATCCTTAGCCCATTTGTTGATTGGGTTATTTGTATTCTTGGTGTAGAGTTTTTTGAGTTCTTTATAGATTCTGGAAATTAGTGCTCTATCTGAAGTATGAGTGGCAAAGATATTCTCCCACTCCGTAGGCTCTCTCTTCACATTGCTGATAGTTTCCTTTGCTGAGAGAAAGCTATTTAGTTTGAATCTATCCATTATTGATTCTTGCTTTTATTTCTTGTGCTATGGGAGTCCTGGTAAGGAAGTCTGATCCTAAGCCAGCAAGGTGAAGATGTGGACCTACTTTTTCTTCTGTAAGAAGAAGGGTCTCTGGTCTGATTCCGAGGTCCTTGAGCCATTGTGAGTTGATTTTTGTGCAGGGTGAGAGATAGGGGTTTAGTTTCATTCTGTTGCATATGGATTTCCAGTTTTCCCAGCACCATTTGTTGGAGAGGCTATCTTTTCTCCATTGCATATTTTTGGTCCCTTTGTCTAGTATGAGAAAATTGTATTTATTTGGGTTTTTGTCCGTGTCCTCTATTCTGTACCATTGATCTACCTGTCTATTTTGGTGCCAATACCATGCCGTTTTTGTTACTGTTGCTTTGTAGTATAGTTGAAGATCTGGTATTGTGATACCCCCTGCTTTCATTCTTCCTGCTAAGGATTGCTTTAGCTATTTTGGGTTTCTTATTCTTCCAGATGAATTTCATGATTCATGATTGCTTGCTCTATTTCTGTAAGGTACATCATCGGGATTTTAATTGGAATTGCGTTGAATCTGTATACCACTTTTGGTAATATGGCCATTTTGACAATATTAATTCTGCCTATCCAAGAACATGGGAGATGTTTCCATTTCTAAGGTCTTCCTCAATTTCTTCAATGTTTTGTAGTTTTCATTGTAGAGATCTTTTACCTCTTTGGTTAGATTGATTCCCAAGTATTTTATATTTTTTGTGGCTATTGCAAATGGAGTTGTTTTCCTCATTTCCCTTTCAGCTGTTTTGTCGCTTGCGTATAAAAATGCTTTGGATTATGCGTGTTGATTTTGTAGCCCGCTATTTTGCTGAATTCATTGATGAGGTCTAGAAGTTTTCTGGAGGAGGATTTTGGATCCTCTAAATATAGAATCATGTCTTCAGCAAATAGTGACAGCTTAAGTTCCTCTTTTCCTATTCATATCCCTTTAATTTCTTTAGTCTGCCTAATTGCTCTGGCTAGAGTTTCGAGGACAATGTTGAATAGAATTGGTGAAAGAGGACATCCCTGTCTTGTTCCCATTTTTAAAGGGAATGGTTTCAGTTTTTCTCCATTAAGAATGATGTTGGCCATGGGCTTAGCATAAATAGCCTTTACAATGTTCAGGTATGTTCCTACTATCCCTATTTTTTCTAGTGTTTTGAGCATGAAGGGGTGTTGTATTTTGTCGAATGCTTTTTCTGCGTCAATTGAAATAACCATATGATTCTTATACTTAAGTCATTGACATGATGGATTACGTTTATTGATTTACAGATGTTGAACCATCCTTGCATTCCAGGGATGAACCCCATTTGATCGTGGTGCACGATTTTCTTAATATGTTTTTTTGATACAGTTTGCCAATGTTTTGTTAAGGATCTTTGCATCTATATTCATCAAGGATATTGGTCTAAAGTTTTCTTTCCTTGATGTGTCTTTTCCTGGTTTGGTTATGAGGTTGATATTAGCTTCATAGAATGAGTTCGGTAGGGTACCCTCCTTTTCTATTTCCTGGAATACTTTGAAAAGTATTGGAATGAGTTCTTCTTTGAAGGTCTTGTAGAACTCAGCTGAGAATCCTTCTGGGCCTGGGCTTTTCTTGGATGGTAGGTTTTTAATGGCTTCTTCTATTTCATTGCTTGATATTGATCTGTTTAAATTGTGTATGTCCTCCTGGTTCAGTTTGGGAGGAGCATATGTCTCTAGAAATTTGTCAATGTCTTTGGTGGTTTCTATTTTGTTGGAATACAGATTTTCAAAGTAGCTTCTCATTATGTTCTGTATCTCAGTGGTGTCTGTCATGATACTTCCTTTTTCATCACGAATTTTAGTAATTTGAGTTTTCTCTCTCCTTCTCTTTGTTAGTGTGGCTAAGGATTTGTCTATTTTGTTTACTTTCTCAAAGAACCAACTTTTTGTTTTGTCAATTTTTTGAATTGTTTCTTTTGTTTCAATTTCATTGATTTCAGCTCTGATTTTAATTATTTCCTGTGTTCTACTACCTTTGCTGTTATTCTGTTCTTCTTTTTCTAGGGCTTTGAGCTGTAATGTTAGGTTATTTAGTTGTTGACTTTTCATTCTTTTCTGGAATGCGCTCCATGAAATGAATTTTCCTCTTAGTTCTGCTTTCATATGTCCCAGAGATTTTGATATGTTGTATCGTCGTTCTCATTGACCGCTAAGAATTTTTTTTATCTCCTCCCTGTTGTTTTCTGTTATCCATGTTTCATTCAATAGCATATTATTTAGTCTCCAGGTATTGGAGTAATTTCTGTTTTTAATTTTTAATTTTAATTTTAATTTTTTTGATTTCTACTCTCAGTCCATTATGATCTTATAGAACGCAAGGCAGTATCTCTATTTTTTTGCATTTCCTAAGGGCTGCTTTGTGGCATAAGATATGATCTATAAGAGAAGGTTCCATGTGCTGCTGAGAAGAAAGTGAATCCGCTTGTTGATGGATGGAATATTCTATACATGTCTATTAAATCTAGGTTATTGATTGTGTTATTGAGTTCTATGGTTTCTTTGGTTGGTTTTTGTTTGGAAGATCTATCTAGTGGTGACAGTGGTGTGTTAAAATCACCCAGAATTATTGTGTTGTAGTCTATGTGATTCCTGAAATTGAGAAGGATTTGTTTGATGTTCAGGGATGCACCATTGTTTGGGGCATAAATATTTACTATCGTTATGTCTTCCTGATTTATGGTTCCCTTAAGCAGTATGAAATATCTTCTTTATCCCTTCTGACTAACTTTGGCTTGAAGTCCACTTTATCTGCTATAAGGATGGAAACCTCTGCTTTTTTACTGAGTCCATGTGCGTGGTAGGTTTTTTCCTATACTTTCACTTTTAGTCTGTGGATGTCTTTTTCTATGAGATGAATCTCTTGAAGGCAGCATATTGTTGGGTCTTTCATTTTAATCCATTCTGCCAGTCTATGTCTTTTGATTGATGAGTTTAGGCCATTAACGTTCAGGGTTATTATTGAGATATGATTCGTATTCCCAGTCATTTGGCTTACTTTTGGTTTTTAAGTTGCCTTGGTTTCTCCTTTGAGTGATTTTTCTCTAAGGTAGATCCTCCCTTTGCTGACCTCCATTGTTGTTTTTCATTTCCTCCTCATGGAATATTTTGTTGAGAACATTCTGTAGTGCAGGCTTTATTTGTAAATTCTCTTAACTTTTGTTTATCATGGAAGGATTTTATTTCATCTTCAAATCTGAAGGTTAGTTTTGCTGGGTATAGGAATCTTGGTTGGCAATCATGTTCTTTCAGAGCTTGAAATATGTTCCAGGCCCTTCTAGCTTTTAGAGTCTGGGTTGAGAAGTCTGCTGCTATCCGTATTGGTCTCCCCCTATATGTAATCATGCTTTTCTCTTATGGCCTTCAAAATCCTATCTTTATTTTGAATGTTAGGCATTTGCATTATAATGTGCCTTGATGTGGATCTGTTGTGATTTTGTGCATTTGGTGTTCTGTATGCCTCTTGTATTTGATTTTCCATTTCATTCTTCTGGTTTGGGAAATTTTCTGATACTATTTCATTGAATATGTTGTTCATTCCTTTGGTTTGTATCTCTGTGCCTTCCTCAATCCCAATGATTCTTAAATTTGGTCTTTTCATGATGTCCCATAGTTCTTGGAGATTCTGTTCATGATTTCTTAACATCTCCTCTGTTTGGGCAACTTTATTTTCAAGATTATTTTGTCTTCATTGTCTGAGGTTCTGTCTTCCAAGTGGTCTAGTCTTTTTGTGATGGTTTCCATTGAGTTTTTTATTTGGTTTATTGTTTCCTTCATTTCAAGGATTTCCATTTGTTTTTTTCTTTTTTTTTTTGAGAATCTCTATCTCTTTGTTGAAATGATCTTTTGCTTCCTGCTGTTGCTCTTTCAGCTTATTGGTATTATCATTCATTGCCTGCATTTGCTCTCTTATCTCATCCTTTGCTTTGTGAATCATCTTAATCATGTATAATCTCAAGTCCTTTTCTGACATTTCTTCTAACATACTGTCATTGGATTCTATTACTATAGAATCTAATTTGTTTGGATCATTTTCTTCCCTTGTTTTTTCATGTTGTTCATGTATCTTCCCCTCTAGCAGTGCAGATCTGGGGTATTGCAGATTTCCCCCTATAGGCTTATAGTGGCCCTATAGGTTTCCAAAACTCTTTAAGGGGAGATCAGTATTAGCAGTGCCCAATTCAGACACTATGCAATCCTAGACCAAATAGCCCCTATGAGGACAATAACAAAATTGTCATAATAAACAGAATGAGTTCAAATATTATCTTCAGTAAAACAAACAGATTTGCAATAAGGTCTGCAGTTTCAAATGGAGGACAAAGAGAATGCAGAGGGATGTAGAATGTGGCTGTTAATGGGATAAGAAAAGAATATACAGAAGTTCTAGAAAATAGAAAGGGTGAGAGTGTAATCAAAAGAAATTGGATGTTAGCATGCAAAAAAGGGAGAAAGAGACTCTGAGGGAACAGGTAAACAAAAGGAAAAGAGCAAGAAAAGTAAAGAAGTAAAAACTTAAATTTTTTCAATAAGGAGAAAAAAAGAAAATCTGTAGTATAATAGTCATATAGTAATGAAACCTCCCAGTGTTCAGTAGCCTGATGCATGAGAGGTACCTGACAATGAGCTTCAAGCCTCCAGCAGGCGGCGTCTCAGGATGGGATTTGCCCCACCTAAAGATCGGGGCTAGGGCTTCCAGGATTATCCAAGATGGCTGCTCTGGCTTAAAAATGTGTTGGCAAATGGGGAGCTGAAGCTCAGTGGTGGACGTGGTCAGCTGGAGGCCTTGGAGATGGGATGCGATTGGTCAGGCAGTGGTCCTGGAGGTCGGGTGTGTGGTGTGGTTGTGGGATCCTGGAGGCCAGGTGCAATCAGTCGGTCTGGGGTCCTGGTGATAGGGCATAGACAGTTGGTCTGGGGGTCCTGGCGGCAGGGAGCAGTCAGTCGTTGTGAGAGCCCCAGAGGCAGAGAGTGATCGGTCAGGGTTAGGGATCCTGGAGATGGGGCTCAGTCAGTAAGCCAGGGGTCCTACGGGGCCTGGCTGTTGTCTCAAAATGGTGGCAGCCACATGTAATCAAACCTGTAGGTACTGTGACAGTGAACTTCCAGTCAACAGCAGGCAGCTGGTGCTCCTTTGGCGGTCGGCGATCAGTTTGCTGACTGTTGTCGGTGATCAGGAGGTGAACCTCATGTGTTGGGTGATGGATAGGTGTAAGGCAGGCAAATGGCAGATGATAGACGCCTGACAGTGAGCAATCTGCACTCAAAAAAGGCATCGATATGCTGGCAGACTGCGGGTGATCACAGCAGACAAATGGGTAAACAACAGGGGATCCATAAGCAGGAAAAACTGCCTCACCAAGAAACAGACATCCTCTGCTTGAAACCAGAGTTAGGGAGCGACAAGGAAGGCAGCCTCCCTCTATTCTGCCCTCTTGGATCTCTCTTTACCAATTTTTATTTAAAATAATTCTACTTTATCTTAAATTCTTATCTTTATACAGATTCTGAAATGAGAGCTGTTTATGTGAAATCTTTGCAGAGTCCATTGATGAGCAATAAGTACAAAATGGTCCATCAGAAACATAGTAACATAAACATTTTCTCACAGGTATGAACTATAAAAATAAAAATGAAGAATTTCATGATGCTTATGTTGAAATAAGTTCCTGTTAATGGTTCTCCATTTTGTTTTTAAAATTGGGTTATTAGAGCTATTCAGGTTTCTGATTAGAGTCAGGAAGATGGACTAAATTTGTTCTCAAGATCCCTTTTAGGCCCTATTGGATCAATTTATCCTTTAATTTGAGCCAGTTCGAATATCTTATGAAAATTTTTTCTAATTAGGAGAATGTTTAAAGGAAGTGAGTAGAAATTTATCATCTACTATTTAAAATGTTAATTCTCATGTCATTTCTCTTAAAATTTTAATTTTTTTCATAAGACATATTCTAAAATTTATAGGTCATTTTTGATTTATGAATAATATTTCTATATTGAATTGCCATATTTGGGTTGACAGTATGGTTATTTGTATCTCTATACTGTAGTATACATACATTTATCTCTGTACATATATTTATGATACAGCACTCATTACATTTTTATCATTGCTTACTTTTTTGACTGTCCTTGCTAGGCTATAAATTTCGAGAGGGTAAATCAGTTCTTTATCCCCCAAGTTCTCATTTTCCTTCATAAAGAATGTACTAGTATGTGTTAGTTGAATAAGTTACTGAGTTAAGGAACATGTAAAATGAACATTCATGCTTAAAAGAATGTGTAAATACATGATGATTATATGAAATAAATTTAAAATATTTTTATTTGTGTTTCTCTTGTAGATTCCTGAACAAGATGAAACTTATTTAGAGGACAGTTTTTGTGTTGACGAAGAAGAGTCTTGCAAAAGCCAATCAAGTGGAGAGGAAGTTTGTGTTGACTTTAACTTAATAACTGAAGATAGTTTTGTAAATGGGAGTAAAAAATATAAAACCCGACGTGCAGTAATGCTAAAGCAAAATTGTGCACGTTCAGAAAAGAAATTATCCAGAATTATTTTACCAGATGATTCAAGCGAAGAGGAAAACAATGTAAATGATAAAAGAGAAACCAGTATTGTGGGCAGCCCAAGCACTGTTAACAAGAACAAACAACAGGACCATTGTTTGAATTTAAAGCCTTCTGGGTCTTCTTTGCAGCTCAAAGTTCTTCATAATCCAATAGCAAATCAATCACCAAAGCAGAAACAAGGGACACGACTTAATTCAAAGGATACGATTTCTGATACCTCACCAACATGTACTACTGTTGAGTTCCAGGAAGAATGTAAAACATTTCCAACTCGGTTGAAGGTATGGATCAAATTAAAAGAAAAAAACCTTCATATGTTTGCCAAAAAGGTTATTTCTTGGGTTTGTCTTAGTTTTTTTGTTTGTTTGTTTGTTTGTTTTCTGTTTTGTTTTAAATAATTGGGTCGACAAAAATTAGCAAGAGTATTTTGAAGAAAAAATTTTCAAATTAGAAAATGGAACACTAAATTATGGACAATTTGTAGGATACTTAAGTTTTAATTTTTAAGTGTATTAATAGCTTTCTTAATAGCACTCTGCCAGAAAACTTGACAATTTTATTTAAAAACATGTAGGAAAATAGGGCTTCATGTAAAGTGAAATTAATAGAAATTATGTGCTTAGAAATTGTTACAAGATTAACTTTTCCCCAAAAGACTTTGAATACAGAAATCTTATCTTTTTATTAGGCAAAGGGGTTTACAATCAGTACCTGGTTTCCTCCCTTTATGTTTCTTTACAGATTGTTGATAAATACTCCAGTTTTACCTTTTCCCCATCTTGCTATTACTAAAAGAAATACTAAAATCATTTTCGGTTTTTAAGAGTTTATAGTTACAGTAATTTTGCTAAATAGGGGTTAAAGTCATAGTAATAGGAATCCCTTAACATAATAATTTCTTTATCATGGGAATGAGATTGAACACAGACCTTTTTAAAAAATTAAATTTTTAATTGGCAAAACGTTTATATTTATTGTGTATAAAATATTTAGAATATGTATACATTGTGGAATGGCCAGTTTAAGCTAATTATACTTATTATATTTATAATTTTTTGTAGTGAGAACAGGTGTACAACACATTGTTATTAACTATAGTCACCATGTTGTACGACAGATATCTTGAATGTGTCTTCCTAGCTAACTAAAATTTTGTATTATTTGATCTACATCTCCAGCATCCTTGCCCCACTGCCCTGGTAAATTACATTGTACTCTGTGCTTCTTTCCAAGATGTTCTAGGCCTTAGAAACATGCCCCAGTGTCCACATACCTGTTGCCAAATTGGTGTTTCTAGTTCCAAATTGTCCCCTGCTTTTTTTTTTTTTTTTTTAAACAAAATTATTTCTTGAAGACATAATTAGGATAAAATTGACTAGGTTAAAACCTTGTAATATACTGGAGAACATAAAGCACTTAGTTTCTTTGAGCTTCAGTATCTTCATCTGTAGTAATAATATACGAACAGATTGGGTAATGTGTTCACAATATTTTAGGAACCAGGAAGTACTATCATTTTAGAGAACATTTCTACTTTGTTATATCCTAACTGGAAATTAGGTGTAGGCTAGTAAAACTTTAAGGACTGTGAAAAAGTGTAAGGAGATTTTGACAGAAATGTGTTTTAGATTTTTTTCTATTATTTAATAGAGTTGCATTTAGTAGAATTCTTTTTACTTGAAATTAGGAGGGGAAGGAATTCCAGGTAAATTTGAAAAGATGGAAAATAGACTAATTTGTCAAAAGCCTTTAGAATTATAATATTAACATTTGCTTTGTTATATGTTACAAACAGTATTCCTTGTCTGCATTTGCCTTTTGTGTTTCGTGTTTTTTGCTATATGAAAATAATTTTTTATGCAGTTCCTATTTTTTTTTTTTCTTTATACTTTCTGACTTCAGGGTCATGTTTAGAAAGCCGTATTCCAAGATTATTTAAGTAGTTCCAATATTTTCTTTTCGTTTTCTAGTGGCCAGTTCTTCATTAAATTTATTCTTTTATACTATATAAAATTAAATATTTAATATAAAAGATTATTTGAGTGATTTGGATGTGTATCTTGGTTGAGGATATACAAAACTGGAAGAGTGCTGCTTTCCCACCCTTACAATGATAACAAAAAGCCATGTAAACTACAAAATCATAAGTTTTCTTGAAACCATTACAAAGCTGAGTTTGTAAGGCAACCATTTTAGGTTGATATCTGAGGAATGTCAGGCATCTCCAATGACAGACTTACAGATTTGGGGCAGTTACTGGATACCATTACATCTAGTAAGAAGAACTCAGCTAAAAATTTAATGAATGGCAAAAGGCAATGCTTTAGAGTTTATAGAATTCCTCTGAGTTGTAAACACAAGAATTTGCTGCAACCACTTGTGGGGCTCCATAGACTCATCAGTGTCCCTGAGAAAGGTTACTGTGGAAGAGGCACCAAACCAAACAAAACTTTAAAGTCACTGGGGGATATACTCTTTGGGGTTTTCTATACATAAGATGATGTTACTACCAAAATTCATGAGATTTGAGGTTGTTTACTTATTATTTCCAATTTGGATTTTTGTTTTGCCCATGCTTAATTGCTTTGGTTAGAACTTCCATGACTCTAGTCATGATGAACACTGAGCTCAATGTTTCTCGTTTTGGAAGAATGTCATATTTCTGTACTGGATCAGATGCTGTTCTCTCACTCCTGTGCTCTTAGTTTTGCCATATTGTGCCATGCAGCTTGACTTGCAGCAGTGACTTGTTCTTTAATCACAGTCACATTAGACTTGTCGAAGGAAATGACCTGAACATTATCAATAAGGAAAATCAACATGAGGTGTGAAAAGTCTGTGGCCCTATGTTATTTAACCAGCCTGTGATCAGTGTTTTTCTACTCTTTTAGGTTTGTAGTGCTCTGCAGGATTCTAGAATTTCATACAGTTCCAATTCAAGGCCACATTTGACTGAGACGCATACTTCTCTAAAATTCCCACAGGAAAAAAGAACCTGTATTCTTGTAGACAGTCGTGAAATCACTTCTGGTTTAGAAGTAATTTCTTCCTTAAGAGCAATCCATGGGTTACAAGTAGAGGTATGTCCTCTTAATGGATGTGATTACATTGTGAGTAACCGCATGGTGGTGGAAAGGAGGTCTCTATCTGAGATGTTAAATACTATCAATAAGAACAAGCTCATCGAGCAGATCCAGCACCTGCAGAACATGTTTGAAAGAATATGTGTGATTGTGGAAAAAGACAGAGAAAAAACAGGTTTGTATTTTTAAATATTTGTTTAGGAGCCTGTAAAGGAACTTGACTATTATTCTACTGTCAGGCAGTAGAAAACTTAAAATATAAATACTTGACTCCATGAATGTCATTTCACATTTTAATGCCATTATGTTTATCATCAGTCATTGTATTTAAATGAAGCCTATGAGAGACTTGAAGGCAAGTGAACCAATCATGACTTTGAGGAATCCCAGAGAGGAGGGCCAATAAGGCAGCAAGCAATGGAAGAGAGAAGTAGGATTAAGGAGATGCTTCAGTCAGGATTTGTAGGAGTTGGTGGGAGGAGTTGAGAATTACTCTTAGTTGAACAACTTCTTGGTTACTGGCCAGTTAGGTAATGGTGCTGTTTATTCCAATATGATTATAAGAGAAGCAGCAGATTTAAAGGGAACTCAATTTTGAACATGAAGATTGACTTTCAATTGGTCATTGAAATTCAGGCCTGAAATTCAGGTCATTGAATTCAGAAATTCAGATACATTTGGAAATGTCAAATTAGAGTTACAATTAGGGAATTTCTGTGATTATTTAATTGTATGTATTGGGAACTCCAGAGAGTAGTGAAAAGATCATAGGAAATGGAATCAGATGTATTGATTTCTTGTGTCTTGCTAAGGATGTGGCTCAGTAGTGGAGCATTTGCTTGACATTCCTGAGGACCTGGGTTTGATCACCCGTACTACCAAAAAAAAATTCTGACTTCTTTATAGTTTTGTGATTATGTGATGTTTGTTACATTGACGATCACTCCCTCTGATAAGTATATTAAGTATAATCATATACTTATACCATTCATTTCATCGTATTATAAGCATTAAATGAAATCATGTAGGCCAAAGCCATTATGGAGAAATTGAAGAATTACATATAAAAGGAAATAGTGTAGTTTATGTAAAACATTGGTTTGGGAATTGGGCAACATTTTCATCCCCCACACTATCACTGGTGAACCATGTGACCTTGGATAACTCAATTTTATCTTTCAGTAACTCAGGGTTTTCTTTTTTTAATTTTTTTCCTTTTTAATTCAAGAAGTGAGGGCTGAAGGAAATAGAACAGAGAAAGTAACATGGCAAAAAAAATTATGGAATTACTCTTAGTTGACCAACTTCTTGGTTACTGGCCAGTCAGGTAATGGTGCTAATGGGGTGGGCATAAGGGGGAATGCCAAAAACAGGATGTAACTAGAATATGGAAAAGAAAATGAACAGGAATGTTATAAGGCTAATAAATTAATGACGAGGTAACATGAAAATGGGCATGCAGGGTATTTCTGTAGTTAACCTTTGGAATAAATGCATGAGATAATTTTTGGTATCAGTTAAATCAGTAATTAAGGAGCCCTTCATGTGTGCCAACATGAAAAATAAGAAAGTAATAATATAGCCTTGGTTTTCAAAAATGAATTATCTACTGGATATAAGTATAAATTCTCCCTTACTTGTTCATGTTCCTATGTTGATTTCAGTTTAAGTTCTTATTTTATCTCTTAGATATTGGAGAGTCACTTTAAAACATTTGCTATAAGTTTTCTCATTAGTAGAACGTAGCACTAGTTCATTCTTGGGATTTTAAAAATATAAATTAATAAGAATGAAACATGAGAAAAAATATAATGATTGTAGTTAATGTTAGTTACTGAAGTTTGCATTTTCTTAAATATGAAATATTTAGGAGACACATCAAGGATGTTTAGGAGAACAAAGAGCTATGACAGTCTGCTGACCACCTTAATTGGCGCTGGAATCCGAATTCTTTTCAGTTCCTGCCAAGAAGAAACTGCAGATTTACTAAAGGAACTATCTTTAGTGGAACAAAGAAAGAATGTTGGTATTCATATTCCAACAGTAGTGAATAGTAATAAATGTGAGGCACTTCAATTTTATTTAAGTATTCCCAGTATAAGTTATATAACTGCATTAAATATGTGTCATCAGTTTACATCTGTGAAAGAGATGGCTAACAGGTATGTTTATTTTCATAATATTTTAAAATGATTACTTTTAAATGATTCTTAGAAGCATTTCATAGAATTTTAATATTTTCAAAAGACATAGCAACTGTTTTTTTTTGGGGGGGGGGTTCTGTTAACTGATACCAGGTATCACTTAATGCACGAAGATAGGACACTAATGGGGGAAAAAATGTAAGCATTGCCTTTAAGGAGTTATGGGGAAATAGACAATAAACAGTTTGACCTTATATTCTAACAGTTCTGGGCCATTCAGTTCTGTAACTGGAACAATGTTCAAGATGAGAATTGTACTAGTTTTGCTTGTTTTAAAGTGCTAGGGATCACACCAGGGACCTTATGCATACTAGACAGGTACTTTTTCACTGAACTATACTCCTGGCCCTGATTATTATGTTGCTTGCAGAGGAGTATTTTAGAACATAAGTTCATTTTAATTAAAATTCCACAAAAGGTGTGGTGTCTTGTTTAACTTGGGCAGCAATAATCCCATAAACTGATTGGCTGACTTCTAGAGAGTTCTAGAGGCTGGAAGACTGAAGTCAAGGTGGCAACATGGTTGGGTTTTGGCAGGGCCCCCTGTTCCGGGTTGTAGTCTACTGACTTCCTGTATCCTCACGGGGGCAGAAACAGAGATAGCTGGGGCCTCTTTTAAAAGGGTGCTGAGGGTTCTACCTTATGATCTACTTACTTCCCAAAGTCCCCACTTCCAAATATCATCTGTATTGTTATCCCTCTATCACTCTAATGAAGTAACTGGCATAGACTACTTATGAAGAAAGGTTTATTTAGCCCAGTTTTGGAAACACAGTTCAGTCAGCACAGTAAAGGCTCTGCAGTGATTGTTGTGTCACCCTGTAGAGTGGATAGCAATGGCAGGAGCACATGCAGGAGCAAATAATTTCATCAAGTCAAGTACAGGGAGAGACAGGGATCCTACAATTCCTTCCAAAGGCAGTATTGCCTCCAGTAACCTAAGGTTCTCCTTCTAGTCCCTACCTCTTAAAAGTCCATACTATCTTCCAGTACTGCTGCCTTGGGGACCAAGTTCTCTACACACAAACCTTTTTTGGTGGTAGTGGTAGGAGACAGAAACCAGCACCATCACATTGGGATTAGAGTTCCAACACATGAATTTTTGGGAAACTCAAATATTCTGTTGATTGCAGATATTGAAATCATTAGTGCAGATGATTTTATGTAAAGGAAACAAGTTTTTGTTTTATTAAAACTAATGCTAAAGATTTATCAGCTGTATGTGTAATGCTAAGGAAGAGATGATTTTCTTAAATGCTATTTGGTGTTCTTTAGGTAAGATAAGAATATTAAGTTTTACAGAAACCAAAGGTTATAGCATAATGTTTTCGTCCCATTTATATTTCAGCTCACCTCAAGAAATCTCCACCTATGCACAAGTAACTCATCAAAAAGCTGAGGAGATCTATAGATATATTCACTACATATTTGACATGGAAATGTTATCAGATGATCTTAAAGATAAATCAAAATCTGATGCATGATCGGAGACTGTTCAAGATATGGTTATTGTACTCACTAAATGCACTTCAGGGGGCTGGGGTGGTGACTCAGTGGTAGGGTGCTCACCTAGCACACATGTGGCCCTGGGTTTGACCCTCAGTACCACATGAAAATAAAATAAAGGTATTGTGTCAACCTGTAACTAAAAAAAAAATCTTTAAAAAAAATTAAAAATGCACTTCAATAATGATTGCTGTGGTTTGTGTTTATCAGTTTAAAATATGTAAGAGAATATTTCCTTACCACTTAAAGAGATCATTTTGTGTACATTTTTATTTGGATTATACAAATTATTTTAAAAGAAACTCTGATGCTCAGTAAACATTTTGACTAGAATATGAAATTAATTTTTTTATTTAATAAATCAAGGTTTGTTAAAGGTGCTATTGAGGAGAAAATAAAAGCTGAGTTGAGATGTGTTTTGGGACTTGCCCTGCAAGATGTATTGTCATTATCATTTCTTAGCATGAATAGTGTCCGTGACTACTGCCAACTTGGTGGTCATAAACCATTTTTCCTGTATATGAATTATAATATTACTAGTATTTGAAATGTATTGAATCTAAACATATATACATATAGAGTAAGGTATAAGTATCAGATAAATGACCCAGTCACTAGGAAAGTAGAAAATTTAACTGAATGTCACCTCCACCAAAGGCATACAAGTACATTCAAGTCCCATTAATATGAACTCCAGTATAAATGCATTCTACTGTCATGTACATCTAATTAGAATTAGAAAAATTAATAAAAAAATATGAACTCCAAGCTATTTTGTTGTTGAAAGATATTCTAAGTGGCACAAAAGTTTGGACTTGGTAGATTTTTTTTTTTCTTTTTTTGATGGGGTTTACTAGGAATTGAACTGGGTTACCACTGAGCTAAATCCCCAACCTTACCTCATCCATTTTTTTGAGATAGGATTAGGATTCACTAAGTTGCTTAGGGCCTCCCTATGTTGCTAATTTCAGTTTGTCTTTAATCAAAGTAGATTTATTTATACATTATAGAAAAAAATGACACTTTGTGTGTGTGTGGTACTAGGGATTGAACCTAGGAACGTTCAACCACTAAGCTACATCCCTTGTACTTTTTATTTAGAGACAGTGTCTAAGTTGCAGAGGCTGGTCTCAAACTTGCAACCAAGAAACTAGAGAGTTCTCCTTCACTTTTTTGACAAAAGTTAATTCTGAACTTTGTTTCTGAGATAGTATAAACTCTGAATTCCAACAATAGCTGACCTCTTATTTGCTGTCCAAAATTATGTCAAAGCCAAAGAGAAAAGAAACATTGTGAATTACTGGCTGGTGGTGTATTTACTTACTGGATCCAAAGTCATACCTTAGTATCTGTTTTGCTATAATGATTGGATTCTCCCCGCACCACCCCAGCATTTCTCTTTTACAGTGAGCATAATGCTAAGCTTTGTCAGAAGAAAAGGGCCTTTCTTGCTGGTTCCGTTGTGCTGTTTCATACTCCTGCACGTGGTCTATCAGTGGTAAGTGTGGGTGAGGACGTGTCGTGGTCCTCTGCCCCAGAAGTATGCTGGAAGTATGCCGCGTCCCTTCACAATTTCACACTGACCTGGGCTGGGTGACTTCTTTGTAAGCATCTCCCAAAGATACCACATACTCTCTGACTCTCCATATGTCCTCTCACCAGATAAAACATTGCACAAATTAACGTGATGTGAGAGAATAAAGAATTTGTTACGTTTGCTATGTGGAGAGCTTGCTTTAATTCTGGCTTCCAACAGCCTCCTCCTGTACTGTCATTGGTGTCCCTTAATCTATTAATCTTACTGATTACTAATCCATCTTATTATTTTAGTCCTTCAGCCCTTAAAGTCTTTGGCTTTTTCACTTTTAAGCTTTCTTCAGAGAGATTACTTACCTTATCTTAAACGTTATTAGTTTATTTTATGACCTAACAGAAATGGACGAGTACCAGGAACCTGGCAGGGTGGGATACAAAAAAAAAGTAGAAAAGGACATTGAAGGAGTTTTGATAGGACATGGGGAATATGAGCACTGAGGGTCAGACTTTGGGTCTGGGTTAAGTCTATGCCATTCCATAATTACCTTTTTGTTTTCTGTTATGGGATTTGGCTTTTAATCTTTGCTTTCTAGAGCTGGGGTTGAAGCTTAAGTGGTAGAGCACTTGCCTAGCATGTGTGAGGCACTGGGTTTGATTCTTAGCACCACATACAAATAAATAAAATAAAAGTCCAACAACAACTAAAAAATATATATATTTTTTAAATTTGCTTTCTGTTATAAACTGCTTTTGTGTTATGGATTTCTTAACTTCTAAAACACTACATTAACTTCAAGCACATATCAAATACTGGCAACTAAGTTTTAAATGGTATTTTTTAGGGCTACTACAAAATAAACCTTTCATACCCTTCTTTTCCTTTATTCCATCCTACATCTACTAAGAGTTTGGGGGGCAGAAATAATCGTAGTAGTTTAAAGAAGGATAGACCAATTGTACTACTTTAATCTTTCTAGAAGTGCTATAGTTACATAAATGATTGTTACTGACTACATTCTTTAGAAACAAGAAAATGTTATTTTCTACTAAAAGTTCAGATAGTTTTTGCATGGAACTTAATCAGCACCATTAACAAAATGTGTATTTATTTCTCTGATCTGTTAAAAAAAAAAAACAACAACCTAGAAACAAATACTACAAAAACTAACTTTATTTGAACAGTCTAATAGGACAGAGTCAATGAATGTGTACTATAAACAGAGGGAAAATATTTTATGTCAAATTTTGTAACATGATGTCAGAATTAAGCTAAAAGGTTATTTCTAAAGAGCTGTAAGTGAAATAAAGGATGTTTACTATGATACAACATTCATTAACTTGGCTCTTGTAATGGTGGATCAATTCACTGATTGTATAATTTATTTTTACTGAGACAAAATTTAAGCTATGTCTACAAATGAAAGCAGGGCTGTAGAATGCAACGGAATTTGTTCTCTGGTAAAATATTTATACATTAATAAAGTTATATAGGTTTCATATAGAGATCAATCAGTTTTTAAAAAAACGAGAAATATCAAATAGTTCCAACAACATGTAATTTAAACATTAAATCAACTCTGGCTTATAACAACAGGCAGTGACAAAGGCTAAAAAGTTTTCATGAATTTAGTGGTCACCAATCCAACTTCTTTCATCTTCCCACCTCCCCTTTCTAGGGTAGCAAAACTTTAAAAAAGTCTACTTGGGACATGATTTCATTAAATCATTAAAGTAAACAGACTTAGATGCTTATAAGAGACAACTATATTTTAATATTACAAAACCAGATTTACAGCTATCTAAAGTTGCAGCAATGAGAAATATTGTACAGGATATTTTAATTTGAATACAAACATAACACCTTTGAAAAAATAATCCACATTTTCATATGAAGCTATATTATGAAGAAAATGCTTATTCATCAAATGAAGACACTAACACTAACACACAGCTTTATGATAAAAACCTTTAAAATTTTCTCATTTTTACTATGCAGAATCAGAATTTGAAAAATAGTAATCTTTCTCTTCTTCATCTAAAGGTTCCACAGCATTATTGAAAAGTTTTCCAATACCAGAGTTTTCTCCTAAATCTGTAAAGAGATGTTTAATTAAAAAGGATTAATACATATCCAACTAATTTTAGTGAAACTGAAGATAAGTGGAAGGAACTAAATAGTAGTCGTTCTCTTTGGAGCCAATTAATTTTAGGATCATCTAAATAAAGATTACGGTAGAGGGCTGGAGTTGTGGCTCAGTGCGTGTGAGACCTTGCATTCGATCCTTAGCAACGCATATAAAGAAATAAATAAAAGATCCATTGACAACTAAAAAATATTTTTAAAAAATTACCATGTAATAGATCCTTACCTACAAAATGAATGAATAAATTACCTTGGTTAAACAGGATTTTTCTTGATGTTGGAGTTGGGAAATTGGTTTCAACCTATAAAAGAGTTCTCATTAGTAGCTAAATGGTATGTACTTTGATGCCTCCTCAAGCCTAGACAAATTTAAGTATGCTTTATCCCCACAGAATAACAGTTAAATCACTTAGTTATCTGTCAAAAGCCTAATTCTCTTTTTGAGTTCATCCAGGGCAAAAAAATCAATGTTGTTTCTTATTGTTGGTAAACATTACTATAAGAAAACATAAATGAATGCTACAATGGCTAAAGCTTCTAAAAATTGCCAATATACTAAGTATTTATTTCATTTAAATATTTAATAATCCTGGACTAGTAAACTTAAAATATACTTTATCATAATCGAAATAACTGAATATTTGGAATAGACTAGAAAATATAACAATAAACCTCTTACGCTAAGTATTGATGTGAGAAACTTCAGATTAAAATTTCATGGTCAGATACTGATGCAAATGACCTTTTCCCCCTTTGTGTAAAGAGGAAAAACACTATTACATCATTCAGCCCTCAAAATAATTCACTAACATAAAACAATATCATTATCCCATTGCCATACAACACATGAAATAAGATTAAAAAGCTCAAGAAGGAGCTGGGGTTGTGGCTCAGTGGTAGAGAACTTTCCTAGCATATGTGAGGTGCTGGGTTTGATTCTTGGCATCACATGTAAATAAGTGAATAAAATAAAGGTCTAGCAATATCTAAAAAATAATAATTTATAAAAAGCTCAAGTAGCATTGGGCATGGTGTACAGTAGGAATCCCAGCTAGTCATGAGGCTAATGCAGGATAATTGTATATTTTGAGTCCAGCCTGGGTAATTCAGTGAGACCTTGTCTCAAAAAGGGCTGGGGATGTAGCTCAGTTGTACAGCACCCCTGGGTTCAATCCCCGGCTGTTTTCCCAAAGGAATGTGGGATTGGAGAAAGGGAATCTTAAGGATCACGAGGAGTCTGGCTAGTTCATTTATGGAGTTCATATTTCTTTGGAAGAATGGAATCCCCAGACTGATTTTAAAGCAAGGTCCTAGTGAGGTACCTACTATTTCCTGTGTATAAGTAAAGCTCAGGAACATGGATGTGATTATGTAATCCTAATATTTAAAGACTCAGAGAGGAATTATACTCTAGGCAGTATGCTGCATAAACATTTCTTAGGGAAGAAGAGATGGCCATAACCTGGCTTTAAAGGAGTACTTTTAGGGTATCAATTTCCCCTAATCTGCCCCCATAAATTATTCTGAATTAGATTTTCTAAAATCCTACTACTTATATCTGGTTATCAGTAACAAAATCAAAGTAAAAATGTAAAAAAACAATTCAAGGGGATAAAGGATTCTCCTAATTTTTTCTCGAGGGTATATATATCTTTCTATTTTGGCAACCTTGAGTTAAAAGTTTTTTTTCTGTAATTGGATTTTAAATATTGAAATGAAAAAATTAAGTAGATGAATCTGAAAACCATCTGAAACTATTTTAAAGTTGTATGGAAGTCGATGAAATGTCTTCTATGAAAATCATGAGTCAACTAGTCTGATTACTCCCTTGTAACTGAATAGATACTTATTTTTTTGTGATGCTGGGGATCAAACCCAGGGCCTCATGCATGCTAGGCAAATGCTCTACCACTGAGCCACATCCCCAGCCTGATACTATCTTTTTTTTTTTTTTTTTTTTTTTAATACACGTTGAAATAACCTTCCCTGAGCTATATTTTTCCCCACTGTACCTCACTTCCCAAGTGGAAACTTTTACTCATTCTCACCTTGATCAAATGGTGAGCTGCCATCTATAATCTTACAGTAGTTATCATAGCTACATATTAGAATTCATTTATGTTAGATTTTAAGTAACTGCGGGGCATGGACTATTATATAGCTATTAAAGCACATAATATCTTATAGTTGTTTTACAGATAAATGTTGGAAAAGATAATAAAAATACTTACCTTTTTTTTCTTAACATTGCCCCAGACAATCCCACCATTACTTTTATGATTTTTTTGCATACGATAAACATACTTATCACAATCATTCCTGTTGAAATACAAAATAATTTCAAGTCAACATTAACTGTAATATTTTTACCTACAGGTTGAAAAGTAATTGATAAAATCTAAAATCTACTTCAATCTTAAAAAAGTAGGTTTTCATTGGGCCAGGTGGCACACGACTTTTAATCCTAGCAGCTGACCCAAGGTAGATCAAAAGTTCAAAGCCAGCCTCAGCAACTTAGTGAGACCCTATTTCAAAATAAAAAATTAAATAAAAGAGGGCTGGGAATGTGGTTCAGTGGTTCAGAGCCCCTGGGTTCAGTCTCCAGTACAAAAAAAAAAAAAAAAAAAAAAGACTTTCAGTAGTGAAGATGAGAATGCATACTATAGAAAAGAACAAAATGCTGCCATCGAACATTTCCCATCTCTTTTCCATCTCTATCTTGCTGCCTCTTCTAAAACTCTCAGAGACTTCCTGTTAGACTCCCTTTGTTATATTTACCCCTTTTCCTGTTCATGTCCTTCTAGTGAAGGACAGATTGAATTTCACAGCTGATAACTTTAAGGCTATGCCTGGTGATGCATACTCTGAATTTATATTCTCCAATTGTGTTTGGTTTTCAATCGCTCAGCTTTTATTTCTCCATAATTATATATTTCCCATGCCAACTATGAAGTTTTTTATTTTTCATTTCTTTTTACCTTATCTCTACTCCAGCTCAGTCTCAGAACATAGGATTGATTTATAATTTACAGATGAAAATTGAAGCCAAAACATAATGGTTGTTTTCAATTCCCTATCCCTGCAATTTCTAGTTCTACTTATGATAGTAAACATCAGCTGAACAATTATCTTCTCCCTTGGCCCTGAGATCTCAGCACCTCCTAAGTATATTGTACAATAAAAACTGAAGTCTTCTACTTTAAAGTGATAAATTTCATTATTTAAAATTCTTGTAAAAAGTAGTAGAGCTGGTGAAATCAAGAAATAGCACAGAAACAACATGTATCCCATTTGTTTACAATAAAAATAAATTAAAAAAAAAAAAGAAATAGCAAAGGTTTAGAAAACTCAATTTAAGTACAAAAGTTTTGAGGAAAGACAGATTCACTGTAGTCTGTTAGGTATTTGCCCTATAAGGGAAAAAAAAAGTCCTACATTATTATAAAAGCAGTATAAACAGAAAACAACCTTCCCTTGAAGATTAAACAAAAACAGACTCATACCAGTGTTATTCCACAGTGTACAGATAATAGCTGTTGATGTTTTGGTCAAAATATTTCCTTTCTTTTAAGAAGTCATGTTGTATAAAACTGAGATCATGCCATATTCTATTTTATTTAATTTTTAAAAACTAATATCCACTGAACATTATTCCATGTCAACAGTTTTTGAAGACATGATTTTTAATGTTACATATCTTTCTGTTAATTGGACAAAAATTTCATTAATGTTCCCTTATTTTTGGACTTTTAGGTTATTTTCATATTTTCAGTATGCTTTGTCATGAATATCCTTGTTCAGACAAATATAAAAACATGCTTGCCTAGATCTCTTATTTCCTTAAAGCTGATGAAAAAAATTCATATTTTTAAAGCTTTTCATGATTTGGACAACATACTTATGAAAACTGCTCAAAGTTATACTCAGTATACTTTCACCTGCACTAAATATTAAAACAAAATTTAAAATAAAATTTGTGAATTGAGAAGGAAATATAATTTTTCCTCCAATAAAAATGTAAATTAAAGTTTCATTGAGCTTCATGAGAGTACTGAATAGTTTTTCTGTCATTATTTGGCTTCTGACTCTCACAGTATAGAAATGGATCTTACTAGGATCAACATTTTTTTAAATTTTTATTTTTTTAGTTTATTTATTTTTATGTGGTGCTGAGGATCGAACCCAGTGCCTCACACGTACTGGGCAAGTGCTCTACCGCTGAGCCACAATCTAAGCCCCTAAGATCAGCATTTTAAATTGCCATATAGAATAGCCATCATTGTGACACCCGACTATTGGACACTCCTATTTCTTAATTTTATTTATATTTCAAATTGTTCTTATATACACATAATTCAAGATTAAAGTCACTCTTTCGTTCATCCCTGGGTCCCTTCCTTAAAGACTGCAAATTTTTCAGATTCTTACCTATCTTGTCAAGAGATATTTAATTTAATAAAAGCAAGTATACACATACATATGCATATATAGGGCCTCTATGCAAATAATAACAAATTATTCACTGCATCGTACATTTTTAATTAATATATCTTGGGCATTTGACCATAGTAGTAATAAGAAATTTCTTTATTAATTTGTATGATGGCATAATATATCAGAATTCATCTTTAGAGTCCCTACTGATAAGGATTTGAATTCTGCCATTGTAACAATACTGAATATTAGCTGTACATTCACAATTCAAAAATAAAATTCCTAAAAAAAATAAAATAAAATAAAAATAGAATTCCTGGGTCAAAGGTCATGTATGTTTATCCACATTAACAGATTCTGACAAATCGTTGTTGCAGAGTCTACTTATTTATATTTATTCTTTCAAACTACAGATTGAACCAAGGGGAATTTTACCACCTATTCCCCCAAAGTCCTTTTTGTTTTTTATTTTGAGACAAGGCCTTGCTAAGTTGCTGGCTTGCCTCAAACTTTCGATCTTCCTCATCCTCCAGAGTGGCTGGGATTATAGGTGTGTGCCACAGCACCTGGCAGATTGCACTGATTTACCTTTATATTAAGAAATGCATGAGAAAAGCTTCTGTTTTCTTGTTAATTTGTAGGAAACATTAGGGAATAAATTGAAGTAAATTCTTTTTTGACTGTGATAAATTGAAGTAAATTCTTTTCTGAGATTATCTGTCTTTTGAATGTTTGTGGTAGTTAATACCAGGTGAAATGCATAAAACTTTTTTATATGGCTGACTTTATGAATCTTTTCATTTGTGGCTTCTGGACTTTGCATCACAGTTAGAAAAACCTTCTAACATACCATCTTCCTGCCTCAGCTTCTTGAGTAGCCGGGATTACAGGTGTGCACCATCATGCTTGGCCCATCATTCTTAAATAATGATAATTCTTCCCATTACTACATCTGTGTTCCTCAACTCATGAAATATTCAAATGTTGCTCAATATGCTGATGCATAAAATTAACATATCACATGCATAAATATTCACCTTTTTACAGAGACCAGCATGCCAGGACTGACATGCTGACACTGAGGAGTTTCTGCCAGTGGAAAGATAACTGATGATGGAGTTGTTGGATTTCTGTCCATATTTGGCAGGATATCATCAGCATCTTGACTGTACTGGAAACTTGGTAACTAGAAAACAAATATTTTCAGCAGACACACATAAAAATGAATTTATTTTCATTATCATAAAATGATTTTTAGTGAATTGTTTTCCTCCTTATAATTTTCCAAATTAGATAATTAAAAACAGTAGATGACAGAATCACTAAAAACAAAACACTTTTTTTTGCATGTAAAATGGAGACAGTAACACTAAAGACTAAAGGCTGTTTAGACCAGAAGTATGCAAATGATTTTTGTAGAATCAGATGGTAAATACTTTAGGATTTATGGCCTACACAGTCTTTGTCCCAACTACTCAAATGTGTCACTCGCATGAAAGCAGACGTAGATAATAATATGCAAACAAATGGACACCTCTGTGAAACAGATGATAAACTGAATTTGACCAAAAGGCCCACAGTTTGCTGACTTTAGGTGTAGAAATAATAACAATTAATTGATTCACTATTATAATTGGCCCTTAGTAGGGACTCATGCAGTGTTAAAGATCTTTATACTGAAATTGTAGATAAAGTAGACCTATGCCATAGAAAATGAGCTAATTCACTTTCCATTTCTATCTGCTTCTAATGTTGTTACTATTGTATTTAGTCCTAAACCTCCATGTCTAGAGCATGCAATGATGTGGGGTAACATAAAGGGTACGACCTCTACTGGCCACGATGTAGTGAAGGGAACACAGCACAGGCCTCGGTTGGCCCTTAAAATACATCCTTCTACAACTTGTGTAAGCAAAAAGGAGGCAGAAATAATGCCACTACTATTTTCTGCCAGGCACTGAGTACTAGCCTTGTTAAATTTTAGGAGATGATTTGACAACAATACCAAGAAACAGGTAGCTGAAAAAATTACTCAGTTATCATATTTATTAATTCAATTGTCATAGACACATATTTGTGCATTACTTTAATCCTAATATATTTAACATTTAGATTATAAAGTAGTCTTAAATTTGCACTTAATATTTGTACTGTATTTCACAGTTTATGAAAAACATTTACTGGATATATTGTTTCCAGTTTTTTGCTATAAAGATAAATCTGGAATGAGTATTTGCAAAGATTTTAAGCTTCTAAATTTCTTAGGATGAACTCTTAAGAACAGAATTTATCTTTATAGCTTTTGTAATATATTACCATAATGCTTTCTAAAAGGTATGATTCCATTGATGTATGACTGCATCAATATCAGACTTTCTTTTGTTAGCTGTGGACATTTTGACTTATTTTTTAAAAGTCAATAATATAGAAGGTATATAGATATATACCTCCCTATACCTATACATATATATTTTTGTATCACTGGGGACTGAACCAGCGGGGCTCTACCGCTGAGCCTAGCCCCATGTTTCCTGGAAAATTTGAGACCAAATTGGGGACCTTCATTCCTCAGCTTCCTGCATTGCTGTGATTATAGGCATATGCCACAGCACTTAGGAAAAAAAACTAAAACAAACAAAAAACCCCACCCAACTGTTCGTTACATTGATTTTTGTATTTCTTTTTTAGTCTCTACTAAATATTGCTATGATGTTTACTATTACTTTCCTACTGATTTGGGGTTTGATTTACTCTTATTTTTCTAGTTTCTTGAGTTGTAATGTTCGACTATTTATTTGGCATCTTTCTCATTTTTTTTTTTTTTTTTTTTCGGTGCTGGGGATCAAACCCAGGGCCTTGTGCTTGCAAGGCAAGCACTCTACCGACTGAGCTATCTCCCCAGCCCTCTCATTTTTAATGTAGGGGTTTATGGCTAACTTTCTTCTTAGTATGACTTTTACTGTATTCCTTGGGTTTTGGTATGTTGTGCTCATATTCGTTTGTTCCAAGGAATTGTTTAATTTACTTTTTTATTTCCTCACTGGCCAATGGTAATTTAAGAGTATATTTAGTTTTCATGTATAAATTAAGTTTCTCTTAGTGGTTTTTCAGGCACCACTGGTGTGGGCTCCACTGCTGGGAGGGGCATCTAGCAATGCCAGCTGTAGCAATGCTGGAACTACTGAGTATATACACTTGGCAGAGGCGGTGTAGGGCATATGCTCTCAAGCCAATGGGTAGGTGGCCAATGGGGCTGGTGGTAATGTTAGCAAGTGAAAAGGTATGGGTACCAGGTCCAGGGGGGAAATGCCTTGGTATCTTGGGTCCTGGGGGTATCCCCTACTGCTGAGTTTAACCACATGCCTAGGGCACTATGCAGGCCTGAGTGGTGCAGTCAATTGCACCTTGGGTCTAGTTGGGTTTGTAAGGCTGAAGCCCTCTGTCTTAGTACAGTAGAATATCTATGGGGCCCATGAGATTGGGATATACAGAGGCTTCTGGTCCCCTAGGGCAGTAGAAATTCCAACTGTGACTATTTCTCAAGATGGTGTCAAGCTACAGCAGTCTAGGCTCTTGGAATGTAGTTATCTATCTGTTGCTCTGGTCTTCTCTGTAGAAAAAGAAAAGGAGAGCTGAGAACCTCTATTTGGCCATCTTGGAATCTCCTTACATTTTAAACACGTTTTGACCTATTTCTTTCTTTTCTATTTGGTTTCACAATATTACTTTTGAACCACTGAAGGACAGACTCTAGAAACTGGTGAAAATGGCATATACCAGAAGATCGCTTCCTAACCTATTCTTTAGTCACATCTATAAAACTTATTCATCCTTGGCTGAAATATTAGTGATGAACACTAACCATACATAAAAATGAAAGGTATAAAATACAGTCAATATAAGAAGCTGGGTGTGGTGGCACACACCTCTAATCCCAGTGACTTAGAGGGCTAAGGCAGGAGGATCAAAAGTTCAAAGCCAGTCTCAGCAACTTAGCAAGACCCTGTTCCAAAATAAAAAATAAAAGGGCTTGGGATGTAGCTCAGTGGTGAAGTGTCCCTGGGTTTAATCCCTGGTACAAAAAAAAAAGAAAAAATCCTAAAACTAAAACCAAAACCAAAACCAAAAAACCAAAAAAATCAGCATAGGTTAAGAAAACAATGATTTCATGCATTTGAGACTCTTACCAATACTCTTCGATTCTGTAAAGGTGTTGTACTGAAAAAATCATCATGGTCATCTTTTGGCAACTGTTCCAGAAAATTCCTCATTTGTTGTTTCCTTTTAAGAGTTCCCACTTTGGCAGTTATCTTAATACTCTGCTTTTTATCATTGTCTCTCTCACCTTAAGAGTTATCAAAAACATTTTGATTAGGATTTAGTCATATAGTAACTGCTTTAAAGTTAACAGCTTCTATTATTTTAAGTATCCTATATAACAAAAGATTCTACATTGACATCTGTGTAGTATGATTAGCCTACATGAAACTCATTAAATTATGTTAAGATTAGGCACGATGAGGTTAAAGAGATTGTTACCCTGTGAGAAAGGCTATGTCCCATACCTCTGCTACTAAATGTCTGATTTGGTTATTTAGCTAAAATGTAAAACTTAGTGAATTATCTCTCTGACTCTTATTATAGGACTTCTTTTGCATAAAACACCTTTTACTAGAACCGTGGACGTGAGCATGTAATCCTGGGACTATGAAGACTAAATTTATTCTCAGTTTTCTTGTGAGTTACTACAGAGCCCTAGTCAAGTGGTGTCAATCAATTAGATCCTCAGAATAATAATTCAGGTACTGAATCTTTAATTTCAGATTTCCTAGAACAAATTGAAAGGCTACAAAACTACTACTGATGGAAGTAGCTATACAGGTTAACACTTAAAAAAATACCTACAATACACCTATAACATACTATAATAAGACTCATGGGTAAATATAAAATACACTGGTGAGTGATAAGAAATCTGTACTGAGCACTAGGAAAAATTACAAAGGTTACCATTTTGGTCTTTGGAATTGGCTTGCTTTTTCTTACTGACATTTTTCTGAGGACCTTTTCCTCGAGGATCTTCCATATATTTCTTCTGGCATTCTTTAGCAGTTCGAGAACCTACTATCATAGCTACATCTGACCAGAAACCAGGTTTGTGCTTCGGAAGAGATGCAACAGCACTGTGGAAGACCAAAATCAGTTAAGCAAGAAGCAAGTCAAATCTCCTGAAAGCATAACCATTGAGTAAATGAGGTTTACTGGGCTGAAGGAATTTTACCAAAACCATTCTAGATAACTTTTTGGAAAAAAGACGTTATTCCTCTGCTTAGTAACTTACTCTAAGTGCTTAAAATATGAAGACATAATTTTACGTATCTATTAGAATCTTTTTTTCTTTTTTTGCGGTGCTGGGGTTTGAACCCAGGGCTTTGTGCATGCAAGGCAAGCACTCTACCAACTGAGCTATATCCCCAGCCCTCCAACTCTCTTCTTAATACAGTGACTGCCAAATCTATCTCTCTGGCCCTGAATTCTTTTATTTAGATTTGTATTTAACTTTTCCCTGCTGGATATCACTGTATAAGGTCTGACTTAATACAATTAAGGTTGAGAACTTTATTTTTGGTTGATAAAAACAAACTTTCCCATGCCTCCACCCACTTTGCCTGCCCATTTTAATTTCTGGAAATGTAATTCTTTCTAAAACTAGGTTTAAATTCTTTGACGTAATTGATTTTTTTAAAATCTCATTAATTACCAAAGAGATATTCCATAGGGTCATTCTTTCTACAGCTTATTTTCTTGACACTACTCCTTTTCAGACCTTTGATTACTTTTGCCTGGACTCTGGAAGTAGCCTTACTTCTTGTTTTTTTTTTTCTTATGAACAACAAAAAACAATTTCAATTCTGACTGCAGGACCAAATAATCACTAGAGTGGTTTGAATATGCAAATTACTGTCATCTTTTACCTACTGAAGTGAAATCTTCAAGCATAGAGTCTGTTTTGTTTTTTTTCAGTACGGTAGAACCTAGAGGGATTCACCCCTGAGCTACATCCCCAGCCTTTTTATATGAGATAGGTTCCCAGTAAGGTGCCCAGGCTGGCCTCAAACTTGTGATTCCCCCTGCCTTAGTCTTTTGAGTCACTTGGATTACACATGTGCCACTGCACCTGACTTTTTTACTTATTTGCTCGCTTATTGCTTGCATTTTTACTATAAACTCTCAAATGATTCAAAAAAAAAAAAAAAAAGAGAGAGTTGGAATATGAGAGGACAAAAGATCACTGAGGAGGACACCATAAAGAAAGCAGCCTAGGGCTAGTGATATAGCTCCATTGGTAGAGTGCTTGTCTCCCATGCAAAAGGCCCTGGGTTCAATCCCCAGCACCACACACACACACAAAAAGCAGCTTAGAACAAGAACACTGAAGAATAAGAAGGAAGATTACCTTCTCTGTCTGAAAAGAAGGCAGAGGCCAGGAGTGGTAGTACACACCTGTAATCCCAGCAACTAGGGAGACCAAAGTAGGAGGAATGCAAATTCCAGATCAACCTCAGCAATTTACTAAGGACTCCATCTCAAAAATTAAAAAGGGTTGTGATGTAGCTCAGTGGTAAAGCATCCCTACGTTTAATCCCCAGTAAAAAATGAATATACAAATGAATGAATAAAACAGAGGAGGAACATTTGGGAAACGGAAGAATATAATGTTATGGAGATGCCTGAGGAAAAAATGTTTCAAGAAACCAGATTTGACCAAATGTTATAAGATTGAAGGAAACATTCCTGTTATCCTCTCCTTTATTAATCACATCTTCCTTTTTTCCACTGGATCATTTCCATCAGCATACCGCTATACTCTGTCATCAGCCATCTTACAAATAAGCAAGTTAGCAAACAACTAACTTCCCTAATCTTCACATTTGCTTTTGGTCCCCCTGAATTTTTCTACTTCCCATTGTTGCCAGATTTTTTTGGATTGTCCATCTAGTTGTCTTTAATGTCTTTGCCCTTCCATTCATTCCTTTTTTTTTTTTTTTACATATTTTTAATTGTAGATGGGTACAGCACCTTTATTTTATTTATTTATTTTTCTGTGGTGCTGAGGATCAACCCAGTGCCTCACACATGCTAGGCAAGCGCTCTACCACTGAACCCCAGCCTCTCCCATTCATTCTTGATCACTCAATTAGGGCCTGGTTTCTGTACTACCACATTACCCAAACTGCTTGTCAAGTCTATGTAGACAAATCCAATTCTAACCATACCTGAGTTAGCCACAACAAATCAATCCTACTCTTTTGAAAAACTAACTATTGGCATCTTATAGTAATAATGGTTACAAGTCACTAGAGTAGCTCCTTATTGATGTATTTTGTTTTTAACTCTTGTAGCCACTGTACATAGTTCAGAGTTATATTTAAGTACTTACCAATGAAGTTTCTGTAACTCCTCCTCATTCCATTCCTCATCTTGAATTAAGGAAGGTAAACATTCTAAGGGGTGCTTGTTAGTTTTATCAGATCTCATTCCCTCAATAACTGGTAGCTTATTCCTAACATCAGATTTCAGACTAGTTTCTTTACCAGAAGATCTAGGTTTCTTTTGTTTAATATGAAATTCATTTTCACTTTCCTCAGTTTCAGATTCTGAAATCGCTGAGATATTCCTTGTGGTATTTCTTGTGTTTTTTCTCTGCTGACCCATTGTTTCCTTGGTATTTCTTGCTCTGGTTTTCTTAACCTCTACTTTCCTTCTAATTTCCTTTTCTGTTTCACTTTCTTCACTTGACAAATTTGATGAGGACTGATGGTTGCAAAAAGACATAGCTACTTGAGTTTCAATTTTCTTCAATTTTGATAGCGATCTGGAATTTTCCTTAAAGTCACAGGTGACCATTTGTTCATTTATAGGGCTAGGCATTTTAATTTTCTGGTTGACAGTGAGTAAATGACATGCCTCACAATCTTCCTTGTTATTATTATTATGATGAACACTACACTCAAATGTATTTTCCAAAGTCTCAGTGGCTATACTCATGGGACTCACAGTTTTGTTTAAGTCTGACTTGTAAGTTTCTTCCTGATGCTTTGGTACTGCAAAGTCTGTTACTGCTTTAATGGTGTCAGAGGACAGATTATACTTCATGCACCTTTGCTCTATCAATTTTTTAGTTTTAAGTGGTGTTACTAAAATATAAGCCTCCTTCTGCTTGAGAGCCATGTATTTTCTTTCTTCATCTGAGCAAAACTGTTCTCTTGAGGTTAGAATATCAATGGGTACATTCAGTTCTTCAGTTCTCTCTTTAATTTCACAAGAAAAAACCAGAGACCAAAATCTCGAATTAGCTCTCAATTAAGTATAGAAAAATATTTTAATGTTAATATTTCTTTCCAAGTTCCATTGTATATCCTACTGTCTTATTAATCTTCCTGAAGCACAGGTAAATTCAAATCATTGCTCTTTCAATTATAAACAAAATTATTTACATAAACCTATCAATGACCTCTCAGTCTACTGGTATACATAAAAGCTCCTCTACTAGGCCTTCAATAGAGTGCCAGTCTTTCACTGTCCTTAAATCTGCACCATATTCTATCAGACCATTTGCTGTTTCTCAGATTTGCTTGGTTCTTGGCTTTAATGCTTTTCACTGTATTTGTAAAGTTTCCTCACCCTTCTACAAACCAAATAACTACCTGTTTTGGTTTTATTCTCTAACCCAGTTAAACCACAAACTTTGTCTTGATCCCCCTCAACTGAATGAAAGCTCTTCTTTAAGCTTCCAGCATACTCTTAAAATCACACCATGTTTGAGAATGTGTCCTGCATTATAATTGCACACTGGACTTTTAATTAGATTGGAAAAAAAATTAATGATAAGAACTTTATTTTCATGTTTGGATATTTTTGCTGTTGCTCGTACAAATTTTTATACTGCAGACACTAAAATAAATCTGTTAAATTAATTCTCTGGAGCTAAAATATTTAGAAGACATTAAGAACACCACTAGGATCACTAAACCTTACTAGACATGTAAAATATGAAACAATAGTTGTGCTAGTTAAGGAACATGGAACATGGAACTTCAATCTGTATGGCTCTACCTCAACCCTGATGGTAGTCAGAGACAAACCTTTGCTAAATTTCTGCCACCTCCATGAATTATGGGAAAATAACCAAAATGAAATAACTGGAGATTCTTTATCATATCATATGTCACTAAAGAAAATATGCTGACTACAGTTCTCTAATTTGAAACTTGAGAAACCAGAAGCTAAACTAACTGAAATTCTAAATTACCATTGTAATTATAAATTCATATAAATTTAAAATCATTATACAAGGGGCTAGGGATATAGCTCAGTTGGTGGAGTGCTTGCCTCACAAGCTCTAGGCCCTGGGTTCAATCCCCAGCACCACAAAAATCATCATACAACAACAGACTACACATTTTATATGCTACTGTTGACAAGATCGACAACAAAATTAAAGACTAATTCAAAATACTGAATCTGGGAAGAAAAATCTCTAAATTATATTTCATGAAGAAGTGGTACTAATCAAAAGTAACCCAAATTTTTCTGTAAGATTTTTCAATGGCATCATATATCTTCAAATCATGAGCAAATTATTTTCCCCTAATTCCTCATATAATTCAAGTGTTCAACTAAAAATTGGAAAATTCTGAAATTCTAATTTTGAACACAACATTTCTATTCGAAATATTTTTAACCATTTTATTAAATAATAAAGATTCTGCCTATTCTGGATACTTTAACCTAATACATATGAATCTGGCAGACTAAGCAATATTGCTTTCCTCTCCACATTTATAAATATTCTTCATTTTCATTTCTTTTCAGATACAGGAATAAAAAACATAAAAAGAAAAAATGCTATTAGACTGATGGATTTAAATAAATATTCAATTTTGAACTCACTAATATTTAGAGAAAGGTTCTTTAAGTGTTGATACACAGGATTTCAATTAAATTTCTCTGAAAATCCACACAACACAAAACTAATTCATGGTATTCATTTTATGAAAGGATTCAGTCTTTAAACATTTTTATAAGTATATTTACGAATACATATAATTTTGTGATCTAAATAAAATTACTTTGTACCCAGGTCAGAAAAGGCAGGTCTGTGCATAATGTAGTATTTAAAGAAACTGACTATTATTATTATTTTTTTTTGTGGTGCTGGGGATTGAACCCAGGGCCTGTGCTTGCAAGGCAAGCACTCTACCAACTGAGCTATATGCCTAGCCCAGAAACTGATTATTTTATTATGCAAATCATTTCATGTAAAAATAACAAAACCAAACATTTAAAGCCATCAAAATAGTTTAGATTAGAAAATTTATAAGATCACCTTTATCATATTAAAAGCATTTCAACAGTAGCTTCCTCCTTATCATTACAAAAGCATTAAAGATATATTACCTTGCTTCTGACTTTCAATTATCCTCTCATTTATCTCTTCACAATTTTCATGTTTCTTTGAAGACAATTTTTTTTCTTTTTTTCCAATCAATTTCTTAAAAAAAAAAAAAAAAAAAAGATGACTTGCTTTTATTTCAACAACTACCATTTAAACATGATCTCAAGCATTTTCACAACATGCATCAAACCTACAAACTTCTTGGTACTTGTAGTTCTAAAAATTTCATTAGAAGCATTCAGAAACTCATTAGAACTTAAACTTCAGAAGTACCATCTGGATATACACTATTACATATAATTCCTTTACTGACTTACTACTTTGTCGTTTTTCAAGTGCTTTTAAAATATAATTTCATTTAAGTTTCACTTTTTAAAATTTTTGTTACCAGGGGATTGAACTCAGGGGTGCTTAACCACTGAACCAATCCCCAGCCCTTTTTGTATTTTTTATTTTGAGATAGGCTCTCACTAAGTTGCTTAGGGCCTCACTAAATTGCTGAGGTGGACCTTGAACCTGCAATCCTCCTGCCTCAACCTCCCAAGTTGCTGGGATTACAGGCATGCACCACCACACCCAGCTCTAAGCTTCACTCTTTCAACTAATGACTGGGGAAAATAAATCAAGACGTTTACCTATCATTCCAAAGTTAATGAAAAGTTATGAGAATTATAGCAAAGTCACAATGGAAACATTAGAAGAGCTTTTCAAAATGGATTCAGGAGCCTTCAAGTGAAGACTTGTGCAAGAAGAGTCCAGCTGTGACCTAGGATTGTAAAGTTTGGTTGCCTTCTAACTTCAGGCAGCTAGAACAGATAATCACATTCTGCCCAGAGCCAAGATGCGTAAACAAGTTAGTGGACTCGTCTATGGACATTTTTACTACATATATATACATTTTTTTCTTTTTTCTCTTGGTTATGTGGCCCCTATTGCTAGCACCTGTTCTCAACACCAAAAGCAGTTTCTTCACACAAAAAAATTGTTTTTGTCTTGCAGTAGATTAACACTATTTGTTCTACATAAATTCTCACTTTTCCCAGCCTTCTATGGAACACTGATTTAGAGCTATCTGAATCTGGGTTTCCTGAATTGCAATTCTTAAGATCCCAATAAAGTTCCTTTTACTTTTACAGTTTCTAAAGTTGGACTGATCCACAAAATTCATACTGGCACTTAAACAGAACTTGTGTCTTTTAAGTTGGTTCTAAGCCTTTTTAAAAAATACACTATCCCTCTAAACAAGCAGTATACAGTAACGCCTTACCTGATTAGAAAAGTAGGATTCTCCTCTATTTTGAGTAGTATTATTTACTTGGTTATGTGGCGGTTTATTATGACAACTACTATAGCCATTGTTTATTCCTGTAGGTCCTGGCAATCCACTGCACTTATTCCCCAGTTCTGTGAACACAATGATGGACAGTTCAATAAATGATTACAGCAAAGATAAGCTGCTTTTCTACATTAAAGAGCCAACTTTGAAAAAAATTGTCTAGCCAAATGTCACAAATATTCACTATATTATATTGTGATGAAAAGCAATAGGATAGAATCAATCTGTATAGTTAGGTGTAATTTCAATCACTTTTATTTTCTTAAAAAAAAGGAGAACCATACTCATAACTGTTTTGAATTTCTTGTCACATCTGAAGAATAGTAATGTTAATTCATGTTGTAAATACAAATTCCTATTCATCCTAACTGCATGTCAACTAAGTAGAAAGCTAATACTCTTATATTTCTTCAATACTCCAATGTATAACTAAATTCATGCTAATTAAAATTTTAAGGAAAAACATTTTATAATATATTGTAGGGAAGCTATAAATTTACTTTTTTCTTAAAAGGTCTGATAATTTTAGTTTATGAGATGAACTGACCAGATTAACATAAAAACAAACAAACCCCAAGATTTTTTAAAAGGTTTAAATATGAGAGCCACATACGTAAGTAGGAGATTGAAAGGACTAGATTGTTGAAGCTCCTTAAGAGCGAAACAAAGAGATAGGGCTTGGGCTTTGGGGGGAAGGGAGCCCATGGGGGCAGGTTATGAAAGGTTGAGATAGGGAGGTTCACAGTGAGCAAGGATTGTCTGCTATGTACATAACAGCCATCAGTGATAAACTGTGTCTAGACTAGATGTCAGATTCTAATCTCTTCTTCTTGTGCACAGATCTTTCTCAGGCAGAAAGAAAAGCCTGTTCCTATTTTTTATAGATATAAATTTCTTTTGCAAAAAAATGCAGGCTTTATCAGCCACACTTGGTGGTGCACACTTGGGATCCCAGTGACTGTGGAGGATGAGGCAGAAGGATCCCAAATTCAAAGTCAGACCCAGTAACTCAGCAAGGCCCTAAACAACTGAGACCCTGTCTCAAAATAAAAAATAAAAAGTGCTGGCGATGTAGCTCAGTGGTTAAATCCCCAGAACCCAAAACAAAACAAATTTTAAAAATGCAATTTCCTACAAACTGTCTGTAGCTTCTCAGAAGAGCCATTGTGAAATATGCCTAAGAAATTTATTTCAGGGTGGCCTATTTAGGGATCCCACAATATAATATATCTCAACAAATGGTTATTGAGCTAAAAGTCTATATAAGTTAAAAATACTTATAAAATTAAAGACATTTTTATTATTCCTCAAGAAGCTGTAAAGATGTATAATAGATGATCCCAACCCCTGACAATACTACTGTATAGTGAAGGAGGCTGATATTTTAGATCATTTGTAATATACTCTGGTAAATGCAGTAACAGTAAATGTAAACTGTAATACTATAATGTAGAGGTTATAATACCAAATAGGCAAAACTACTTTAGGTAAATCATTAAAAGACACACACAATGACATTATCTTAAATTATGGATTGGTAACTCTATATAATCTTAAGTTATTTAATGTCAGGCACAGTTTAATTTAGTTTTTTCATGGACCATGTAATGATAACAATAATAAAAAGAGTAACAGTACCAACCAACACCACTCAAAATAATTTGTGACATGAGGACACTCAATGTCTTAAAGAGTTTCATAAAACAAAGAATAAGTCATAATAGAAAAATGACATGACTATAATAAAATACAGTATCTGACCCTAACGTGAACTTCCTGAAGGGAGGCATCGTATCTTATTCATCCCTAAGTTCCTAACAGTTAATATAGACCAAGGTCCATGAAAGGGTGCTTTAAATTGTTTGCTGAATGTTTTTCCTGTAGACACAGCTAGTATGCAAAACAGGTTACTAAATTTTAGTCTTTTAAATTTGTATTCCAACTTTGGGGGGAGCCATCCATGTCTACCAGAATCAGACTTGGTTGGGCCCATTTCTCAGATCCACCTTTAATACACCCAACGATGTGGACTGGAGAATCAATCCCAGTATTTATTGATGATATTCATATGATGGGAGGTTTTACAGGTACATTATGCCCATCCATGTGAATGGATTTAACTATACTGGCTAGTGGAAGCTTATCTATATGCTGGTTGCATGATAGACACTCTGGCTGTCTAGAGGTAACTTTTCAGGAAAAGACAGCATAAGGAATACCTAGGCCAGCCAATTATATTGGCCCTTGGAATGTAAGATTGTATGTTCAAACAGTTATTAGGATGGGACTTTCTTATAAAACAGCCAGTTATTTCTATGAAATATCCACCAATATCTTACTGCTTTAACTGTTCTGCAATAAAATCTGGCACCTTTCCTAAATGGATAAAATATACAAATGTGTTGCCAATACTACATAAAATCTCTAAAAGTGGTGGATGTGTTTTTGGATTGATCTTCAAAAATTGCTAAAAGACAGATCTAAGAAACTAGGCAAACAATTGAATTATTTAAAACTATTTTCAGAATACAAAATAAGATTAGGTATACAATTATTCTGATTTTGAAACTCCATGCAATTTGGACTAGTCCCTATTGTTTGGATATTACTTTGCACTGCTGGTAACCATGTAATAAGGATCAAATTAGAATCCAACAAATGGATTGATATTACACTAGAAAGATAAACAATTCACATTTGTATTCTAATAGTTATTTCTTATTTGATGATAATTTGGGTCCTATATATTTTAATGTTTTCTTTTAGGTTTCTATCTGTTCCCACATTCATTATATCTAGGGGCATAATTCCTTCTGTCATAAAATGATTGAGATCAATTAAATACTTTTAACAGCTACTTCTACAAATATCAATGATGAGCCTTTCACTCTCCAATGTAAACAAAGGCTTAAATGTCATAATGACTGTAAGCATGTCTGTGTTGCTACAACTAAATATCATACTTCTCAATGGGACTAAGAGATAATTAAGATTCATCTAATGGACATTTGATGTAGCAATAATAATAGCCTGGATCTTATAAAATCACATTGCCACAACCAGGATATTCAAAAAGTAAAATTGATCTCATGGACTCTACTTCTCTAGCTGATCAAATACTTCCTAAATTGAATGGTATACTATTGGAATGATACATGTGCTATTAATTCTTTTTTTTATATGTTGCCATACCCTCAGAACCAAGATCCGAAACCTCAAAATAACTGCCCGTCATTTGCATTTTAAAAAATATAAAAGGGGGAATATGTGAGGAGCCATTCATGTCTACCAGAATCAGACTTGGCTGAGCCATGGGATACAGAGGTCTAAGTCCCAGGAACTGGCAATCATGAGATACTGTTCCAGACTGCTGGGGAGTAGGTGGCCCTGTATGGGAGTGGCTCACCGTCTAGGGATATACTAGTTCCCTAAGCAACTGGCTTCCCTAACTCCACCCCATCCTGTTCCTCACAGAAGGAGCCCCTCCTGGTCTGGGTCCCTTTACCTGTTATGACTATAAATAAAGATGGAAGTGGGGTTCTCCATCTTGTTGGAGGCCAAATCTGGTATGGCCCCACCATTCACACCCCCTTCCTTTTGAAAAGAGTATTGGCTCTTGTGTGTTTATTGATTAGATAAGTTTAATAGTAATTGATTGATTTATTGCTGGCATCATCCTCAGCTAACCCTTCCCTCATCCACAATGGATGTGGCTGAAACCCCCGTACAACCTACTTGCCCCTTGTTTTCTGAAACACTTTATGAAGCATATCTGCAATTCAGCTAAAATTTCTAAAAACTGCTGCTCTGAATGGAGGGGAAGGGAGATGGAGTTTAAGGTTTAAGACAAAAGAAAATCTACAAATAATTGAAAGTGAGATACTTTCAGTGATATTTTTGATTCAAAAGTAAAAAAGTCAATATCAGATGCTATAGTTCTAGGACTCCAGAACACTCAAAATGGGCTAGCAATAATAATAAGTAATATGCCTAATTTAGAGGTAATAGGTGACCTTTTTGATAAAAGGAAGAGTTGAGAAGAAATTGAAGTTATAGTGAACTTTTGCTAGGACAAGGCAAGTAAATTTAAATTATTCCTTTTTTTGTACTGGAAAGGATAAGCAAAGGATAAGCAAAGAGGAGGGAAGTTCCAAAGTGGGGGGCAGGGAGTGGTTAGAATGAGATACAGATTCATTTATATCCAGTGTGTCAAGTTTTTGGCAGAAACAATCCTTAAGTCTTTTAAAAGTTTTATAAGTTCTGTACAGCTTAGTTATAGGTCAAGGTAAATTTGGAAGAAATGTATAAAATAGATTTTAGTAACTTTTACTCATACATATTACTTAGAAAGGGCTATAAATTAATGTTCATACATTTTTGGGGGGCGTGGCATACAAGACAGACTATATAATTTAGCAAAAGGTTGAAATGGAATAGTCTGTCAGTTACCTCTATACCAATAGAGAAAAGACCAAACATACCCAAATTATCACTATCAAGGTCATAAGTGGTGCTGGCCTTTTGAACGGTATCTGTTTGGTTTTCTTCAGCATCATTTTTTCTTGATTTTCGTGTGTGAGAGGCAAACACTGCAGTTTTCTCTTTTCTTCTGGTTTCTTCCCTGTTCTTTTCATCAGCCCTAAAGACAACTATATTATTTTTTTCTCTAATCTTATTTCTCAAAAAATAAAGTACTAAACCCACAAATAAATGAATGAAACCCCTTCAGATAAAGCTCCCCCTCCCAGCCAACTGTATTTTTAATGTTACAATTTAAAATTTTCCAGATTTCCATCCCCTACTCCACAGAGAACTCAAGTGCAACATGCTGAGTCAGAGGATTCATAAAACCTAACTGCTTCCTACTGTATGCTCTTACTTCCTACTTAAGCTGATATTATAAGAAAACTATGGGGCAAATTCAATCAGTTGTCTGTTTTTGTAAATAAAGTTTACTGAAGCATAGACATGTTAACCTATTTACATACTACCTATAGCTACTTTTCTGCCAAGAAGACAGGACTGAGTGGCTGCGATAGCGACAACATATCCACACAAATACTTACCATCTGTCCCTATAAGTTATGTGTACTATGATTGACTTTAAGCTCTGTATCCCCTATGAGCACCTTAAGAACAAGAATTATTTAAATTCTTTGTTTTCTTACTACCAACTACAATGTCTGCTAAGTAGCTGACAGTGAATAACTACTGAGAATTAATGAAAAGAAAAAAGGACCACGAACTTTCAGGCTAGTATTAAACACCCTTACACTCTTCAAAGGTGAATGAAGATGATTTCTGGAAAAATGCTGAAAGTTTTATTTCCCTTTTAGATTTATCAACATGACAGAAAGTGTTATTTTTCTCTGAAACTCTTTTGAGATCAAAGAGAACTTCAAAACTGGTACCATCCCCAAAAAACAACTATATGTATGTATTGTAAAGCGCATTATATTTTATATCTAAAATGCATGCATTTATTAAATGTAAGTTATACCTTAATAATATTCATTTTTAAAATCTTAAAAGAATACTTTACCTTAATTGTTCTAGAAAATTATCAATGTGTTCTTTCCAATTTTCTGGAAATCCAAACATAAATTTCCTTGTGAGAAAATATGGATATCCTATTTAAGGATAAATGACAACAACAACAATTATCTAAAAGCCTAGAATTTTAAAGAGATATCATTAATTCACTAAATCAAACTGGAAGCATGTATTTTTGTTTATTATCTACCAAGCACTATCATAGATACTGAAGATTCAGCAGTTAACAAGATAGACAAAAATCCCTGACCTTGTAGAACTGGCCTTCTGGTATGTACAATTAGGCAAAGCAATAAGTAAAATGTTCTGTTTGCCAGATGGTTCTGCAGGGAAGGGGGATAAGGATGTTCATGAAAGAACAGCAATTCAGAAAACGATAGTCAGGGAAGACCTTACTGAAATGCTAAGCAAAAGTCCTGAAGAACCTGAGGGAATGAGTCATGTGGCAATATGGAATTAGAATGTTAGAAGCAGAGGAAAGTGAAGGCCATGAGGCAAGAGGACACCTGGTCTGTCTGTGGAATAATAAAATCAGTGGAGTAGAAGTGATGTGAGGGGTTAGTACTAGAAGGCTACTCAAATGGATAACAGACACAGTGCATGGCAAATTATAATCTGAAGCTTTGTGGTCATTTTATGGACCTTGACATTTACTTACAGTAAGATGGGAAGCTATGGAAAGACTTTGAGCAAAAGAGCTACAGGGTCTGACTTACTTTAATAAAACTGGATTAGCTGCTATTTTGAGAAGAGTCTGTGGAGGTATGAGTGGAGAAAGAACGAGATCAAGTAAGAGGCAATTATAATAATTGAGACAAAAGGCTGAGTGTGGTGGTGCACACCTGTAATCCAGTGACTTAGGAGGCTAAGGTTGGAGGATTGCAAGTATGAGAACAGCCTCAGCAACTTAGTGAGGCTCTAAACAATTTATTGAAAGCCTTTCTCAAAATAAAATATAAACTGGGCTAGGGATGTAGTTTGGTGGCTGAGCACCCCTGGGTTCAATCCCCAGTATTAAAACAAACAAACAAAAAACTGAGACAAAAGATGAGGTAGGTCCAGATTACAGTGGTGCAGCGGAGGTCTGTGTTTTAAAGTTCTTTTGGAGATACTGCCAGCAGGATGTACTGATACGCTAGATGTGGGTATGAGAGAAACTAAAAGATTTAAAAATGCGTCCAAGGAGCTGGGCATGATGGCATATGCCTCAGGAGGTTGAGACGAGGATTTCAGGTTCCGGGCCAATTTCAGCAACTCAGTGAGACCCTATCTTAAAAGAAAAAAAAAAATTTAAAGTGCCAGGATGTAGCTCAGTAACAGAGCACCCCAGGGTTTAATCCCTATTACTCTCCTATCCCAAAAAATGACCAAGGATTTTGCTAGTCAGTAGAAGCATGGAAAAAGGGGGAAGACTATAGGCCAAGCAAATTTAAGGAAGATTGGATGTTAAATCTGAGGTAATTATAAACATCCCAATGGAGATGTCAAACAGATGGAAAATGAAGTGGACACTTAGGAGAGATCTTGGTTTGAAATATAACATTGGGGGCTGGGGTGGTAGCTCAGTGTGGAGTGCTTGCCTAGATGTGTAAGTCATTTGGTTTGATTCTCAGAACTGCACATAAATAAAATAAAGGTACACTGGAAACTAAAAAAAATAATAATAAAAATAAAAATAAAAAAAAGAATTGTAACACTGGCATTTGTCATTTCAAGCCTAAAAGGAATCAGCACATAAAGGAGTGGAGAAAGACTCCTAAGTTACCCCATTACTTAGAGGCAAAGGAGAGAGAAATACTCAAATAAATTAAGGAGGAACAGGCAGTGAGGGAACATGAAAACTGAAATATTGTTTTCCAGAAGCCAAATAAAAAAAGTATCTCAAGGAAGTAGGTAGATTAACTCTATTAAGTGAATACTGGGTCTACCAATGCAGAGGCCACTGGTGACTTTGATGCAGGTGTTTTGGAGAAGAATCAGGGGTTAAGGCATGATTAAATAGTTCAAGAAAAAAAGGGAAAGAACTCAAGAGAAGTCAGATATAGTAAATACAGACAATCTTCTGAGAGTTGTTTTTATGTAAACGAGAGCAGTGGCTGAAAGAGGTATGCTTAAAAGAGCTGTTTTGGTTTGTTTTTGAAACAGCAGAAGAGAAAATTACTGGAGTGATTTCCTCAAGTAGAAGAATAAAAATGGGAGCTAGTATATAAATGGAAAGACTAACATATATAGGAACCTGGATAGTACATTCACAATGAAAGAACATATGGATGTAAAAAGGTAAATAAATGTGGTGGGGAAATTCTCTTCCGAATGTTCAGGCGCTCCCCTCTTATTCTATCCTCTTACCTGAGAAAGTATGAGGGAGAAGGCCGTGGAGATTTCCAAAAACATGAAATAGTAATCAGGAAGGATGGGAGAGTAAATAAAAATTAGGGAAATATAGTAGAATGCCAAGCAGCACAAGGGCCTACTAAAGAACTGGACTATAACTTGTTGCTGGTAAGCATAAATTTAAAGTAGACTATTTGGGTATGTTTTTCCACCTGTAGTCAGCTATATGCAAGGAACATGCAGCAAATTAGATTATACCAGGACTGAGGTTATGTCAGCTAGGTTCAACAGACGGAAACCAAGGAGTTCAATTATATTCTTATAAAGCAGTTCCTTATAAATAAGAGTATTTCACTTAAATTTTTTAAATCACGAAACTTAAACTGTGAGTAACAATGATGAAATTCAACAAAAATGATAAATTCTTATGCAAATTTTACACAATCTGATCAACTGTTTTACTTTACTCATAATTTTAAAAACACATACACACATATCACTGTTAGCAACTCGGTTAACTGCTTCACTTATTAAAACAATTTATCAATTAACAATGATACTCATTTACCTGCTTCTTTCATGGCAATCTTGTCTATTAATCCTTTTAATATATAAATGTTGCCTGATAAAGTCCTAACTTCATTGTGCTTAATCCGCTCTATAATTACATTACTGTGCCAATATATGTTAGTCATGTCTCTAAAAGAAAAAAATAACTTAGTGAAGGCCAGAATATTCACATTTTACCAGGAGTCATAATGTACATATATAAGTATACAAATTTCTAATAGAAAGCAGTAATCTGCACTCTGGCTACAGCAACAATAGCAATATTGTTAATCAAATTACAAAATATTTGCGTCACAAACACTGCAGCAAAACTTAACTGCTACACTAATGTGGTCCTTGAGTACTGTGACTAAACCATGTCCCTGATATAAAATACATCATTAGCATGGAGGCAGAGCTTTCTCTAAATAAGTTGTGCAGGCAATATTTGCAACTTCAGCTTAACTGATACTAAGCTTCCAAAGAACATTTTCCGTGATTCTGTCCCTCAGATTTTAATCTATTTTGACTTTTGTGCAGAAATGTAGTTTGTTTTGTTTTTTAAGTTGTGGTCTTGCTATTTTGCCCAGGATGGCCTGAACTTGTGATCCTCTTCCTTCACCTCCCAAATAACTAGGATTATTATAGGTGTCCATCACCAGGCTAGGCTCAGAAACACATCAGAACCATCTAATCTTGTGTGTGTGTGTGTGTGTGTGTATTTCCCCACAGTATATAACCAAATGTTTTTACCTTTCATTTTGGAAAAGTACTAAAAAGAAATTCTAGTTGGAAAAAAACCAAACTATGCAAATCATTGGCCCAAAAATCTACTCTTCATATTTCTTTAAATGAAGCTAAGAATAAATATAAAATAGAAATTAAGAAGATATATTAGATGAATGTTGAACATTCTCTCATTCATCAGATAATAACATACTATTTACAAACATAATAAGCAAGGAAGTTCTTTTAATCCAGTCAAATCGATTATATATTATACCCTAATACAGTATTCTCTTCTTGCATTCTTTTTTGCTTTATTTAACAAAGTTTTAAATAATACTCTAAAATCACTCTCCTTTAGTATTTTAATTTTTTTTAAATATATATATATTTTTAGTTGCCAATGGACCTTTATTTTACTTATTTGTATGTGGTGCTGAGGCTCGAACTCAGTGCCTCACACATGTGAGGCAAGTGCTCTACCACTGAGCTACAACCCCAGCCCTAGTATTTTAAATATTAACTCATTTAATTCTTAAAATGACCTACAGGACTGGGTGTGGTGGCTTACACCTGAAATCCCGGAGGCTGAGGCAGGATAGCATGTTCGAGGCTATCCTGGGCAATATAGCAAGACCACATCTTAAAAATAAAAATGAAATGACAGTAAGACCCTGTCTCAAAATAAAAATTAAATAATGAAAAAGGCTGGAGATATAGCTCAGTGATAGAATGCCCCTGGGTTCAATCCTCTGTATTGCCAAAAAAAAAAAAAAAAAAAAAAGATAATAATATATTCTCATTGTACGGATAAAGAAACTGAGTCTGAAAGAGGATAAGTAACTTACTTAAGTAATTCTGGTATAAACATCAACAATGGGATTCCTACAAAGACAATCTAGGCTACATCTTGGATATTAAGAAAATGGGCACAAGGCAAGCAAAGTGAATAATGAAGATCTTATATACTTAACTTTATAAACGTCCATGTACATACCTTAAATATTGATATCATATACTGTTTTATCAAAAAATTTGTGTTATCACTGAGAATAGGTTTTGAAAATAAAAAATATTAAAGGATCATACATGACTAAGCAGATAATACCAGTCAGAAAAAAATAAAGCACCATATCAATTTGAGCTGTCGCTATTTAAAGAACAACTTAAAACAGGAAAAAATAAGAAAGCTGGTGGCAATCAAGATGGTGAGTATTTGCATAGTCATTGTATATTTTTGTCTTTATAATCTTATGAGAAAGTTTTTATAGCTTTATAGAAAGATATCATTTCTCTCTTTTTTTTCTTTTTGGTACTAGAGACTGAACCCAGGGATGGTTTGCCACTAAGTTATATCTCCAGCTCCTTTTATTACTTTGATACAAGATGTCACTAAGTTGCTTAGGGACTAAGTCGATGAAGTTAGCCTGAAACCTGCAATCCTCCTGCATCAATCTCCCAAATCATTGGGATTACAGGCATGTACCACTGTGCCTGGTTTCTCTTGTATTACTTTTTAACTTTTTAAAGACAACTGTCTTCTTCTTTTTTTTTTTTTTTTTTTTTTTTGTGGTGCTGGGGATATGAACCCAGGGCCTTGTGCTTCCAAGGCAAGCACTCTATCAACTGAACTATATCCCCAGCCCAAGACAACTGTCTTCTTACATTTTATTACAAAAATATTTAAATGTTATACTTACATCAGTTTTCCTTCTACACATATAGCAGTATTATTATTGATGATTTTAATCATCCATTCTTGAAGCTGGATTACCTAATCAAGTATTAAGCAAAGAACATATTACTTGTTCTACTTGCAGCATAAACATTACAACTTAAATTACAAGAAAAAACTCATCTAAGTAATCCTAGCAATTCCTTATACCCATCTATGTAAGAATGTTAATCTATTTTAAATAGTAATTGTTAAAATTCTTATGTATGATGATCAGAAAATATTGAGACTAAACTGATGCTGCACAGCATAGTTTATCCTACAATCGAGAAGCAATTGTATTTCAAATATTCTTATATCAAATATCTTAACCGCTGTGGGGTGGGAAATCAGGGAAAATCCCAAGGTATACACTAAAACACCAATTCTCACAAAGAACCCAATAACTTGGAAGGAAAAAGAGTTGTGTCATACACCATAACCCTTGACCCTAAATCAATTAAAGCATTTTTTTTTGTAAAGTTGATTTAGAGTTGCATTTCAGTTTTCTATAAACTCTGGTGACTGCCAGTAATATACATTTAATAGCATTCTATTTCAAAGCAAAAGTATTTGAATAGGTCAGAAAACTCATTTTTATTTTAGTGTGGGTAAAATCTCATTCAAGTGGAAAACTTCCTATGAACATCTGTGCAAAAAAACTGTTTATATTTCTAGCAATGTAAGACTGAACTCTCTGATGAGAACAAAAGCCAAAATTTATAGGATAACTAATTTGAACCATCATATACATTACATGAAATTATAAATTTACATATAAAGACAAATTCTCTAGTGTTGGTTTTATACTGTATCAGGAAAAGATGTTAAAATGGGAAGATGGTCTTTGTTACTGCTCAGTTATGTTCATTTTAAATATTATAGGTAAGACCTGGAAAGGGACAGTAAAGAACATTACTTTTTTTCCTACTCCCCATATCTGCAACCACCTGAAATACATCAAAGCATTGGTCAGATGGAGATAATATTACAGTAAAAATGAATACTAACAGTGTTCCAAGTACCTTAGGTATACTCATGATATCTTTACAGCACGAGGAGGCAGGTATTATAACCTTCATTTTACAGACAGAGAAAGTATAAAATCTAGTTAAATAACTTAGCCATGTTAAACACATCTAATTAGAAGCACAGAAAGGTCACAAATCTGGGAATTCTGCCTCTAGAATCCTATACTACAATGCTTAAATAAAGTATCAAAATGCATATTTACTACTTATTCAGTAAATATTTATTGAGTTCTACACACTGTTCTAGACAGTTGGGATTCAGCAAAAACCAAAATACTGCTTTTATATAGTGTGTATGTGTGTGTGGTGTGTTTAGGGGAGATGGAGGCAAGAGGCACGTAAGGTAGTGGTATCCAAACAGACAAAGATTAAGATGTCAGCAGATAATAATTACTAGTAGAAATAAGTTTAAGGGATGAGATAAATGGAATGCTTCTTCAGGTATGATAGTTAAGGAAGGTCTTGGAGCATGGAATTGAACAAAGTGACAAATGAGCTACATGAATAACTATAAGATTTTTCTAAGCAAAGGACAAGTGTAAAGATCTTCATAGGTGGCACAGAAAGCACAGTAACTTGAAGGGAGTAAACAAAAGGAAATAAGAGGTGATGGTGGAGATCTTTCTCTAGGATTATAATGTGGAGTGCTATAAATCACAGTGAAGGCTTAAGAGCTTTTTCTTGGGATGCTGTTATGAGAAAAAGAGTTGAGTGTTATAACCTACAATGATTATAAAATGATGGACCCAGGGATCTACATGGGGTAAATAGGTAAATGAGGACCTGAACATAGATGGACTGAAGGCTATCTTAGTGAGGTCGAAGTATTGACGGTAAGGTTTAGAGGAAGAATATTGGAGGCAGAATGATCCTGAACAACAGAAACTGACAGTGAGACAGAGGGATGCTTGGAAGTGAGAATTTAGTGTATGTACTAGTAATAACAAAGTAAGAATAGAGAGAAAAAGTTAAAAAGGTCACTAAAGATGAAGAAATCTGCCAGTTACTCAGGAAGCTGAAAAAGGAGGATTACACATTTGAGGTTAGCTTCAGAAACTTAGTGAGACCCTGTCTCAAAGCAAAAAATAAAAAAAGAATGGGGATGTAGCTCAGCGGGAAAGTGCCCTGGATTACATTCCTAGTACCAGGGATAAAAAGAGTAATGATGGAATCAAGCGGATGAGAGTTGTTAGTAAGAGTCATATTTTGGTTAGAGCAAGGTTAACAAATGTTCACAGAAAATACACAACACGGGCTGGGGTTGTGGTGCAGTGGTAGGGCACTTGCCTAGCATGTGTGAGGCACTGGGTTTGATCCTCAGCATCACATAAAAAAATAAATAAATTGATTAAAAAAAATTTAAAAAGAAAATAGACAATACAACATTTTGCTGATGACATTTAGAGGTCAAGAGGGCATGATGCACTATTTCAAGAACTTGAGGATGAGATTGAGCAGAATTAGGGGATATATAGAACTATACTGAGTCATGGGAGGCTTGGTCTTCTGGTAACAGATAAGCAGCACTGCACACAGAAAGGAATTAGTACTATGGAATCTCTTAGAATAGCTGTCTTCAGACTGTTTTGCTCAACTCACTTTACTTTTTTTTGGTACTGGGGATTTAACTCAGTGCATGTAAAACCTGAGCCATATCCCCAGTTCTTTTTATTTTTTAAGAGAGAGTCTTGCTCAGTTACCTGCAGCCTTGCTAAACTGCTGAGGCTGGCTTTGCATTCAGGATCTTCCCGCCTCAGCCTCCTGAATTGCTGGGATTACAGGCGAGTGCCACTACACCTGGCCACTTCACACATTTTTGTCAACAACTAAAATGTTTCACTATAAGTTTAAGTATTTGCAAATAATGCATTTCTGGTGAATATATTGAAATATAAAACTGCAATTATTATATCACTCTAAAATTAAGGTGAGCTGGATGCAGTGGCACAAGACTGTAAACCCAGAGGCTCAGGCAGGAAGACTGCAAGTTTCATGCCACCTTCAGCAACTTAGCGAAATCCTAAGCAACTCAGCAAGACCCTGTCTCTAAATAAAATATAAAAAAAAGGCTGAGATGTAGCTCAGTGGTTAAACCCCCCTGGGGTTAATTACTGATACTCTTCCAAAAAATAAGTAAAATTAAGATGAAATTTGAATACCACTTCAATTTGATACCCAGAATCACCTATTTTAAAATAAATGGGAAAACTTGTATCTTTCTTTTTAAACTTGTATTTCCATTTCACTTCCTTCAGAGAATTTATCCTAATGTAACAGTTTGATGTTCTTAAGAAGTCTTTTATGGATCACCCTGCATCAGTAAATCTTGAAATCTTTATATGCTATAATTCCTTTCTTTTTCAAATACTCTGTTTGTACCCCAAAATCAGGGGAAAAAAATTAAGAGCAGGAACAAATTCAGTATTCATCCTTAAAGCCCTTAAGTAAATTGTTGAAGAATGTACAATTAGAAGTTGAATTATATTAGTTATGCATAAGAAAAACAGAGAAATGTAAACATTAACACCCGGGTCTTCTTATTTTCAGTTCATGTTCTTTTTACCATACCACACTGTTGCTACAGTAAATAATAATATAAAATGAAAATAGGCATGAGAGTTCAACTTCTTTAAAGAAAGGGGAAAAGAGGGGTGGGTGGGGTGGGGGGAAAAATAACAGAATGAATCAAACAGCATTACCTTATGTAAACATATGATTACACAAATGGTATGCCGTTACTCCATGTACAAACAGAAACAACATGTATCCCATTTGTTTATGATATAAATAAATTAAAAAAAAAAAAAAAAAAAAAAGGAAGAGAAAAGAAAGGGGAGTGACAGAGCTGGGGGTAGCTCAGTTGTAGGATGCTTGCCTAGCATGCACAAGGCCCTGGGTTCTATCCCTAGAATCACAAAGAAACATAAAACACAGCTAAGAATGAGTGGTAAAAACAAATATCTGCCTTAAGAAATTTCCTACCTTATTTTTTTTAACTTCATTTGTAATAGTTTTAATTATACTCGAAGGAGAAAGCTTTGAAATATTTCTTTTTGAATTCCGAGATACTGTTATATGACATCTTGGACTTGCAAGTACAATTTTACATGTATCTTTCATGGAACCTGAAAGAGTAGTCTTTCTAGACACTGACTTTTCATTTTGTTCCTCAATTTCTCCTTGTGAAGTCCCTTCTGTTGTCACCTCAGTATCAGAAACCAGTAATTGACTACTATTTTTAATAGGAACATAATTAGTATTAAGAGTCTTAACAGTAGAATTTTGGAGTTTTTCATAAGTAGAATCATTGCCTTCTAAAACAAATGTGTCCTTTTTGGATGTGGTGGTTCCAATTGTATTCTCTTTTGAGTGAAGAATTTGTTTTGTCAATTGAGCTCTAATTAATGCCTTGTTTGAGACTTCTGCAGCTGAAACATTTTCTTGTTCTTGGTTTAGAATTGGAAGTTCTGCAAAAAAATCACAAAACTTAAAGAAGAATCATATGAAATTAAAAGAAAGAAATAACAATTTAAAACTCTTTTATATTAAAAAGAAGCCTTCAAATTAGGACTGTACCTCCCTTCTACCCAGTATTTCTTTGAGTACCTCTAGATTGTATAATCCAACCTTTTGTCCACAGCCAATACTTATTGCTTATGATAGGAAAATAATTATCAAGAACATCTAGCAATACACTGAACTAACAAACTAAAAACAGACAAAATAAGACAACAGTTTACCATAAGTTAAATTGCATAGTTGTGCTTTCTTTTCCTTTTGATCTTGAATCTTTTGTTTGACAGGAAGAATATTTGATGATTCTACAGGAACTTCTTGGACTGAGATTGAGATTGTTTTAAAAAAAGAAATTATATTAGTTACACATAAGAAAAAAAATGCATGTTTAAAATCTTGAAATAAAGACATTTAGGTTTAATAATGATTAGACCAGTACAGTGTACTTTTGCAATATATGAGTCATACAAAATTTTCCCTTTATTATTTTCTCATGCCTTTATTTCATTCTTTATACATATATAATGCTGAGAAAAAAACTTAAAAATTTCTCTAAGGTATAATCTGCCTGAAGTAGACAAAAGTATACTATTAACCTTCTGTGAGGATACAAGAGGTGGCAAGGCTCAGGGTATGGCCTCCAGGAGCCCTGGTTCAGGCACCGAGGACAGGCTTGACCTCCATACAGCAACACACATCAGCCTACAGCATCTACACGGACATCAAGGCCCCATGTGCCTGGGCCTAAGCCCTGCTTGGAGAATCCGACTAAAAGGCAGATGGACAGTCCCACACAGTGGCCTGCAAGCTGATCCACACTTCCAGTCAAGAACTTTGGGAGTAAAGAAGACAGGGAACAAATAATAAACTACTAGACTCAGAAAACTGAAATCTGGAATAAAATTCTGGTGCTGCCACAAACTGGGTGTTAAGATTACACATGAAGTACCACCCAGCCTTGAAATTTCTGCTTCTGTTTGCTATAAATTTCGTGAGCACACACTTTTTTTGTGTGTGCTGGGGATTGAACCCAGGGCCTTGTACATGAGAGACAAGCACTCTACCAACTGAGCTATATCCCCAACCCGTTTGCTATAAATTTCTAGAACATGAAAGAACAGCTGAAGAGTGGTAACTTATTCTTTAAAAATCAACATGTTGAAAACCTAATCACAGCAGACTTAACTAAAATTTAAATCCCTTTGAAATCGCTTTTGTAGGCCTTCAGAGGCACAGAAGTCTATCACCTAGACAAATAAGGACTACTAGCATTGCTTACACTTTGTTCTGATTTACATCCTAGATCTTTAATATTTCTTATAAATAGAAATGAATTGCTTTACCCATAAAGGGGATGATTATAGACTTAAATTTGTGCTAGAGAAAGAAAACCTGAATTATTTTATGTTTGATATCAAATATCATACTTGAAAAAATAAGTAATGACTATGCTTTAATAGGACTTATGAATCTTAATATAAAGAATTTATTAGAATGATGTCATAAAAGGAAGTGACTAGTTTCTGTTTTTTAACTCATTCCATTGGAATGGCAGGGCAACATATTTAAGACAAGTGGGTAGTTTGATTAAATAATATATGTTGTAGAACATGGGTCCTTTATTTTTTGGTTTCTAAGGTTCATGCAGGAGCTACAAAAATGTTTCTAAAATTACTTACAAAATTTGTGTGCATTTTCTGGTGAATGGGTTATCAGAGTCTCAAAACAGACACGTACTTCTTCCTTTCTCAGATTCTGTATTATATGTATACGAAACATTTTCCCTTTTCTCTTAGGCTATATACGAAATAGATTATTTTGTGTGGTCCTCCACCTCTACTCCAAACTCCCTGTTAGAAAATGTTACTGTTTTTGAGATCTATTTTACAATCTATTGTGCAGTGGTTAAGAAAATGGGCTCTTTGCCAGTTCTATTTAATAAGACTGGTAAATGCACATCTATCCATGGTGTTTACTGAAAAGATTAAATGAGAGAACACTTGTAAAATGTTCTTTATCAATTACTGAAATTACTCAAAATCTGTTTCATGTGCTCCAATTTCTGACACTTTCTGTCTTTTCAGGTCATTCTCTCCAATCCACTGACTATCCCAACAAGACTTTCCTGATCTCTTTCAGATGTTCTTTTTCTTCAATCAGTTTAAATTTCATGGCTGACTGTGGTTATACCTCTGTACTCATCCTCAATTCTTGTCCTTCTGTCACTTCATTTACTTGGTAAAACTATAACCCAAATAAAATTTAACTCCCTGCCTATCCACACCAGCATCTATGAAGTTAAACAGAGCTAGAGGAAAACTTACAACCATATTTACTGGTTCCACTTCAAATTCATGCCTACAAATCTCAAATAGCAATTTAATATTACCCAGAAACTCAAGTTTAAGCTTAGATAATTAACTATTCCCCACTCCTATACTATCCAAACTTCCACCTCCTCAATCTTCAATACTATATCCCATACTCACTCTCAGTTGATGATCTTACTTCTTATTTCAGACTATGTGTGAAGTTTTACAATGACCCACCAGTATCTGTATTTATATACTGCTTTTGTTCTTGTTAACTATTGGTTAGTGTCCCAGCTAAGGTCAAATTGCTACTTATGCATTAGATTCTATTTCCTTTCAGCTATTCAAGGAAATCAAACAAGCAATCTGTTCATCGCTTCCCACTGAATTATTCACAAAAGCATATAAAAATACTGTTATTTCACCAAATATTAAAAACTACATAAATTCTTTAACAATTCTCATTTTTTCTTTGCTCTCCTCAGAAATACTTATCTATGGTCACCATGTCTACTTTCTTTACTTAATTCTCTCTTGAACCCTTTCGTAACATTTTTACTCCTTCCATTCCACCAAAACTGCCCTCATTCAAGTCACCAGTGACCTCCACATCGCTAAATCCAAGGGCCAAATCTCAGTCTACTGCTCTATTAGCTGGGTCAGACACAGTTTATGACTCCTTCCATTTTTGAGCATTTTGTTCTCTCAGTTTCTTCAGCTTCATTCTCCAGGTTCTCATTCTTCCTGATCATCTTTCTCAGTGGCCTTCTACTCTTTATTTTAACTTCTAAATGTTGGAATACCACAGGGCTCAGCCCTTGAACATTTCTTCTTTCTACACTTAACGCTTTGATTTAATCTCACAGCTTTAAATAATTTGGTGCTAATAATTCCCAAATGAACTTCTCTTCCCTGTATTACTTTCTTAAATTCCAACTACAATTTTCTAACAGTCTAACTGACATACACACTTAGATTTCTAATAGACATATCAAAATTAATCTGACCAAAAAATAACAAGCTCCTCATACCATTCTTCCTTCAATCTACAACAATTCAGTTAAATTATCCTTCCAGTTGGTCAGGATAAAACCCCAAACCCCAAAACCAACCTGGAATTATTCTTTATAATGCCTTTTCTCTTTTACATTCTACACCTAACTTATGAGCCAAGTCTGTTGGTTCTACCTTCAAAATATATCCAGACTCTAACCACTTTTTAATTTAACCACTCCTACCATCTGGACCAAGTTGGTACTATCTGCCACATGCATTATTGTAGTTTTTCTATTTCAAATCAACAGCCAGAGTGATATTTCAAAAACGTAAGTTATATCTTGCCATTCCTCTGCTCAAAGCCTTCCAATGGCTCCTTGTTTTGCTCAGTAAAAAATAAGCCTTTACATTTTTTTAATCTATTAAGTTCTATATTATCTGATCCTCTCTTATCATACAGTCTTATTTCATAACACAATAACTTTATATTTTGTCCCTGAATTTTTCAGGCATGCTCCTATTTGAGGGCATTTATATCAGCTGTTATGTAGGTGTCTGGATCATCCTTCTCCATTTCCCAAAATATCTATCACTTCCTTCAGTTTTTGGGCTCAACTGCCATCTCACTGATGCTTACTCTGACCACTCCACTGAAAATTACAACATCTTCCAACTCTCCCCATCATCTTTACTCTGCTTTTCCTTTCTCTTCTTCTTTCTACTTTTCCTCTTCAATTATACTATAAAAAGTACTCTTTTAATTTACCTGAACGTGGGCTATGCTCACAGAGGCAGAGATTTTGGTGCATTTTGCTCATTACTGTATCCCAAGATAACCTAAGTTATCTGACACATTAAAACACTTAGGACTTTATAGCTTTTTAACCAACACATAATAAAACTAACCTCTTAGTGAATCGTTATCTGATAAGAATGATTTGTTTTCCTTTTCTTCATAGAGGTAGGTATGCTGTAATAGTCTTTTCTCATCTTTGTTAGGAGTAATGATTTTATGATTTTCACTTTTTGGTGGTTCCAACAAACCACTGTTTCTTGATGCTTGTTCTTGCTTATCACGCAGTACTTTTTCTTTCATTCTTTGAAATATTTTTCCTGGTGATTCATAGTTTGCTTTACTTTTTAATCTATCCTTGCTGGGCTTGATAGCACTAATGTTAAGAAAACTGTTAGAGGTAGTAGCCTCTGTTAGCATGGTAGATTGAAATATATTTTTACTGTTAGAAGTTGTTATTTCTAGAGATTGCTTCTTTTTATGGTCATTCAATTTTAAAGAGGCGTTCTGATAGTTGACCAAATCTTTTATAGGAGTAAGTGTGCCTGAAGGAATGTTGTCAAAAAAGATTGCATCCAGGGGCATACTTCTTTTTTGAGATGTCTCTGAAGACAAATGAATTCCTGGATGTTTTAAAGGTGTTGTAATCATCTTGATAAGGACAGTAGCAAAAAAATTTCTCTAACAGAGAATCCAATCAAGCACAATTTTCAGGACAGAATGTCAGCAGAGGTCCAGAGAAACCTGTAGTTCAATGGGAAAACAATCATCATCATGCTTTGGTACAGAAAGTTTTTTTATTTGCTTTCCATAACAATATCCTAATTAAAAGGTTCAACTGTTCATAAAAACACTAGATAATCTATATAGCTCACAAATCAGACTAGGATTTTATTTATTTATTTTGTTAAAGTCTCATTTTTATCATTTTTCAATAGGTAAGCAATTTGATCTTTAATTTTACTTCTTTACGAAAAGCAGTATTCACCAAACAATAGCTCTACTGAGTTTTGATGTTTTTGAAATTTATTTGAAGTTTTAGATGTTTCAATCTAATATCTTCATCAAAAAGGAATGACATCTTTCAGTATTATATTGTGATAAAAGACTAAGCTTCACAAATGTGGCATTTCCCTTAATGCAATTAAATTTTAAGGCAGCACATAAAATGTTCAAAAGAAATAAAAGATGAAAATTCTATTCAATTATTTAAGTAATCTCCAATCCTGACTTCTGTGCTCCAGAACACTTAAACTGAGGTCTTAATTGAAAACATTCAAATAGAAAGTAAATTACATTTACTTTAATTTTTTGAAAAAAAGGAATGCTATTTAGAATTTTTGGAGAAAATTATGAAAATTATGTACTTGAACATACCAGTTCTTAAACTTGTTTTACACTTGATCTTAGTCAAAAGGCCAAGAAGCAATCAGACTTTTTAAATTTTGCTTCTTATATATAAATTTTATTTCCCATACCTAGAAATTAAGATTCTAGGTGAGGAACCACAAGTTGCATATAGTAATTCTTAGAAAAATAAATAAGATATTTCAATCCAAGAGGCCTGGAACTTACTAATCAAGATTTATAGCATCTCTTACTACTGAATTTATAACTATTACACTATTTTTTTACATCATCTAATTATAAAAAGCCTATCAGAGAAAATAATAATGCAATCAGATCAAAAAGACATCAAGTATGTCTATCTACAGAAACGTCTATGTTAAATAAGCAATTTAAAAATTCATATTCAAAGCATTTTATCCGATACTTTATGACTGAAAGGGGAAACAAAAGAAAGTATTAATAATAATAGCTAACAAGGAGGGTATCTTGGAAGTCTGGTCCTGTGACAGAAAAACTATTGTAATTGTTTCACAAAATTCACATTAATGCATATATTTGTATGTCTGCCAATGTGCTAGGTGTCAGAAGGTGAGTGTTGGGAGTTATAATAATCATTATTGTTCACTTTAAACAGTATCAATAAGAAAGTACTATTTCTCATAACCAAAAATGTTTAGGGACAAATGCAGGGGAAAATGGCAAAGTATGTTCAAGATTTCCCAGTCTCAATTCCTCAAACCCTATGAAATGCCTAACAGGAAGCAGAAATTGCAAACAAACTAGTTGCACTGAAAATGGGCCCGTTCTGTACTGACATAAAGAACTGCTTTAATTTAAAGGCTGATAATTATGTGCACATTGAAAGGCTCAGAGCTTCTCCCAACAACCTACCCTCACCCCAACCAATTCGAACAAGCAGCAGGATGAAAGTGAACAAGCAAGATTCTGACAAAATCCTCAAATTCTACTCTCACCGCAAAAGACACAAGAAGTTCCTCTAGGAATCGTTTCTTTCCTACCATGTAATAGCAATACTAAAGAAGCTAAACATATGCCAGTGGTTTTGGTGTAGTTAGTGGAAGAGAAGATGTTGGGGAAGGAGTCACTTAGGATTTTTTCTGACCATAAAGTCTCTGCAGAATACATATAGAAGAAAAACAAACCAACGGATATAAGTTACCCAAGAAAGATCTGAAGCCCCACTCCCCTCCTAGTTAAAAGAGCAAAACAAAGAAAACAAATCATTAATTATTAATGCTCAGCCTTTGATGAAACAGAGGTTAGAAAATGGGAAAATATAAAGAACTCAACAGCAAAAAACAAAAGAATAATCCTGTTTAAAAATGGGCAAGAGATGGGCTGGAGTTGTGGCTCAGTGGTAGAGTGTCTGCCCAACATGTGTGAGGCACTAGATTCGATTCTCAGCACTACATATAAATAAATGAATAAAATAAAGATCTATCAAAGTCTAAAAAATTTTTTCTTTACAAAAATGGGCAAAAGTCCCTAATAAATATTTCTCAAAAGACATTAAAAAGTTAACAGGTACTTGAAAAAGTACTCAAAACATTTCTAATCATCAGGGAAATGCAAATCAAAAACACATTGAGATACCACCTCACTCTAGTTAGAATGGTTATTATCTATAAAATACAAAAGAAAACAACTGTTGGCAAGGATGTGGCAAAAAGGGAACCCTTCCACATTGTTGTAATGTAAATTAGTATAACTGTTGCTGAGAACAGTATGAAGTTTCCTCAAAAAATTAAAAATAATTATCATATGATCCAGTAATCCCCATGGCAGAGAAATCTGTACACTCTTGTTCATTGAAGACTATTCACAATAACCAAACTTGGAAACAACCTAAATGCCCAATAACAGAGCGATGGATAAAGAAAATGTGGTTCAACTACAAAATGAAATACTATCTAGCTATAAAAGAATGCTATCTTGTCATCGGAGACAACATGGATGAAGCTGGATAAAATTATGTTAAGTGAAACAAACCCCATACAGAAAGACATGTACTGAATGAGCTTACTCATGTAGAATCTGTAAAAAGCTGACATTATAATAGAGAGGATAGAAAGGTAGTTACCAGAGAATGGGAAGGGAGTTGGGAAAGAGGAGATGAGATGGGAATGGGGGAAGAGGGAATACAAGGAGAAGGGGAAGGAAAGACAGTCAAGGGACACAGAATTACAATTAGGAGGAATAAGTTCTGAAGTTTTATTGCTAAGACATATTTTTAAAAATAGCTAGAAGAAAGTTTTTGTTCTCACCACAAAGAAATGACAAAATTTGTGAGGTGACAGATATACTAATTACCCTGATATACAATGTATACATACATGTATTGAAACATAAAACTATAGCCAACAAATATACACAAAGTATCAATAAAAACAAGAAAAAGAATCACAGAAATTAAACTGGAAGTGGAGGAGAATAAGGGAGTATAAATAGGTGGAAAATAATAAAAACAGCTAAAAAACAGAAATGAAACAAGAAGATAAAATTATAAAGTAAGCTATAAAGAAACTGAAGGTGGATGTTGGTAATTCAACAAGGACATAAATGGAATCCCTAAAGAAACACAAAACAATGGAAATGAACAAACAGTGCAAGTCAATATTCCTGAAATAAAAAGTAACTTGACATACTTGAGTAGCAAGGAAAGTTGACAAAAAAAGTCACTGCCAAGACATATATGTGAAGTTATGTCGAAATAATACCTCTTCAAAAAATAAATAACTGTATCCTTCAAGTGAAGCAAAGAATAGAACATAATGAAGGTCAAGCAGACAGGATCTAATAGATGGAAATTTTTAGGGGACAGACAGATGAGGATGGTGTGAACACAAGGTTAAGAGACTAATTCTATAAAATGGGCCAACTGTGCTGACCCTCATATGCTTTCGTTGCCAAAAAGCACAAAAAGCAATTTACATGCAGCCCTGCCTGGCTAAATACACTCCTTAGCAAACTACCTGTTATCTGCAAGGAAATGCAGGCAAGAAATAACCTTGATAAGAGGAACCCAAGTTACTATGAAGGAAGAAACTTTTGTGACCCTTTTCACAGACCAGATTCCGGGAGGATAATTCCTCCTAACATAAAACTTGTAAAAATGATTAAGAATCCAATTAGAACAGCTCAGCATGGGTCAAGGGAACCTAGAATTGTCATGGCAATACGTATGTAAAAGTCTGATGTCACTCTGCTGTTGGTGGAAAGTCAAGAGGTAGACCTGGGGAGACTATGGAAAATTCTCTAGGATCCACAATAAAACTCAGTACAGGAGAGGTACATTGTCCCTCTCCTCTATAAGAGGTCCCACTTTTTCTCTCCCTTTGCCTTTTCCTATCCCTTCAATAAAACTTATGCCTGTTACTCTGAGAGACATCTCTGAAATCGTTCTGACTTGATTGCAAGAAATGGAGTTTGAAAAGAAGGTCTTCATGCTACTTCAGTTTCTTGGAAGGCCCCAGCTCTGTAACAGAAATCACTGCTGAGAAAAAGATTTTCTACATAAGATCCTTCTCAGACTAGAGAAAGTGACTTCTAAAATGGTATACTTCTGTTTTCTTTAATTGCTTATGGCTGTTTGGAAAATCTATTTTTTTAGTTTTTTTTTTTTTTTTTTTTTAATGTGGTGCTGGGGATCAAACCCAGTGCCTCACACATGGGAGGGAAGCACTCTACCACTGAGCCACAACCCCAGCCCTGGAAAATCTACTTCAGAAACTGACAAATGCTGACGTAGTAGGGAAAAAAATGCTCTTTATTCATTACAAAGACTCAGTATCTGGAAAACCGTATTTATGAAATGGTGGGCAATAAATAGTATATGTAAAGAATTAAGGTTAAACAACTGTAATTGTGTATATGATACTGAATGCTACTCCTCCCCAAAATAAAGTTCTTCTGGGGTTTACTGCAGTGGTAGCTGTAGTAAAAATTACTATAATGGAATGGGTTGAAAATCCCAGAGCACACTAACCAAAACTGGGAGTGGAGTTAGGGAAACAAATTAAGTTAATGGGCAAATAAAACTGTGTGGATATGGCAAAGGACTTAGCATATAAGACAAAGGGATAATATACATGACATTCAATGAGATCAATGAATCAATTTTAAAGAATAACCAACATGGAAAATGGCCAAAGTACATGAAAGGCAATTCACAGAAGAAATTTAAAAAGCCAATAAATGAGTCATCCAACATCCTATTTTACTAATAAATGAAGAGATGCAAATTAAAATGTTTTACTTATCAGATTGGTAAAGATTAATTTCAAAGAGTCATCCAACACCCTATTTTACTAATAAATGAAGAGATGCAAATTAAAATGTTTTATTTATCAGATTGGTAAAGATTAATTTCAAAATATAGGTCTGAATAACACTAATATTGAAATTCTTCTAAATTATTTTCCCCACAGAAACATCTACATAAGAATGCAAATACATATTAGTGTTAATACTAATACATATTAATAATAGCCAATATCTACTTAATAGTATTTACATCATGCCTGTCACTATATAAACTTATTGCAACTCTTATGAGGTAAGCACTGTTATTGTGACCAGCTGGAATAAGGTGATTAAGTGGTGTGCCCAAGTTTACACTTATCAGTGGTGGAGAAAGAGCAGGAACCAAGTCTACTCGATTTCAAAGCCTAAGTTTTTCAGCAACAGGCAATAAAAGCTACCACCATACAATGACCTTCACTGCAGTACCAAGGAAATCAAAAACAACCTAAACGTTCACCAACACTGGACAAAATAAACTTCAAAATAAAATCTTAAAAATTTAATTCCATCTATCCAACAAAAAAATAATATATGTACTAACATGCAAGCTTCCAGGAAATTGTAAATTAAAAAAAGGATGCATATCAGGACGTATGGTTTCATTTCTTAAAAAAAATAAACATATATAAGCATAAACATTGGGGGAGAATTTGGAAGAAAAAGTAATAAATTGTAAACCGTTTATTTTTCAAGAGTATGATGAGGGCTGGGAATATAGCTCAGTTGGTAGAGTGCTTGCCTCGCATGCACAAGGCCCTGGGTTCAATCCCCAACACCACCACCAAAAAAAAAAAAAAAAAGGGTAGGATGAAGAGGCCTTCCATTAGCATTTCAAAATGTTTGCAACCAACATGTAATTTAATTAGAAGAAACAAACTGGATGGGCTTGTCCGGGCGGGTTGGCACACTTCTGTAATCTCAGACTTCGGAGGAATATCAACCTCCGATGTTGGCGGAACCCAAGTTTACAGCCAGTCTCAGCAAATTAGCGATACCCTAAGCAACTTAGTGAGAACCGGTCTTAAGGGGGGGGTGGGGGATGGAAAAAGGGCTAGGGATGTGGCTCAGTGGTAAAGGTCCCCTGGGTTCAATCCCCAATACCCTTACCCCCATCACACACAAAAAAACTGGATGGTCCGTTACTTCTATGTCCCTGTGAGTCCTGGGTCCCAAGGTGAAGAGTGGGGCACCGAGGGAAACATTTTTCCTACCTGATAATTATTCTAACCTAAGATTCTTTCCCTAGAACTGATTTTTGAGCAGAGGCGTTGTGCTCTGCCCTGGACAACCGGAGCAGAGAGGCGACAAGCGAGTGTGCGCAGTCGTGAAACCTCTGTCGGAGCCAGAAGGGTACAAAAGCCCGCGTGGGCCCCGAAGGCGGAAGGGCCGGCCGCACCCGGAGGCGGCGGCTCGCGCGGCGCGAGGCCAGGGCAGCGGGGCCGGGGCTCGTACCTTGGGTGAAGGGCCCGGCAGGGCGAATGCCGCAGTCCCAGCTGGGCTCGGCGCCGAGGGCACCCAGCGCCCCGGGTCCGCAGCCGCGCGGCGCGAAGCGACGCTCACCTCCCTCCCTCCCAAGCTTCCCTCCCTCCCACAACAGTCTAGGATTTCAAATCTGAAAGGCCCGCCCTCCAGCTAGCCCGGGATTGGCACGCTCAGGAATTGCGTCACCGTGAGTCTCACAGGGACTCAACCCGCTACCACGAGGACCACACTGGGTTCATAAAATGGGTGTTACCCTAGGCTGCCGCGGCTGGGGCGCGCGCCCTGCGCAGAGTTAGGTTCGTCTTTATAGGGCGCGCGCTCACCCCGTATTCCGCCGCTGCTCGGATAATGCTCCTCCTCCGAAGGGCCGACGCCAGACACCGCGGGCGCGCTCCGCAACGGCCCTCACTAAGTTTGGCCCTTCCCGGCCACCCGCCTCCCTGCTCCTGCACCGCCCCACGCGCTAGGTGCCATTCGTTATCCATTCCTTCCGTCTCCCCGGCTCGCCGAGTGGAGTTGAGATAATTTTTCTCAATGCAGTACATATTTGAGGCTAAGAAAGAACGCTTTGTTCTTGGGACATAGTAGGCCGAATGCAAAAGTTACATACACAATTTAATATTGGGTTGGGGCTTATTATTATTTTTTAACCCGAGCATCTCGGATTTTAAAAGCATTCCTTTTTTAAAAAACAGAATCATTTGGTGTATCTTGTGTTCTATTGTCTTGTAGACTTTTAAAAATCCTGATTGTATTTCTAAACATCGTTTCTAATATTGTTTTGGAAAAATACTACCTTGTAAAGGTGTTTCAGGTTTACATACATTGTGAGCGAGGCACGGAGCTTGCCCACCCCTCCCCCGACCCTTACAGCTTCCCGTAATCGGTTTGCATTTGCATTTATTTATCCATTTATTGGTACTTGGAATCTAACCCAGAAATGCTTTGTCACTGAGCTACATCCCTAGTCCTTTTTATTTTTCATTTGAGACAGGGTCTCACTAAATTGAAGGGCCTCACTAAACTGCTGGGGCTGATCCTCTGGATTCGCTGGAGTCACAGGCGGGCGCCATCCCACCGGGTAATTTCTCTTATTAACATCTTGCATTCATGTGGTACATTTGTTACAATTAAAGAACCAATATTGGCGAGTTCTTGATAATTAAAAGCCTTCGTTCATTTATATTTCAGATTTCCCTCGGTTTGGGCCGGGGATGTAGTAAAACAGGAATCCCGACTGCGGTAGGCTGGGAGGTGCTTTGTGACCGTGTCTGCAGATGGTGCCCCGCCTTCCATCGCAGCCAGTTACCGTCTGCTGCGTCAACTGCGCAAGACGTCTTCCCTGGCTGGGAGCGTTTTGTAGGACACCTAGTTTGAGTCCTGAAGCCATATAACTCCAAATCTGCATCATCGCTCCATGACCTGTGCCCCTCTATTCATGAATCAACATTTGGGACAGGAAAGCTTTTTTGAGTGTGTTTCATTCAAGAAAGTTCCTTGCCTGGCGAGGTGGCGCAGGCCTGTAATCCCAGCCTCTCGGGAACCTGAGGCTGGATGATCAAGAGTTTAAAGTCAGCCTTAGTTTAGGAAGGCTCTAACTAATTTAGTGAGACCCTGTCTCGAAATAAAAATTAAAAAGGGCTAGGGATGTGCTTCAGTGGTTAAGCGCCACCTGGTTCAGCCCTCAGTGGTTAAGCTTCCCTGGGTTCAACACTGATACAAAAACCAAAAAACCCCTCAACTTCCTGTAGTCATTTATCACGATTCCCTGTTAAGTACTGGACTGAAAAGGTTGTTATGGATTGAAAATTAGAAGTGGCCTTTTCAGTCCCCTCTTCGAAATTCTGTGTCTGCTAAATTTTGTGCACACTAAATTCTTTGAACCCAAAATATAAATTTAAAACATACAAATGAAAGCAAGTAAGGAGAAGAAACTAGTTGGGGGTGTAACTGAAAGTTCAGTCCTTGTCCCTAATGCTGATTAATGCCAGTTTATAATGAGGACAATGTTTTGAGAAAAAGGAAATACGTTTTATTGCTTTGCCAGCAAAGGAGAAACAGGGGACTTCTGTCCCTGAGGCTGTGATTCTGCCCATCAGAAACCCCCCCCCCCCATGACTGTTGATGAATTTATTTGCTCAATCAGTAATGGTCCTGGCAAAAATTAGTTAACCAGAATAGAGGGCTTTAAAAGAAGCAATTCAAAGGCTACATTCCAGGTGTGCCCTGACAGGGGGTCCCAGGTGCACCCAGAAGGTGTGTTGAAATTCACTTCTTAGATCCTCTGGCGGATATCTCCTTCCTGTGGGGGTTGTGTTCATGCACAGTTAACTAGGGGAAGAGAAGGTAACATTGTCTCCCTAATCTTGTCAGGCAGAGGGGAGAAGAAAGAAAAGAACATGTCCTTTTAAAAATAAGCCTCAGATCAAGGATGGCTATATTCAAAAGTTAAAGTGGACCATTGTTACAAGGGTAGGGAAAAGGGCTGCAAATCTACTTGAATAAAATAGTTTCTTGTCTTTACAGCATAATGAGAAAATGGTTGCTTATTTATTTGCACCAAGTTTGGGAAACATCAGACTTAAATTGTAGATTAAGCGACACCTACAAAACACTTTGTGGGATAGAGGGACTTTGAAGAGATAGACGTTTAACCACCAAAGTGTCTGAAATAGAGGTGTGAGAGGTTTTTAAACCTGTGATGGAAATAGTCATGGCTCACACAAAAGAAAAATAGGAACCCTTGAAATATTAAGAGCAAACGCTCAGAATTTCAGACTTATTTTTTTTTAATTAGCTACTTATACTCCAGTGCGAACAATAAGAACTTCCATAAGAATGACTAACGAGGGGTTGGGGATATAGCTCAGTTGGTAGAGTGCTTGCCTCAGAAACTCAAGGCCCTGGGTTCAAATCTCCAGCACTGCAAAAAAAAAAAAAAAAAAAAAAAAAAAGACTAATGATTTTCCAAGAAAAACTATATAAAATAATTGTGGGTAACAAAATTTGATAAGAAGGCATAGAGGCTAAGGGACAATGTATATCAATTCATTGGGATATCAGCATGCTGGCCTGGGTGGGCCCTCTTTTACATTTCTGTCTGCCTGGAGGAAAGTGCTTCTTCTAGCTCATAGCCTCCTGAAATAATCTGTCCCATTCTAGGCCTATTACTCATGAGAACACATACAGACCCTACTAAGGTTTAAAGAAAAGACAGGAGGAAGATACTGGAAGCTTCACATTGTGTCAAAGTTGCTGCCAAGGCATCTAAGACAATTAACCTGGAGGAATATTCCCAGGACCGTGATAAGTTCTAGCAGGACTAAATGACCATTACACTTTAATTGATTAATTTTGGCACTGGTTGTGATTAAGTTCATGTTCTACCACTGATCTACACTTTTAGGGGAATTAGAAAAATGTTCTTTCTTCAAGGCAAGTGATTTTTAGCCAGGAACACCTTTGCTCCCTGAGGAGACAGTTGACAGTATCCAGAGACATCCATGATTGTCACAACTAAGGAGAGTGCGACTGGAATCTAGTGGGTAGAGGACATCTTTTAAATATCCTAGAATGCACAGGATAGCTCCTCCACTATACAGAATTATTCATTCTACATCAGCAGTGGAGATCCAAGATGGCGGACTAGAGGGAGGCTGTGTTCCTTGTCGCTCTGTAACTCAGGTTTCAAGCAGAGGATATCTTTGAGGCAGTCTTTGCTGCTTATCGATCCCCTGTAGTTTACCTCATTTGTCCATCACCTGCAGTCTGCCAGCATATTGACTACTTTTTGAGTGCAGATTGCTCATTGACTGTGGTGACTATCATCCACCATTTGCCTGCCTCTTGCCTGCCCATTGCCTGCCTTTCACCTACCCATCACCCACCACCTAAGGTCCACCTGCCGATTGTCTACCAGTAGCCAGCAGACCGACCACCACCAGTGAACAGCTGCCTGCTATTGCCTGGAAGTCCACAGTCACAGAACCCACAGGTTTGGTTACATGTGGCTACTGCCATTTTGAGACAACAGCCAGGACCTGTAGGACCCCTGGACAGTCTGACTGAACCCCATCTCCAGGACCCCTCAGCCCAACTGACCACACCCTGCTTCCAGGACCCCCAGACACACTGACTGTGCCCCACCTCCAGGAACCCCAGCCGACCACACCCACACCCAGAGCTGCAGCTCCCCAGTTGCCAACACATTTGGAAGTTAGAGTGGTCATCTTGGATTATCCTGGAAGTGGTAGCTCCCATCTTTAGGTGGGGCAAATCTCATCCTGAGACACCTGCTGGAATCTGGAAGCTCATTGTGTGATACCTCTCATGCATCAGGCTACTGAAGACTGGGAAGTTTGAGTACTATATGACTGTTAGAGTGTAGTTTTTTTTTTTTTTTTTTCTCCTTTTTGAAAAATTTTAAGTTTTTACTTTACTTTTCTTGCTCTATTTTCCTTTTGTTTCCCCGTTTCCTCAGAGTCATTTTCTCCCTTTTCTCATGCTAAAAATGAACTTCTTTTGATTCCACTTTCACTCTTTCTACAATCTAGAATTTCTATACTTTTTTCCTATCCCACTAAGTTACATCCTACACCCCTCCCCATCCTCTTTGTCCTCCATTAGAAACTGCAGGCCTTATTGCAAAATCTATTTGTTATACTGTAGATAATAATTGAACTCATTTTGTTTATTACGACAATATTGTTAACTTCTTCATAGAGGCTATCTGGTATAGGGCTGCATATTGTCTGTACTAGGCACTGCTAATACTGATCTCCACCTTAAAGAAGAGGTTTTGGAAACCTATAGGGTCACTATAAGCCTATAGGGGGGAAACTGCAATACCCCTGATCTGCTCTGCTAGAGGGGAAGATATGTGAACAACATGAAAAAATAAGGGAAGAAAATGATCCAAACAAACCTAGATTCTATATTAATAGAACCCAGTGATAGCATGGTTGAAGAAATGTCAGAAAAGGAGTTCAGAATATACATAGTTAAAATGATTTGTGAAGCAAAGGATGAGATAAGAGCAAATGCAGGCAATGAATGATCACCCAAATAAGCAGTTGAAAGAGCAACTTCAGGAAGCAGAAGATCACTTCAACAAAGAGCTAGAGATTCTGAAAAAAAAAACAAAAAACAAAAAACAAACAAACAAACAAACAAAAAAACAGAAATCCTTGAAATGAAGGAAACAATAAACCAAATAAAAAACTCAATAGAAAGCATCACCAACAGACTAAGTTACTTGGAAAAGAGAACCTCAGACAATGAAGACAAAATATTTAATCCTGAAAATAAAGTTGACCAAACAGAGAAGATGGTAAGAAATCATGAACAAAACCTCTAAGAGCTATGGGACATCATGAAAAGACCAAATTTCAGAACTATCAGGATTGAGGATACAAACCAAAGGAATGAACAACCTATTCAATGAAATGATATCAGAAAATTTCCCAAACCTGAAGAGTGAAATGGAAAATCAAATATAAGAGGCTTACAGAACACCAAATGCACAAAATCACAACAGATCCACATCAAGGCACATTATAATGAAAATGCCTAACATCCAAAATAAAGGTAGGTTTTGAAGGCTGTGAAAGCAAAGCATCAGATTACATACAGGGGGAAACCAATACAGATAGCAGCAGACTTCTCAACCCAGACTCTAAAAGCTAGAAGGACCTGGAACGACATATTTCAAGCTCTGAAAGAACATGGTTGCCAACCAAGAATCCTATACCCAGCAAAACTCACCTTCAGATTGGAAGATGAAATAACATCCTTCCATGATAAACAAAAGTTAAAAGAATTTACAAATAGAAAGCCTGCACTACAGAATATTCTCAGCAAAATATTCCATGAGGAGGAAATGAAAAACAACAATGTAGGTCAGCAAAGAGAGGAACTACCTTAAAGGAAAAACCAATCAAAGGAGAAACTAAGTCAAGTTAAAAACCAAAAATAAGCCAAATGACTGGGAATACAAATCATATCTCAATATTAACCCTGAACGTTAATGGCCTAAATTTATCAATCAAAAGACACAGACTGGCAGATTGGATTAAAAAGAAAGACCCAACAATATGATGCCTTCAAGGGACTCATCTCACAGAAAAGGACATCCACAGACTAAAGATGAAAGGATGGGAAAAAACCTACCACACACACAGACTCAGTAAAAAATCAAGGGGTTTCCATCCTTATATCAGATAAAGTGAACTTCAAGCCAAAGTTGGTTAGAAATGATAAAGAAGGACATTTCATACTGCTTAAGGGAACCATAAATCAGGAAGACATACAATTGTAAATATTTATACCCCAAACAATGGTGCATCCATGTACATCAAACAAATACTTCTCAATTCCAGGAATCAAATAGACCACAACACAATAATTCTGGGTGACTTTAACACACCGCTCTCACCACTGAATATATCTTCCAAACAAAAACTAAACAAAGAAACCGTAGAACTCAATAACACAATCAATAACACAATCAATAACTTAGACTTAACAGACATATATAGAATATTCCATCCATCAGTGAGCAAATACACTTTCTTCTAAGCAGCACATGACTCCTTCTCTAAAATAGACCATATGTTATGCCACAAAGCAGCCCTTGGTAAATGCAAAAAAATAGAGATACTGCCTTGTGTTCTATCACATCATAATGGAATGAAATTAGAAATCAATGACAAAACAAAAAACAAATTATTACAGCACCAGGAGACTAAGTAATATGCTATTGAATGAAGCATGGATAACTGAAAACATCAGGGAGGAGATAAAACATCAGCAGTGCTAAGGTTGAGAAATCCAACTTTTGGCATATGTATAACTGCATAACCAGTAATGCCTGTAGTGTGTATCCCTAGAAGAGGATGAAGAGGGAGCCAACAGGTTCCTGCTATGGAAAAGACTTTAGAGATTGCTGTGTGACAGAGAGAGTAGACATACAATCAGAAAACCTTATAAATGGGATAAGTGCTATGAAGATATATCACCTCAGATTGAATAGGAAGCTAAGGCAGAGGTAGGAGTATAATTTACTGTGGGATAAGTACTGAGAAAGATGAAAGGGGAAGAAGAGTATTGGACCTTGTCAGTCTTCATGTCTTAATGCAGATCTGACATTTTTAATAGGAATGAGAGATTTGTGGAAGTTCATCAGAGGAATTTTGCAGAGGGCAGAAATGGCCCAGACACTGGTATCTGCTCACTGGAGATTTCCTGGGAAGAATGCCTTGACTCAAAGCCTTTTACAGACTCAAAGGTATTAAGGCAAACTACATTCCTCACAGCTCAATGGCATTCTACAAAAGGAGATCACAGTTGCATACTTCCGTGGCTGCCATAGAAGGATAACTAAATGATCTTAGTAGAAGGATTTTATTTCCAGAAGTTACTGTGAGGAGGGCAGGTAGGTATAATACCTTTGCCAAGGACTGTGGGAGGTGAGTATAGGTAATGACTGCCTACTGTGTATGGGATTTCCTTTTAAGTAATAGAAATATTTTGTAGATGGTGGTACAGAACTTTGTAAATGTACTAAATGTCACTGAATTGTACATTTCTAAATAGTTATTATATATCATGTGGATTTTATTGTAGTTTTGCAACTCACAGAAGAAATATGTTGTGGTGGGGACGGTTTCCGCCATGCTGCTTGACAAGTTTCGAGTAAGGGGAAGGGCTTGGTAAGGCCACCATTCCAGGAAATTGCCGCTATTCATCTCTCCTAGGAATTGGGTGTTTTCTTGTAATTATCATACTTATAACTATACAACTGCAAATCATATTCCCTGGATTTTTGTGATAAGAATTTAACCTTAATGAGTCTGTGGAGCTTGGGGGAGCGTGAGCAATGCTTTAAAAAATGTACCAATATCACACATAATAAGTCTGAAGGTACAGAGTTTGAGAAGTTCTTCAAGAAAACTACAGTTACAGGAATTGCTTGCTCCTATGCTGAGCACACCTGCCCCAGTTAATGCTTGACCAGCAAAACAGCCTGACAAGCAGAACAGGAGACTTGTTGTCCCCACAGTGCAAGGACTGCCCTACTTAGCTTACAGGATTGGGGGATGTTTGTGGTATCCACCTGGAGGGAAACAAGCAAATAAGTATAAGGACCCACCTCCCACAGATCCACCTCTTCCCTATACAGGAGTGTACAATGAAAATGGTGAATAAGTAATTAATATTAGTGGTAAATGGACAAATGTCTAATATTTGTCCTTCCTTCAAAGGCTTGGACATCAAGGGCCACCCTGGAAATGTAGGACTAAAGAACAAAGAAACAGCATATGCAAACAACTAGAAAAATATTATCGTAACATCAAATGCCCTCATTGCATGTTAACTGGTTATGAGTAGTTTTTGCTGGTTTAGGTCTCACATGTGTATTACAGTAGGTAGAGGACAAATCAATAACATAAAGAATGTTAGGATAAAAATTAGCAGTTACACTGATTGTTTGGCAGTAAATAACTTAGTTTTAACTGAGCTTGTTTAGTAGACCTTTAAGGTTAAATCAAAAACATAATAATATGAAATAATAATATGAAAGATTAAGTTGCATGTTTTGCTTAGCCGTTTGGTAAAATTAGCTTAAAACAAAATAGAGTCATTATGCTGACAATAGGTCTGACACCAAAGGGTAAACAAAGGCCAGTAGGATGAAAAGAGGACAATACCTTTCACTGTAACATGCTTATGTGAGTGGTTCCAAGTAAATATAGAAAGTTGACCATAATGTACCTGCTATGTGTTAGACACCTGCTGGAAAGTGTGGTTAATGAAAAATCTTGTGGTAATTTCTCTATAACTTTGTTTAATCCTGCTTTACTTAATACTATAAAAGAAGAGCTAAAATAAATCTGAGCAGCACTTGCTTCAAGTTGCTCCAGGGGTTCATATAGTTCCTCTGTGCTGACTCCACCCATTCTTCCGGGAACCCGCAAGTTGCTGGGGTTGACTCCTGGCAATGTTGTGCATTTTAATCTAGCAAGCAAATACAAAAATCCACTTAAAGAATTTTAAAAACATTGCTTACCATTACTCTATGCAATGCATGTTGTTATTTTCTATTTATTTTTAAAAATGCATGTTGTATACAACTGTAGTATAATGTGAATATTTGAATCTTTCTGCATGTCAGCTTTTCATTTTTGATTTGATTTTTGGTATTGGGGTTTAGATTCATGGATACTTTACCACTAAGCCACGTCCCAGTCCCACTTTTTTTTTTTGGTGGGGGGGGACAGATTCTTGCTAAGTTGCTGAGGGTCTTACAAAGTAGCTGAGGCTGGTTTGAAAGTTGCAATCCTCCTGCTTCAACCTCCCAAGATCCTGGGATTACAGGCATGTACCACTGTGCCTGACTGGCTTTTCATTTTTTTTTAAATTAAAATTCACATGACATAAAATAACCATTTAGAAATATACAATTTAGTAACATTTAGTATATTTACAATGTTCTGCACCATCACCTACAAAACATTTTTATTACTTAAAAGAAAATCCTATACCTATTAAGTAGTCACTCCCCAGTCTCCCCTCCCACAGTCCTTGGCAAAGACCAATTTATTTTATGTTTCTATGAATGTATTTGTACAGATATTTCATATAAAATATTTGTTTCGCTTCCTCCCCATAAAATAATTTTTTGAGGTTCATATAAATTGCAGTGTGAATCAGTGTTTCAGTCCTTTTTATGGCTAAACAATATTGCATTTCATGTACATATCACATTGGTAATTTTTAGATTCCAAATGTCTCTTTTCAGCCATGTTCACCAGGGAATAGCCCTTCCTTGTTGACAAAATCCACAACCTAAGTGCTGGCTTTGTTACCCTGAAATTGACTGAGGCTGTTCTGTAGTTTAGCTCTGATGCCATCTTGTGGTTGAATGGATACCTGCACTGGGAGCCTTATATTGCAGTTTTGCTTCGGGATTTTTTTTTCCCCCTGACAATCTGGACCTGGTTTGCCTCATTAAGGAGACAAGAAAATCCAAGTGTTCACTGTTCACCACACTGAGAAGGTTCATCCCAGGGACAATTTCTCCGAGATTTCCCAAAGCTCTTTCAGGTTCAACATGTTCAGAATAGACTCTCCATTATTCTGCTACACCCTTCCCAATTATTTTCTCTCTTAAATTCATTCTCTCTACTTTTTCTATGAAAGGTTAAGTCAGAGTCTGAAGAGTCATTCTGCATTCTTCCTCTTTCTCCTATTCTGCTCCCCAATTCCAAATAACCACTAATTTCTTGTCTAGTTCTTTTATTCCTCTACTATTGTCTGAGTGATGACCTTCAGTATTTCTTACTGAAACCACTGCAGTTGTTTTTCTCTATCGTGTATTCATGTCTTTCATCTTCTTGTAGTATCTATATAAACTTTTTTTCATTTTTGTTTTAGCATGATTGATCTGAAGCTCGAATTTTAAATCCTTCAATGCCTCTTTAGAGCCTTAAGGGTAAGTCCAAGATCCTTGCTGTGGCTTACATAGGATCCTTTGAGTTGATATCTATCTGATTCTGGGCTTTCTATCTGGTATTGTGATTTTAAATGTTTACATAGACTTAGAGATGAGCAACGGAAATATTGCTGAGCATAAAAAAAATACACTTCAGCTTTTAGAGCATTTTTATGTTCACAGCAAACTTGAGAGGAAGATATAGAAATGTCTCATATGCTGCCTACCCTCACACATGCAATAGTCTCCCTCATTATCAGAATCTGTTGCCAGGGGTAATATGATAAATTTTCTCATGCTAGCATTCATGGCCTCTAGCATCTTGGGGTGTCTTGAAATATCCCTACACCGTGGTCTCTTTTTCTATCATAAGTCTCTGAGCCTTCTTTATTCATTCAATGGGGAATATATGAATCCTGTGCATAAAAATGACTGGCCAAATGAGACCAGGGTGTTGCCCCAGTTTAATTATCCATTCACACCTGCCTGCAGTTGCTGTTACACTGTCTCCTTGCGCCATGTTGAAAGTAGTCATATGCAGAACTTAATTTGGGCATGTGGGTAGAAATGTACCCCAAAATAGTTCTTTAAATTTTATATATTTTATTTTGTGAGTTTAAAAGCATTCTGAGAACAGGTCTACGAACCTTATCAGAATTCTCATATTGGTCCATAGCCCAAAATTTGTAAGAATTCTTGTTTCAGTTACTTTCTAATATGGGACTCAATATTCTTGAGTTTCCCATACCTATCTGGATCTTTTAAGCTCAGTGTTTTCACAGAAGCACTAGGGCATAGGGAGAAAGAAAGATATTAGAATCCAAGTATCTAATTTATTGACTCTAACTTTGTCTTCTTTCTTCCTTCTATAAACCTTTGTTCTGGAAGGGATAGACTTTCCATGTCATATTAGTGATTTTCAAACCTCTTGATTATGTGACCCCTTCATACTTTTAAGAAATATTGAAGACTCCAAAAACCTCTGGTTTGTTTGGGCCATATTCATCAATATTTGACATATTAGACATTAACAATTTTTAATGAGATTTATTTATTCATTAATTGTATGTATTATATAAATAATTTATGAAATATAACTATTTCCAAAGTAAAATACAATTAAAAAAAAGAGTGGCTTTATTTTATGCTTCTGCAATTCCCTTTGATGTCCGATTAAGTAGAAGATAGCTTACTAGAAGCTCATATCTGCTTCTGCTTTCAATTTGTTGCAATTTCACACATAATATAGCCACTGGAAAACCTCTCTATACTCTGGAGAGAATGAGTGAAAAAAGTGCATAACATTTTAATGTATTTTTAAAATAGATTCAACCTCATAGACCTCTCAAAATGATCTTGGGGATCTCTAGGGAATTTCTGGATCACACTTTGAGAATTGCTGTTCTGAATCTTGCTATGTAGATCTACACATTTTAGCCAAAAGGACCGCATCCTCTGACCTTTCTGCCAGATTGTCCTTATATACCTAGTCTTTGTTGGGAAATGCTCTTGGGAGTGAATCAGTTTAGAAATTACCAAACCTTGATTTCAAGACTGGTTTCAAAATCCTATTTTGATTCCCAGAAGCTGAATATTAGCTTTTCCTTTCATTTGCATTACTGCTGCAATACACATAAGTGTTCTTAAGATGTGGATATTCCTGTCAGGATATGGGGAGATTTATCACAAAGAAATGCAAAAACTAGAAAATAGAAAAATTAAAATTCCTGTTATTTTATTATGATAAAACAGTTTAGCTTGTTTTGCTTGCTTTTTCTCCAATTTGCTTCTCTGGGCTCACTTGATGCTCCTGCTTCTTTTTATTTTAAAATGATCTTAAGGTTATAGAAAAGTTACAAGTACAGTACAAAACCTTTTTTTAAAAAAAGTCAGCTATTTGAATGCTAGATCCCTTAATACTTTAGTATACACTTCCTATATGAGAGCATTCTCCTAGGTAACTTCAAAATAACCATGAAACCAGGAAATTTACATTGATACTTTATTCCCCTCTAATTTCAGACCCTAATTTTGTGTACAACCATGCTTGGTATATTATGTATGGTGAATCATAGGTTTTTTTGGGGCAGTACTGACTATTGAACTCAAGGGTGCTCTATCACTGAGCTATACTCTCTGCCCTTTTAAATTTTTTTCTGAGACATGGTCTTACTAAGTTGCGTAGGCTGACCTCAAACTTGGCATCCTCCTGCCTCAGTTTCCTAAGCACCTAGAATTACAGCCATGCTACTACTACCTTGCCTGGTTCCAATATTGTATTTTGAAAGCATGCATGTAACTTGTGTGGTTTCACAGTTTCATAGCTGGAGAGGAATTTTTTTCAGGATAAATTGTACCTTGAATTTCACCTACACCTGATTTAGATGGTATTTAGATGAGACTTTGGATTTTAGACTTTAAATTTGATGCTGGGAAAAGTTAAATTTTTTGAGACTTTTAGGTTGAAATAAATGTGTCTTGCATATAATAAAGACATGGAAATTTTGGTGGGGTGAGTCAGGAGCAGAATGTTATAGATTGACTGTATTTTGCCCTTCCCAAAATTATATGTTAAAAGCCCTAACTCCCACATAAGCAACAATAGGTGTTGGCAAGGATGTGGGGAGAAAGGTACACTCATACATTGCTGGTGAGGTTGCAAACTAGTGCAGCCACTCTGGAAAGCAGTATGGAGATTCCTCAGAAAGCTTGGAATGGACCCACCATTTGACCCAGCTATCCCACTCCTTGGCCTATACCCAAAGAACTTAAAATCAGCATACTACAGAGATACAGCCACATCAATGTTCATAGCTGCTCAATTCACTATAGCCAGATTGTGGAACCAACCCAGATGCCCTTCAGTTGATGAATGGATAAAGAAACTGTGGCATATATATACAATGGAATATTACTCCGCCATGAGGAATGACAAAATTATGGCATTCGCAGGCAAATGGATGAAATTGGAGGGTATCATGCTAAGTGAGATAAGCCAATCTCAAAAAACTAAAGGACGAATGATCTCGCTGATAAGCGGATGAGGACATACGGGGGTGGGGGGTAGGAGGGGTTAGTGTTAGGGTTAGGGTTAGGTTTAGGGTTAGGGATAAGGAGGGTGGTAAGAATGAGGAAGAAAGGAATGTATAGAGGGAAAAGAGGGGTGGGAGGGGAGGGGGAAGGGGAAAAAATGACAAAATGAATCAAACAACATTGCGCTATGTAAATTTATGATTTTTAATTAAAATTAAAAATTAAAAAAAAAGACTGAAGTTAGAAAAGATAGGCAGAATTAATTTCAGTGTTCTATAGCATAATAGGTGATTATAGTCCACAGCAATTAATGATATAGTTCAAAATAACTAGAAAACAAGAATTCAAAGCTTCCCAATACATAAAAATGATAAATGTTGAAGGAGCTGGAAATGTTAATTATCCCGATTTGATCAATACATATTGTGAATTATCTTACAATACCCCATGCACATGTACAAATATTATGTAAATTAAAAAAAATAAATTTAGAAAAATTAAAAAAAAAAAAAAAAGCCCTAACTCCCCATGTGGCTGTATTTGGATATGAGGCCTTTAAGGAGGTAATTAGGTTAAATGATGTAATAAGGGTGGTACCTAATAGGATTGTTGGCCTTATAAGAAGAGGAAGATCTCTCTTTTCTCCCCCTCTCCACTCTGCCTCCTAACCCTTCTTCCCTCCCTCCCTCTTTTTCCCCTCTTCTCTCTTCTTGGTGCCCAACAGAGGAAAGTACATGTGTGGGTACAGCAAGAGAGGCAAAAAACAAAAAACAAAAAACAAACAAACAAGCAAACAAACAAACAAAAAAAAAACAAGGCAAAAAACCCTTACCAGGAACTGAATTGTCTAGTACTTGATCTGGAACATCTAGCTCATAGAAATGTAAGAAAATAAATTGCTGTAGTTTAAGTCACCAGTCTGTGGTCTTTTGTTATGGGAGCCAAGCAGGTTAATACAAAAGGGGAGGGAGGGAAAGAGAAAAGGAAGAGGAAAAAGAGAAAGTTTGCAACAGGGGATGTGAAAGCTTTTGGGGGTGATGGGTATATTTATATCTTGCTCCCAATTGACCTATTGATCAATTTGGGGAGAATTGACAATATTGCTTCTAATCAATGAATATCATATATGCTTACATTTATCTATATCTCTTTTATTCTTAAATTCTTAATTAGAACTCTAGATCAAATATTTGTGTTCTCTGTCCTCCACCAATAGTAACCCTAAGGAAAATAGACAGTTTTGTCCTATTTCCAAGAAAAGACTTGGAGGTCACGGCTTTATTTGTGAAACAGAATGCTGGGTTTTGAGGGACATTTCATTTAGTCAATAGTATACCTGACCATCTGTAATGGTCATTTGCTGATTGTTACCTAGTATCTTTTCACCCATTTTTGGTGACAGTATCAGATATTGTGTCTAGAATCCATTCTTTCCCAACCTCAGTCCTAGATGGTTCCAGATGGTGCTTCACCTTTGGCCCTAGGAATGGAATAGGTAACCCAGGCTTTAATCAGTTAGCACATCACACTACTTGCACACAGTGTTTAATTCAGGGTGGGTGAATGATCTAGGTGAGTCCACTCAAAGATGATATTGGGCAATTTGTTGTCAGAAAAGTAGGATTTCTTTTTTTGTTATGATCTTAAATGAGGCAGTTTCGGTGGTTTTCGTGCCATCACATGTGAAGAGTTTTGTCTGAGAAGAGAATGAACACAGAATAAATAGGCCAACCCAAAGATCTGGAGACAGCGAAACCAGCTACTGGATCAAGCAGTATCTGAACCTAATAATAACTCTCAGCTTCTTAGTTGTGTAAGCTAATTGTTTCTTTTTCTGCTCAAGTCAGTTCAGGTTAGCTTTTGTCAAAATCAAAAAAGTTTCAATTTTTAGGATATTGAAAACATTTATAATATTTGACAGCATACCAGAAATATTCAGAATAAGTGAGGTGATCAGTATCCCTGCTTTGTTCTGGTATATTGGTCCTAGAGTATTATGTTTGTTATAGGGTGCAATTCTCAAAAATAAGAAGGAGGAGGAATTGAAGAGGAGGAAGGAAAGAAGAAAAGAAAGGAATATAAATGTAAATGTTAATTGATATGAAGTGATGCTCAATCTTTCAAACAATTAAATAAGTAAAAATGAAAACAGCAACAGGACAGCCCAGTGATGACTATATTGGCAAAGATTCAACTATAAAAATGCCCAGTGCTGGTGACTGTAAAGTGGCAGACTCTCTCCCACGCAGTTGCTGCAAATATAATGGGAATTTGATAATAACTATCACAATTTTAAATGGACATAGCTGAATCTAACAATTCCTATTTGAGAAATTTATTCTAATACATGCACAGAGAATAATATATGCACAAGTGCAGTTATTAGTGTTTTCACTAAAGAAATGAAAAATGATCTAAATTATTATCAATAGAATAAAATTATAAATAAAAATAGTACCTTATTCAAATGAATACTTATGCAGTCATTAAAACTGATCAGAGAGATGTGAAGTCTTTGCCATAGGAAGAATTCCATTATTATTTTCAGTTAAGAAGCAAAATTTTTGCTAAAATTTCTTCTTTTTTTTTCCTGAGAAATTCACAGACTTCACATTGTTTAGATATCTAAAGTGACACTTATCTGAACTAAAATACACTCTCACTTGATGAAGATGTTAGTATTGCAGCCATGTAATCTTTTTTTTCTTTTTTTGTGGTGCTAGGAATTGAACCCAGGGCCTTGTGCATGAGAGGCAAGCTCTCCACCAACTGAACTATATCCCCAGCCCCCCATGTAATTTTCTTTTTTAAAGAAAACTCCTGTTTTTTTAAGTTTCACATGAATTAATATATTTTTTCTGATCAGTATATTTTATCTAACTAGTAAGGTTTTTATACTCTGTTTCTGTTCAGAAGCAAATTTCTCCAGGGTTAGGTCTTAAATACGTTAAAAAATTCTTTTTACTAAATCCTAAGGAGGACATAGACACGGTGATGTTGGGAATAAGTCTGATAACCATCAAGGACAAATAGCTGGCTACCTGAAACCTTTGATTTCAGAGTCCATTATGGCTGTTGGATTTTATACCTAACATTTTCAATTGGATAGGCCTGTCATATATTTAGGTCAAAATATTAAAGTCTGCTGGGCTCTATTTTAATTTTTAATGGGTTAATCTAATAGAAGCTTCAATATATATCAATAGTATTGACTTCTACCTGTGGAGTTCCACTTAAAAAAGTTATAAAATCTTTATTTCTTGTCTGTTTTGTGTATGTGTGCACAAGTATGTATTGTGTTGTTGGGTGTTGGGTCTATATATTAGTACATGATAACAAAATTGGCATTTAGACAAATGGGTGATCAACAATTAAAATTTAAATAAAGAGATAGATCCAAATAATTCAAATCAAATAATCAGATAAAATAAAATATCTTTAAAATTCTACCTCACAATTTTTTTTCTAAGTGGTCAGACAATAAAGTGCTAATTTCTACAAAATGTATAAAATGTAATTTTATATCCATTGCTTCTAGGATTTTTCTTCAGGAAAGAGATGGTTAATACTATTAATTACATTTGTCTAATATTTTAATTCTTTTGGTAAAAATGAGTAAATTAGATTTAACATAAATGGGATTAATCTTCATAAATGTGTTTTCTTAAATGGATAAATTAAAAAAGGAGTTTAAGAGTGCTATCTTTCTGGATCTTCACTAAAGCAAAATTACTAAGAGTTAAAGTCCTAACAGGTATAATTTATATGCAAAGGATCCAAAGAGTTTGAACTGTGTTTCAATTAAAGTACTGTAAACAGCATAAAGTATTTTATCTTATTAAGTGGAGTAATTTAAAAAATTCAGAAATTTCATAAGGATTGTTTCAGAATGTGAATTTAAAAAGGGATCAACAAGTAGGAAAGAGCTATAAGGTTTGTGAAGGGAAATAGATTTACGGTTTGTGAAGGGAAAGAGAAGATCTGAGTATGACAAGAAGGTCTGAGTATGTGATGGGAAGGTTTGTATGAGTGACAAAAAGATGTGTGCCAGTTGTAGAAAGTTTGTAAAGGTGACCCTTTCTTCACACACAAGTAAAATATTAACGTTCTGATGTGAACTTAAGTTTAATCCTCTATATGTTAAGTACAGATTTTTAAGAAACATTAATTTGCTCTTACTTATCAAGATAATTTCTTATATCTGTGAAGTTTTTAAAAATTTCCAACTCTGGTTAAACAATAACAATTATATTAGAGTATTTAATTACATTCCAGATTCTAAATTTTTCTTCAAAAGTTAAACTTGATTAAAAACATCAATTAAAAGGTTTTTAACAGATGACATGAAGCATCCAGTTTTTTTTTTTTTTTCTGTATGAAATACCTTTTCTTTTGATTGGTTTATGCCTGTTTAATAGATGAGTGAGAGTATTAATGAATGTCATGTTTCTGTCTGATCAGACAGCTGTTTAGCATAGTTTGGCTCTTGTGCAATTAAAAAAATTATAACAGCTTGTCTTTTGCCCTTTTATTTTTTAAGCCCCTCCAACATCTTTCTTTTCCTCCCCTCCTCCATTTATTTTTCCCACCTGAGTCATCTTAAAGAAGAGTCTTTAGAAAATGTTTCTTTAGATTTTCTTTATAATTATCTAATCTTGGGAGCTGAGAATAAAATTTTATTTTTGGTATGGGTATTGAACCCAGGGGCACTTAACCACTGAGCAACATCCTCAGCCCTTTCTTTTTATTTTTTTATTTTGAGACAAGATCTTGCTAAGTTGCTTAGGACCTTGCTAAGTTGCTGAGGCTAGCCTTGAACTTGTGATCCTCTGCTTCAGCCTCCCAAATTGCTGGGATTACAGATGAGCATCATCACACTGGACCCTGAGAATAGAATTTTAAAAATATAAAATTTATTTAGTTGGACTTTAAAGATTTTCTTCTGCAGATGTTTGTCTTGCCTTGGAAACAGGAGCCAAAGCCATACTGATTGATGTCCAAGGTTCAAATATTGAAAAAGTTTTGGTTCAAAACATATCATAAATATAAAGATAATTTCATTCTTCTTGACATGAACCAGAGATAAATGTACTGATTTATTAAACTGGTAGTTGAATCAATATTAGTTTTATCTCTCATTTCTGCCTTTAACTTAGAAGAAAATATGCATAAGAGATAATCCTTTTGCCTCTGATGAAATAGTCCTTAAACTTTTTCTCCTCCTTTAGGCAGTGAGTTAGGTGGTAAGCTATGAAAAGCTCAAAACTCTTACCACAGTCTGGGGTTCTGTAATTGACTTGATAGCTATTCTCTTAGGTCAACTTCCTCAGAGTCAAACCTATTTCTCTGACTCCCTTGAGGATGAAAAAGATGAGAATTAGCAGAGTAATAGAAAGTAATTGAAGGGTTTTTTTTTTTTTTTTTTTTGATGCCAAGAACATGAGTATTTGCTACCTTAGAGGTATGAGTTTTTTGGTCTTATCTTTCTACATTCACAACTTTAATATAATTTCATACTAGTTTCTCTCAACCAAACAGGGTCTCATTAAACTTGGTTACCAACCTGTTGGTAAAATCTGTGTAAGTTTTATTTTTTGGACCAGTGTCTCCTAAATATATAGGGCATAGCAGAATATGAACCTTGAGGAATTCCACTGATGATCTTGTACAGCTGCAGTCTTACAGAATACCCCAGTCTCATGGTTTTAGAAGTCTTTGGCAGCTATTTCCTGGTTTAGTGTTCCTTGAAGCATAAGGGAAAGGATCTGTAGATTATCTCATCAATAGGCGATCTATACAAATGTCAGCTAGTCTTTCATCTCCCTGTAATAGCTTAGACTCTAGTGTCTAATCTGCTTTCCAGTGGAGTTCCTGGTATTTGAGTCTTGCTACTATTGCCAAGACTAACACTGTCTTAATCTCCAGGAAATCACTAGTGCCAATAAATAGAAGACTGTGATTCAGATTCCTTATGACTTACAGAGTGTATTTAATCTCAAGAAATCATATTTACTGATCCTTCCTTTTCTTTCTTCCAATAAAGTGGGTTCTGGGGCACAAGTGTCTAGTAGAGCTTATCTGTCTCCTGTGAGACCCAGAGACTGAGACTTCATGGCTAAACATGGTGCAGTGAACAGGGACATATATCAACCAGCTGTATGACTACAGTAATTTTCTGTGGCTCCTGTAACAAATAACCACATGCTAATTGATTTAAAGGAACAAAATTTTGTTTCTTTTTATAGGTCTGGAGGATGGAAGTTCAAGATCAGTTTCACTGGAGGCTCTGGGGGAAGATTTTTTTTCTTTTTACAGTCTGTATTTTGATTCATTGTATACAAATGGGGTACAACTTTTCGTTTCTATGGTTATACACAATGTAGATTCACACCTTTTGTTTAATCATACATGTATATAGGGTAATAATGTCTGTCTCAGTCTACTATCTTTCCTTCTCCCACTCTCTTCCGTCCCATTTCCCTCTATACAATCCAAAGTGCTTCCATTCTTCTCTTACCGTCCCCTCCCGCCCCGTCCCCTCTCAGTCCCTCCTCCCCGACCCTCTTTGTGTATCATCATCCACTTATCAGAGAAAACATTTAGCCTTTGGTTTTCTGGGATTGGCTTTTTTCACTTAGCATGATATTCTTCAACTCCATCCATTTACCTATAAATGCCATAATTTTGTCTTTCTTTGTGGCTGAGTAGTAATCCATTGTGTGTATATACCACACTTTCTTTATCCATTCATCAGTTGAAGGACATTTACAATGGTTCCACAATTTAGCTATTGTGAATTGAGCAGCTATAAACTTTGATGTGGCTGCATCACTGTAGTATGCTGATTTTAAGTCCTTTGGGTATAAACCAAAGAGTGGGATAGCTGGGTCAAATGGTGGGTCCATTCCAAGTCTTCTGAGGAATCTTCATACTGCTTTCCAGAATGGCTGCACCAATATGCAACTCCACTAGTCATGTATGAGTGTGCCTTTTTCCCCACATCCATGCCAACACTTATTATTGCTTATGTTCTTCTTAATAGTCATTGTAATTGGAGTTAGATGAAATCTTAGGTGGTTTTGATTTGCATTTCTCTAATTACTAGAGGTGATGAACATCTTTCCACATATCTGTTGATTGCCTGTTGGGGGAAGATTCTCGATCCTTGCTTTTTCAGCTTCTAGTGGCTATGTGTATCCCCTGGCTTGTGGTCCCTTGCTCCATATTCAAAGCACGTCATTCCTATCTTTGCTTCTATCACCATATTGACTTCTCTTTTAATTCTGATTTATCTCCTCCCTAATCAAGATATTCTCCCCTTTTAAGATTCTTAATCTTATCTGCAAAGTCTTTTATTCTACATAGGGTAACATTTACAGGTTCCAGGAGTTAGGGTGTTAAGGACTTTCCGAAGTTTGCCTCAGCTGTAGAGAACCGCTCCACCTGAAGTCTCACCCTTGTTTAGTCAGTTTTTTTTTTTTTTTAATTGCTGTGACCAAAAACCCCGATAAAAACAATGCAGAGGAGGAAGCATTTATTTGGGGCTCACAGTTTTAGAGGTCTCTGTTTATAGATAGCCAACTCCATTGCTCTATGCCAAAATGAGGCAGAACATTGGGGCAGAAGGGTATGATGGAGGAAAGCAGCTCAGAACAGGTTATCGGGAAGCAGAGAAAGAGCTTTGAAGATCAGGACAAAATATATACCCCAAAGGCATGCCCCCAAATAACCTAATTCTTTCAGTCACATCCTACCTGCTTACAATTTTTTTTTTATTGTAAACAAATGGGATACATGTTGTTTCTCTGTTTGTACATGGAGTCAAGGTGTACCATTTGTGTAATCATAAATTTACATAGGGTAATGTTGTTTGACTCATTATGTTTTTTTTCCTTCCCCCCACCCCTCCCACCCCTCTTTTCCCTCTATACAGTCCTTCCTTCCTTCATACTTGCCCCCCTCCCTAACACTAACTCTAATCCTAACTCTAACCCCTCCCACCCCCCATTATGTGTCATCTTCCACTTATCACCGAAATCATTAGTCCTTTGGTTTTTTGAAATTGGCTTATCTCACTTAGCATGATATTCTCCAATTTCATCCATTTGCCTGCAAATGCCATAATTTTATCATTCTTTATGGCTGAGTAATATTCCATTGTATATATATGCCACAGTTTCTTTATCCATTGATCAATTGAAGGACATCTAGGTTGGTTCCACAATCTGGCTATTGTGAATTGAGCAGCTATGAACATTGATGTGGCTGTGTCTCTGTAGTATGCTGATTTTAAGTCCTTTGGGTATAGGCCAAGGAGTGGGATAGCTGGGTCAAATGGTGGTTCCATTCGGTTCCATTCCAAGTTTTCTGAGGAATCTCCACACTGCTTTCCAGAGTGGCTACACTAATTTGCAGCCCCACCAGCAATGTATGAGTGTACCTTTCTCCCCACATCCTCGCCAACACCTGTTGTTGCTTGTATTCTTGATAATCGCCATTCTAATTGGGGTGAGATGGAATCTTAGGGTGGTTTTGATTTGCATTTCTCTTATTACTAGAGATGTTGAACATTTTTCCATATGTTTGTTGATTGCTTGTAGATCTTCTTCTGTGAAGTGTCTGTTCATTTCCTTAGCCCATTTGTTGATTGGGTTATTTGCATTCTTGGTGTAGAGTTTTTTGAGTTCTTTATATATTCTGGAGATTAGTGCTCTATCTGAAGTATGATTGGCAAAGATTTTCTCCCACTCGGTAGGCTCTTTCTTTGCATTGCTGATAGTTTCCTTTGCTGAGAGAAAGCTTTTTAGTTTGAATCTATCTACCTGCCTACAATTACTACTCAGTTAATCCCTACAAGCAGATTAATGTACTGATTAAGTTAAAGTTCTCATAACCAGATAATTTAATCTCTAAACTTTTTTCTATTGTCTCATGCATGAGCTTTTGGGGGACCCCTAATATCTAAACGATAACATGCCCCCTCTGGGCAGGTGACTAAGTGAAGCAAAGGTATAAAGATCTGGTCATTTGGGCCCAGTCCAGTACATTTTAATGCTTACTCCAGAGCTTTCTGCTACATAAACTAAGCCCTTTTGGACCTACATCACAGTTCCATTCTCCCCGTCTCTGTCCTACCTTGCTTTCTCACCCTTTTCTTTCATAGCTGTTGATCCTTAATAAATGTCTTGTACCTCAAACTCACTATCCTCATCTGTTTCTAGAGAACCCAGACTGGTGATAGTTGGCTCATGGAATGGGCTAAAAAAAGAATTGATAAGATGGGTTATTCAATCTGGATCACTCAAATGGGCATGGTGACAGATGTTTGTATTCTTAGCTGCTTGGGAGTTTGGGGCAGCAGGACCACAAGTTTGAGGTGGCACAAACAACTTAGTGAAATTCTGTCTCAAAATAAAATAAAAAGGGCTGGAAGTGTAATTCAGTGATAGAGTGCTTGCCTGTTTGATTTTTAGTACTAGAAGAAAAAAAAAAAAAAAAAAAACTGGATCATTCACTGTCTAAGCAGACGATGATGATCCCAAAAAGCTTCTGAAACAGGTGGTAACTCTTTGGTAAGCTTTTACTCTTACTGATTTGAGATGGTAAATGGGTAGAGGAGAATGTACTAGTAGGTAAAAAGTATTAGACATTTAAGATTACGGAAGAAGAGTGGGTATATAAAAATAACAAGAATGGATAGCTATTGCCATCTAATGGCAGAATCCAATGATTTGGTCTAATAGCTATTTTTGTAAATAAAAATTATTTTGGAACACAGCCATGCCCATTCATTTATGAATTCCTATGCTTTTGTCCTACAATGACAGAGATGAGTAGTTGCCAGAGACTCTATTGCCTACAGAGTCAAAAATATTTGCTGTTAAATTCTGGCAAATCACATACAAAATCATATTAAAAAGATAGTGCACCATGATCAAGTGGGCTTCATACCAGGGATGCAAGGTTAGTTCAACATCTGAAAATCAATAAATGTAATTAATCACATCAATAGACTTAAAGTTAAGAATCATATGATTACTTAAATAGATGCAGAAAAAGCATTTGATAAAATACAACCCACTTCATGTTCAAAACTCTAGAAAATATAGGGATAGTAGGGACATACCTTAATATTTAAAGGCTATTTGTGCTAAGTCCAAGGCTGACATCATTCTAAATGGAGAAGAACTGAAAACATTCCCTCTAAAAACTGGAATAAGACAGAATTTCCCTCTTTCACCACTTCTATTCAATATTGTCCTTGAAAATCTAGATAGAGCACTTACAGACCAAAGACATTAAAGAGATATGAATAGGAAAACAAGAACTCAAACTATCATATTTGCTGATGACATGATTCTATATTTAGAGGATCCAAAAAATTCCACCAGAAAACTTCTTGAACTCATAAATGAATTTGGTAAAGTAGCAGGATATAAAATCAACACATATAAGTCTAATGCATTTCTATTCTTAAGTGATGAATCCTCTGAAAGAGAAATTAGGAAAACTACTCCATTCACAATAGCCTCAAAAAATAAAATACTTGGGACTCAATATAACAAAAGATGTGAAAGACCTGTAAAATGAAAACTACAGAATACTAAAAAAAGAAATTGAAGACGACTTTAGAAGATGGAAAGATCTCCCATGTTCTTGGACGGGCAGAATTAATATTGTCAAAATGGCCATACTACTAAAAGTGCTATACAGATTCAATGCAATTTCAATTAAAATCCCAGGGACGTACCTCATAGAAATAGAGAAAGCAATCATGAAATTCATTTGGAAAAATGAGACCCTGAATAAGCAAAGCAATCCTGAGCAGGAAGAGTGAAGCAGGAGGAATCACGATACCAGACCTTCAACTATACTACAGAGCCATAGTAACAAAAATGTCAAGATATTGACACCAAAATGGACAGGCAGACCAATGGTACAGAATAGAAGAAACAGAGACAAACGCACATAAATACAGTTTTCTCATACTAGACCAAGATACCAGACACATACATTGGAGAAAAGATAACCTCTTCAACAAATGGTGCTGGGAAAATTGGAAATCCATATGTAGCAAAATGAAGTGAAACTCCTATCTCTCACCCTGCACAAAACTCAACTCAAAATTAACCAAGGACCTAGGAATTAGGCAGAGACCCTGCACCAAATAGAAGAAGTAGGCCTAAAGCTTCATCATATTGGCCTATAACCAGGCTTCCTTAACAAGTCTCCCAAAACTCAAGAAATAAAAGCAGAAATCAATAAAGGGGATGAATTCAAACTAAAAAACTTTTTCTCAGTAAAGAAAACAAACAATATTGTGAAGAGAAAGCCTACAGAGTGGAAGAAATCTTTACTGCACACACTTCAAATAGAGCACTAATCTGAAGAATTTATAAAAAACTCAAAAAACTTTACACCAAAAATACAAATAACCCAATCAATAAATGGGCTAAGGAACTGAGCAGACACTTCACAGAATAAGATATCCAAGCGATCAACCGATATATGAAAAAATGTTCAACATCTCTGGTAATTAGAGAAATGCAAATCAAAACTACCATAAGATTTTATCTCACTCCAATTAGAAAGGCTATTATCAAGAACACAAGCAACAATAGGTGTTGGTGAGGATGTGGTGAAAAGGTACACTAATGCATTGCTGGTTGGATTACAAATTGGTGCAGCCACTCTGGAAAGCAGTATGGAGATTCCTCAGAAAACTTGGAATGGGATCCACTATTTGACCCAGCTATCCTGCTCCTTGGTTTATACCCAAAGGACTTTAAAAAATCAGCATACTACAGTGATGCAACCACATCAATGTTCATGGTAGCTCAATTCACAATAGCTAGATTGTTGAACCAACCTAGATGCCATTCAATAGTTGAATGGATAAAGAAACTGTGATATATATATATATATACACAATGGAATATTACTTGGCCATAAAGCAGAATAAAATTATGGCATTTGCTGGTAAATGAATGGAGTTGTAGAATATCATACTAAGTGAAATAAGCCAAACCCCAAAAACCAAAGGCTGAATGTTTCTCTGATAAGTGGATGCTGATACTTAATGGGGTAGTGGGTGAGAGGGTAGGGGGAGAATGGAGGAATGTTGGATTGTGTAGAGGGAAATGAGGGAAGGGGAGAGGGGAAGGAAAGATAGTGGAATGAGACAAACATCTTTCCCTATATACATGTATGATTACATGAATGGTGTGACTCTACATGGTGTACAACAAGAGAAATGAAAAGTTATAGCCCATTTGTGTACAATGAATCAAAATGCATTCTGGTGTCATGTTTTTTAATAGAACAAGTATGTCAACTTCTGGTTTGATGCTTGAGTGTTGTCTGTATCATATTTTATAATTTACCTGGTCTCTGTAGAATCCAGTGGATTTTGGAGAATGTCTGTCACAAGCACATCAAAATAACATCCCTGAGAGCACTCACTGTACCTGATGAAAAATATTTGCTAGTAAAGATTAAGTTGGTTTCAAGTATGTGGTATGGAGCCATTGAGTTAGAAAATATATTCTATTCTATCCAATTAGATAAGAGAATAGGAAATATTTCATATTCACATAGAATGGAGCATAATGTTCACTTGAAGGTATGTGCTAGGACTGTTTTAACTCTCCTACTTTCTGTTATAATATTGCCTGAAGATATTTAGGCCATTTTGACATTTGGCATTGCACTGGTTTGTTACTTTGACAACATTATGTTGATTAAGTTGAATCTGGAAGAGAGAGCACAATGCAGGTACCGGTAAGACATGTCCTCCAGAGTGTAGAAAATCATCACGACCTGCATGACGTTTCCTCAGTTTCTCTGAACCAGGGCTGATGAGGGGATTGGAAATAAGAAATATAAGAAATAAATACAAAGACTCAATCATAGGTGGAAGCAGACTTGGGTGAACCAGCCCTGGTGGGGTCTGATCTCTAACACCAAGCAAGACTCTGTGTTTTATTGTATAGGCAAAAATATCAGAAGCATTTATTGTGAGAAAGCTTCTTCAAGGCAAACAAAAGTGAGGTTGAGCAGGAACAGGTGAATTGGGGCTCATCTCCTTGCAGATATCTTCTCTAGCTCCCTATAGCTGGCAACTCAACGCTATTGAGCATGCTCGTGTCGTTCCCCCCCCACCCCCCAGGCAGCTGGTGTTTGAACTCAAAGCTATCAAACCCATAAATTCCTTACCAAGCATGGAATCTACCCCATTCACAGTGGCCACCTGCGAATGGGCGTTTCTCTCAGCCCCATCACACTGAAAGATTCCCAGAAGCAGTGTCTCACTGTCCAGGGCTACTGAGTTCAAAGCAATGATTTATTCTCTGCTCCCCACAGAAAATAAACCCTATAAAGATTTAAGTACTTGTCACAACTATAAATCGTTTAAGAGTCTATCGATCAGGGATGTGCTTGAATATATCCTCAAAGTAAAAGACAAAGTATTGCATCTCAGACATTAAAAAGAAGCGCAATACCTGGAGGGGATTTGAGTTGGACAGGCAGCATAGCCCTATAACTAGGGATACTTCTCCAGCCTACATACTGGGTGATACAAAGGGCTGCCACCTTCAAATGGGATCCAGAGGAGAAAGAGCTCAGTAATAGGTATGTGAGGTGGTATAAAAAGCTTGCCACTTGAGCCATACAATTTGTAGAATCTATGATATTAAAGGTACTCTGGAGGTAAGATGCTGGGTGGAGTTTGTGGCAAGTCTCAGTAGGCAGATCATGTTAGCCCCTTCGGTGGATGATATGATTTTTTTTTTTTTTTTTGGCTCAACAGAACACAAAGTTTTATTTGCCGCCACTCCGTAGGAGGCAGTAAGCTTTCAAATTAGACTAGTCTTGGTAAAAAAGACAAGAGATTGTAAAGTGTTTCCACAAAATTCACAGATGTGGAGAAAGGACCGCAAGGTTCACCTCAAAACACACACTCTGGAACCAATTCCAGCATTCACTTATCCAAATGTCACACCAGTGTGTCCTTTGGTATGGGAATACAGACTGACCGACGCTGATGACCACCGCTAGAAATGGCAACTGCGAGGAGGTCGGAAGTGTTTGTGCAGGAACATCCCGTGCTCTGACACTTGTGGTCTTTGCTTTAGTTTCCATTACAGAAAAAAACAAAGACACCCAAGGCCACCCTGTCCTCCACCACCACAACTTGCTGCTGGCCACTTCTAAGCCATCTCATACCATTTGGAATTGATTGTGCTGTTTCTCTATCTTTGTAAAAATAAGTTTCACTTATTTTGTGTGAGAGTTACAAGTGGGAGAGAGGCATCCTGTCTTCTACTAGCACAGGGTCCATCCCAAACTGGTCAGTGCACTGCTTCACGGTGGCCAGGACATTCAGGAGCCGCTGGTCCACAGCATCTAGGTGAGGATCGGAGAGCACGGGGGAGATAGGATCATGGGCCATGGCAGATTTTAAGGCAGACTTTAGTACTCTATTCTTTAGGTAGTTCAGTCTGTTCCAGGTAGAAACCCTAATGATGCAGCACTGATAAAGAGGGGCAAGGATGCTTCTCTCATCCAGCGAGGGGTTCCCAAAGCTTTTGGCATTATCAAGAAGGATGAGCATACTAGCGCCCTCATCATCCTGAAAACTCTCATAGTGATGGCGGTCAGCATTGCCAATTAGGTAATCAAAGACAGAGGTGTCAATGATGTCCAGGAAGCGTGGGCCCGAGTCATACGGGGACGTTTTCTTCACAGCATCACAGTAGCTCTCATCATACTCCCACCTGGCCAATTTGCCTTCTCGGTAAGTCCTGCCCCAGGGGTGTCGGTGTTTCTGTAGAGGCCACACATCTGGAAGCCAAAGTGTGACAGATCCCTCCATTGTGTCTCCATCGGCACAAGCTGGCTCTGTTTCTCGGCAGTAATAGCACTTCCCATAGAAACAAGTATTGTTTCCTACAGCTAAGAAGGTGCTCAACAGCTGTTCTGTAGCAACAGGCTTGATCTCTGTCCGCAGATTAACAAATCTGCCAACCACCAAGGGGGCTCGGCGGAAACCCAGAATCCTGTCCAAATGAAAGACCGCTACCTCTGCATTGTGTCTGTCATAACCAGCATATGGCTCCCCTTCCACCACATAGTCTCGGCTATACCGCTTAGGTTTGAAGACAACTTTTTGTCCTCCTTCAAGTATCAGTAAGGCTTTCAGCTGTGTCCCTTTATAACCCACATCAGCTTTAATGATTTTCTTGGTGGCCATGGCATGCATGATCGCCCCCAGTTCTGGTGTCTCTTCAGGGTACACTTCTCGGGGTACCACCCACTGGGCTGCAATCTCCCATGGAGACTGCAAAGTGTGGTCCAGCTTGGGTGCCAACTCCACCCGCAAGCCAGTCATCATTCGGTGAAAAGCCCTCTGGTCCTCCCGGTTGGCAGCTGATGTATCTAAGTTGTCAATCAGGAAAACTTTGGTGAAGATAAAGATGACAAGGAGTATTGCTAACAGCACGACTCGCTGCTTAAGCTTCATGGTGACCTCTTTTCTTCCTCCCCTAACCCACTCTCTCACTTATTAAGGAGAGCAGGTGGTGATGGTCAGCAAGGAGATTCCATGATTACACACACTGGTCCATTTCTTCACTGGAGTGTCCCCACAATCCTTGGTACATGTGAGGCACTGGGTTTGATTCTCAGCACCACATATAAGTAAATAAATAAAGGTTCACCAACAACTTGTGACTAGGCCTCAGAAGAACACTCTCATCAAGTCAAGGTTGCAAATAATTCATCCGCTCAGTTGCCTGCCACAACGGCACATTCTTCTCCCTCTTCATCTTCAACTTGGAGTCTTCAACTAAAATTCAAAATTGGGACTGCCGTGTCGTTTCCTTAAGTCGTGTCCGCTGCCAGCGCCAGGCGCACGACCCGGAGAAGACCGCGGGCCCCGGGCACCGCTGCCCTCGCCGCCGGCCTGCAGGTCACCCGCGCTGCTCGGCCACGCGGCGGGCCCGGTAGGGACTCCGCGAGCGCGCGCTGCCCCCGGGCCCCCGCAACGGGTGCTCGGCAGGACTCGAGGAGGCAGCCGCGCCAGTCGCCTCTGGGGACCGCGCTCGGCGCGAGAGCGGGTCACCAGAAGGACCACGGGCGACCCGGGCGGCCCCAGGTAAGGCCCGCGCCTCAGGCGGGCCGGGAGGCGGCGGCCGAGGCCGCGTCCCTCCTGCCGTGACCGTCCGCAGGGACGCGGGCTCGAGCCAGCCTCCGGGCGGCCGCGGCCCCCAGCCCGGGACCCGCCCGCCGCCGGCCGGTACTCATGATATGATTTTTGATGTGCTCCTGGTGCCTGATGGAGAGAGGATGCCTGGCCATGAAGCAAAAAATGACTATGAATATAGAAATATCTATCATGAGTTGAGTCCTGTCAGACTCATCAAATGGTAGGGTTATTCAGGCCCAGCCACAGTGCACTGCAGGATGGAAGTGGTACCTCTGGAAGCAAGTACAAGCATGAGAAAGTGGCAAAATCAGACTTCCTGAGTAGGTGTCACAGACCCACCATGGCACCTTTAATTGTTTCATCAACGACCTTTTCTAACACTTAATGCCTGTGGTTTATGAAGGATTCTACCTGAAAGATAAAGAAAAAAAAGAAAAAACAAGCTTAGTTATAGATCAGCTCAGTATATAAGTGGAAGTTAAGACTAGCTTCATTCAAAGGTTGCCTTGACAGACATAACGTCCTGGGAAACATGGTCTCCTACGTCTTCCTTATCTCACTGGCATGGTCTTTTCCACTCTTAACCACAGCTCCTCTTCCATCATATTAAAACCATTAACCTTTCAAGTCATTTTTAAAAATCTACTTACTTGCCTCTCTTCAGAATTATCACCCATAACTTTGTCAAGTTCCCTCCCATTTAGAGCAGGGAGCTTATTCGACATGTAGAAAGTAGATTTGTTATCATTTTGACCCACGGATTGCACATCATTGCCACAGACCATGACTCTATCAGTATAATTTGTTTCAAGATATCAGGGTAGTTTCATAAGGGTTGTCTTCAGAGTTTTTATATCTATGCGATTAAAAGAATATTAAACCCAAACCAGGTAAGACTTGTCAAACATGATCATCTGTTAAGAAAAAAAAAAAAAGAAAATTATTTAGGGTTCTTTTATTTTTTTGATACTAGGTATTGAATCCAGGGGTACATTACCACTGAGCTACATCTCCAACATTTTTACTTTTTATTTTAAGACAGGATCTTGCTAAGTTGCTTAGGGCCTCACTAAGTTGCTGAGGCTGGTTTTAAACTTGTGATCCTCCTGCCTTAGCCTCCTGAGTTGTGGGAATTACAGGTGTGTGCCTCTGTGCCTGGATTTAAAAAAAAATTTTTTTTTAGTTGTAAATGGACACCTTTATTTTATTTATTTTTACGTGGTGCTGAGGATCAAATCCAGTGCCTCACACATGGTAGACAAGCATTCTACCACTGAGCCACAATCACAGCCCCTGGATGGGATGTTTTTGATGGTGAAAGAAAATGGTTTCTGGAAAGACGAAAGAGCTCGGAACTTTTTTTTAATTAATTTATTTATTTTAATTAAAAATCATGAATTTACATAGGGTAATCTTGTTTGATTCATTCTGTTATTTTTTCCCTTCCCCCCCACTCCTCCCACCCCTCTTTTCCCTCTATACAGTCCTTCCTTCTTCCATTCTTACCACCCTCCTTATCCCTAACCCTAACCCTAACCCTAATGCTAACCCCTCCTACACCCCCTTATATGTCCTCATCCGCTTATCAGCTAGACCATTCGTCCTTTAGTTTTTTGAGATTGGCTTATCTCACTTAGCATGATGTTCTCCAATTTCATCCATTTGCCTGCAAATGCCATAATTTTATCATTCTTTATGGCGGAGTAATATTCCATTGTATATATATATATACCACAGTTTCTTTATCCACTCATCAACTGAAGGACATCTAGGTTGGATCCACAATCTGGCTATTGTGAATTGAGCAGCTATGAACATTGATGTGGCTGTATCTCTGTAGTGTGCTGATTTTAAGTCCTTTGGGTGTAGGCCGAGGAGTGGGATAGCTGGGTCAAATGGTGGGTCCATTCCAGAGCTTGAAACTTTCTAATCAAACTTTTTTTTTTTTTTTTTTGTACTGGGGGTTGAACTCAGGGATGCTTTACCACTGAACTTTATTTATTTTTTGAGACTAAGTCTCTAAGTTGCTGAGAGTCTCATTAAATTGCTGAGACTGGCCTTGAACTTGTGACCCGCCTTAGTTGCTGGGATTATGATCAGATATTTGTCTACAAAAAGATAAATGCAAAGAGAAAGAAAGGAAGTTGCTTATAGAAACAAAGAAACTAGGCTTAAAATCAGAAAGAAGCCTGGGAACAAGAGCCTACCTATTCTCTTGGCATTATGGAAGAAATTCTGAGAGCATCTTAAGCAAATATGTGTCTTTCTTGTTTATTTATTTATTTTGGTACCAGTGATTGAATCCAGGGTCTGTTAATCACTGAGCCACGTCCCCAGACCTTTTCAGTTTTTCTTTTGAGACAGGGTCTCTCTGAGTTGCTTAGGGTCTTGCTAAGTTGCTGAGGCTGGCTTTAAACTCGCAATCCTCCTGCCTCAACCTCCCAAGTTTCTGGAATTACAGGCATGCTCCAACATGCCTGATTAAATAGGTGTTTTTTGGACTGTTAATTTTTTTTTTCTAAAATTCTCTTTCAAGCCAGACTTAAAGATACCATGATATATGTTATCTTGTAAAGCAAATTTTGTTTGATCAGAGGATAATTCGAGTTTACTATTATTATTATTTTGCTGTACTACAGAACATTTTCCCCTTATAAATGTACACAAATGATATGTGAAGGAGTTCTTCAATCAGTTTTTATAAAATGAATATTTCACTTTAATCAAGAATATGCCAGAAGTCAGAAGAGTTATTGGATTTTACAGATTTCCACTAGATGGCAAGCATCATCTTTCAATTTCTTAGTGGCATCAAACTAAAATATTGCTGCTATTTAAAACTTACATCTTTACTTGAGACAGATGCACTTGTATCAAAAAATAATAAAGGCATTGATTCACAAATTGAGCCAAATTTAGAATCAAGTTATTCGTCTGAAAATGAAAAATATATTGATAGCTAGTAGTTCTATTTGAAGAATATATATTCATTTATTAATTTGACAAACATTAAATACCTATGTATGATCATATTTTGTTTAATTCACTTTCTCTACCAGTGAAGTTAAGCGTTTTTCTTGTTTTCTTTTGTGGTGACTGGGGATTGAACCCAGGGCCTTGTGCTTGTGAGGACAAGCACTCTACTAACTGAGCTGTATCCCCAACCCCCTGGTGTTTTTTATTACTCTCATTTTTAGAGTTTGCAAAGAAGTTTACAGTGTTCTGACATTACCTTAATGAAAGCCTGTGTATAAAGAAATAAAAATGATTGCAAAATATGCTTTTATTAGCTCACAAAGCATCTGTACAACTTTGCCTCTCAAGCATATGAAAAATGAGAAGAAATGGCATAAAATTGCAAATGTACTACAGAGGAAGAAAATATATAGAGAAACAAGAGAGTAAGAGAGAAATGTATGTGTGAAAACATGTGAGGAAACTTTCTATAAGAAATCATAATTCAAGTAACAAAAACCTTCTCCGTGCATGCTTCCTGCTGTGGAAGAATTTTGTACAAATACAAATTCAATAAAATGAAAGTTTAAAGGCAAGAGTATAAAACAAAAGATGGGGGAAAAAGTAAATGCAGTCAAGGAAACACACTCAGATGTGAAACAGTTTTTTAAATTTAATAAATATATTAATAAGGAACAGAAGAGTCAGTTTAAAATTCAAATTAATGTGATTGAAGAGAGTCATAACAGTGAAATGAAAGCAAGATGGAGATGAAAGCAACTAGGAAGAGACTGACAGGCATGGACAACTGACAAAATAATTGACATCTCCAAAGTAGACAAGAAAATTTAATAAAAATTTTCTTTGATAAGAAAGTGCATACGCTGCATATGGTGGTGCATGCCAATGCCTTGGAAGGCCGGGGCAAGAGGATTGCGAGTTTGAACCCAGCTTCAGCAACTTATTGAGGCCCTAAGTAACTCAGTAAGACCCCTGTCTCAAAATAAAATACAAAAAAGGGGATGGGGATGTGGCTCAGTGGTTCTTCCCCAGTACCAAAAACAAAACAAAACAAAACAAAACAAAAAAACAAAAAAACAAAAACAACTGCTTATATTTAACAGGACAACTAGATACTGAATTATCAACATTGAGACTTTTTTTTTTTTGTATTAGGGATTAAAAAATTCTTTAGAGAGAAAACAGAAAAAGCAAGTTATTTGACAAGGGGGAAATTCAAGCTTGCATTAGATTTTTTTTTTTTTTTTTTTTACAGAAACATTCAGTGCTGGTTGTACTACCGCATTCTTAGACAAAATATTATATCCACCCATGTTATCATTCAAATAAAAAGGATTCAGGGAATAAGCATTTAAGAGTTCTTTTAAGAGAAAAGAGAAAAAAAGAAACCCATCAAGCTCTTATCAAAAGAAGTTCAGCTAATCATTAAATTAGTTAAAAAGTAGAGAATCCAGAAATGGAGACATATCTAGTGAGAATAGTGATAAGTGCTTGACTGTGGAGTTAAGAGTCGAGTAAGGCATTTCTGTCCTCAAGGAATTTAGCATAGTGGAAAATTCAGAGATATCACTCAGTCTGAATACACTTCTACACTGGTAGTACAGAGGAAAGAGTAATTCTGCATAAGTTACTCGAAACCCGAGGTTTGAAAGAGGAGCACCCAAAAGCTAGGAGGAAAGTAACAGAACCAAAGGAGGAGCAAAGTGCAGAGGCTTTGGGATTTGAGGTGGCAGTGTGGGATGACTGTGGAAGGGCGTGTGGAAGTGGCAGGAGAGGAGCCTGGAAAATCTTAAGCAGCTTATAAAGGGCGTTTGTCTTAATCCTAGTTGAAGGGCTTTAATCTGGGAAGTAACTAATGTATGTATTAAATAATGTTTGCTAGGAGCTGGAGTGAAGGAGGAGGAAGTAGGGAGTTGTTGCTCTGTTGGTATAAAGTTTCAATTATGCAAGATGAATAAATTCTAGTGATCTAGTGATTGTGTAGGTAATACAGTATCATGCACTTAACATTCTGTTAAGAGGGAAGATCTCAAATTGTGTTCTTAATATGAAACAAAGCATACAAAAGGACAAATTTTTGGAGGTCATGGATATATTTACTACTTTGTGACGATGGGCACACGCATATATTGGAACTCATAGAGGGTATAAATTACACATATACAGGTTTTTATTTTGCTTGTTTGGTATTTCAGTTTTACCTCAATAAAAGGTAAAATTTCACCCTGGTAACAGCTTGGAGAGATTCAAGAAATTGACACAAAATTATTATGTGGATCATTGTGGGGGGTTGTTTAGGAAAAGTTTTGTCCAGAAATAGAACTTAGGCTTTCCCCATCAACCTACGGACGGGGTGGGCCAAAAAGTCAAAAGGGAGGGAGGGACCTGCTTCACTGTGCTCTTTGTCACTGTCGGGCCAATAGGGTCTTCTGCATCACAGTTGTTTCCTATTTGAAATAAGACTTAGCCTTGGTACTATGTTTGCTTTCTTGCCTTTTTCTTGGATGTGCTTTTCGATTTCGTGTAGCTGCTTCATTTTATTTTAAGTAGTAGTATCTTTTTCAACCTTTAAAGAGGTAGACATACTGAAAAGATGTGTTATAGCCACCAGATTTGTTTTCGTGATCAATTACGATTTTCATGTGATCTTCATTGACCCCACCATAGTCAGTTATATGTTCATTATTTGACAAGTTCATTAATTTTTTATGTTCATTTAAAAGGAACCCAGGACTCAATAATTTTGCTTCTATTAATGTGTTTTAGTTATTTAAATGGAAGTACAGAATTCTGGCTGTGGAAGATCAGAGCTAGAAGAGTACCTTTAAAGTCTATGCTGAAAATGTTTCTTAAGCTTTAATGTGACTAGAAATCACCTGGTGTTCTGTTTAAAATGCAGATTCTGATTCAGAATGATTCGGCATTTTATTTGCTTATACTTTTTTTAATACATTGTTGGTGGGATATAAATTAGTATAACCACTTTGAAAAACAGTATGGACATTCCTCAACAGATTAGGAATAGAACCACCATATGACCCAGCTATTCCACTCCTTGTATTTATCCAAAAGAATTAATATCAGCATATTATAGCCCCACAGGAATATTAATGTTTATAGCAGTGCAATTCACATTAGCTGAGTTCTGGAATCAGCCCAGGTGCCCATCAACAGATGAATGAATAAATAAGATGAGGTATGTATACACAATGGAGTTTTACTCAGCCATAAAGAAGAATGAAATTATGGCATTTGCAGGTAAATGGATGGTGTTTTAGTCAGTGTTTTCACTGCTGTGACCAAAAGACCTGACAAGAACAGTGTTAGAGGAGGAAAAGTTTATTTGGTGTTCAAGGTTTCAGAGGCCTCAGACCATAGTTCGCCAGCTCCATTGCTTTGGGCCTGAGGTGAAGCAGAACATACTGGTGGAAGAGAGTGGTGGAGGAAGACATGGCCACCACAAAGCAGAGAGATCAAGCTTGGCTCACCAGGGACAAAATACCCCAAAGGCACGCCCCTCAAAAAGCCACCTCCTTCAGTCACACCCTACCTGCCTTATCACCTAGTCCATTTATGTAGATTAATGTGCTGCTTAGGTTAAGATTCTCACAGCTCAATCATTTCACCTCTACACTTTCTTGCATTGTCTCACATATGAGATTTTGGGTACCTTGTATCTAAACCATAACACACAGAACTAGAAAATATCATGTTAAGTGAAATAATCCAGATGCAGAAAATTCATGATCAAATGTTTTCTCTCATATACAGAAGCTAGAGCAAAATAACAACAACAACAACAAAAAAAGTGGGAAGGTGGATCTCATGAGAATAGAGGGGAGATCAGTGGAGTAGAGAAAGGGGACTAGGGGAGGGAGGAGGGATGGGAAAAAGGAGAAACTGAGGAATGAAATTGACCAAATTATGCTATGTAAATATATGAATATACCACAGTGAATTCCACCTTTATGTATATCTATAAAGTACCAATTAAAAAAAAAAAATGAATGGAAGGAAGACCAGCAGGAGAGAGGAAAGGGAAAGAGGAAGGAGATAGGCAGGAAAAGAGGAAGTACTGTGGACTGAAATGGAGGAAATAATATTCCATGCATGTATGATTATGTTAAGATGAACTCCACTATTACATATAACTATAATGCACTAATAAAAACATTAAAAAAGATTCACGTAACAATAGGCACTATCTTTAGGGTGCAAAGGAATGTTATTTTGGCCTTACTAGTTTGTTTTAATTTTTTGGTCTCTGAACATCTGCAACTTCCTCAGGATTGTCCTGTACATTAAAAATAAAACAACTGTAGTTTATGAGTCACCTCATTTTTACTGAGTCAGCGCTGTTGATTCTCAGGACGATCAGTGACATAGGAGCATTATAAAAATAGCAATAAAATTTCTGAATCTGAAATGAATTTAGAAGATGATCATATAAACTCTGCATGCCAAAAATCAAGCCTAATGTCTGGAAGCTCTGACATCTTCCCAATTTTACATGGGGAAGTCATTTTAATATTGTGTTGTTCTAAGGCTTGTGATTACATGGAGTCTGTAGGTTTTGTATGTGGAGCTGTTTGGCACAGATGTTTTCATAAGTGATATGTATTACAGTTTATGTTTAAGAAAAATCAGCAGATTGTTACTGCCCCCACAATCAGACTTACTCGAGATAAAACTTTTAGTAAACCCAGTACAACTCAGTCACTACTGTGGAAATAAGAAGTTAAAAAACCAGGTAAAGATACTATTGGCCAGTATAGGCTTATAAATAGACAGATAACTACAATAGAACTCTCCTGGCAGGAAACTTCCCCTTTCAGCTCTAAAGTTTCATCTTAGAAATTAATTTCTATGGGTCTTGCAGGGTTTTGGTCTTTTAGAGATTTCACATTAAAATACAAACATGCTTTCAAGGCATAGTACATTAAAAATGCAGAAATTGGATTTGTAACTGACTTGCAGGCTGTGTTCAAATAATGCCTAAGGTATATTTCTAGTAATGTGCCTTTGAAATGTTGAATGCAACAATTTAAAATTATTTTATTAAAACGACACACTCATTAAATTGGCAAATGATGAAGCTCGGAGACATAGCTAATATGCTGAGTAATAGAATTAACATCTAAATGATCCTAATGATTAGTTGGAGATGGAAGGTCAAATTTAAACAAATGAAATTTCATCAGCCACTTATCAGGGAAAAGCTGATTTTTTGGGACCAAAGGTCGAATGTTTTCCCTGATAAGCGGATGATGATATATAATTGGTGTGGGGGAGCAGGGAGTGAGAGAAGAATGGAGGAGCTTAAGATTACGTAGAGGGAAATGAGACGGGGTGTATGAAAATGGTGGAATGAGACAGACATCATTACCCTATGTACATGTATGATTACATGAATGGTATGAATCTACATCGTGTACAACCATAGAAATGAAATGATGTACCCCATTTGTGTACAATGAATCAAAATGCAGTCTATAAAAATAAAAAATAAATAAAAAAAGAAATGAAATTTCCTTACACTAATTTTAGAGTGCAGCATTTTTTTTTTAAGGTGACACACTAACAACCGCCAAACTTGTCCATAATGTAGCAAATGTGAAAACATTCTAGGGGTATTGTTGACTGTAAATTTAAAATAAATTGACAGTATGAAGTAATGATGAGGTCCCCTTCCCCTGCCATATCTCAAAGTCATAATGCAATCATTGGTTCTATCACAAAGGGAATGGAATATTCTTCCTACAAAACATATCTGGTGGCTTGTGTTTAATTGTCAGTGACACATTTAGGAAATTGCTGACCAACTGGAGTAAATCTGGAGAAGACTGTGATGAAACCACATCTTGTGAGGCGTAGTTGAGACAATGGAAAGTACATAAAATGGAAAAGAGATGCTTGGATGGACTTGATTTTATCTTTAAACAGCTGAAAGATTGTCATCTCAAAGTATTAGATTTATTCTGGGAAACCTCAGAGGCAAAAGTAGAATGAAGGTGTTAGGGCAGGGTAGATAGTTTGAATAGAAGAGTTATCTGAAAATGGATGTGTTTATTTAGAAGGAATTCTTTCATCACTGAAAGTCTAAGAACTTATGCAGAGACTCTTCAGTTACTTGTCAGGGATCTTGTAGAAGGCATTACATGTTCAATGCTTTCTGCTATTGTTAATGATCATCTTAAAGAGATCATTGCATAGTCAATAGTGGGACACAAGGTAGGTGATTTGAGTCAGGGAGAATAGTGCAAGAAGAGGGAAGATTATCTTAGTAAGAGAATACCAAATGAATTTTTTGCCTATGCAACTGCTACCAAGAGTCAGCCTGTGTGGCAGGTGAGGCTGAGGTAAAGAGGGGGATGGGGCTGGAGGTGTGGCTCAGTGGTAGAGCGCTTGCCTAGCCTGGGTGAGGCACTGGGTTCAATCCTCAGCACCACATGGAAATAAATAAATAAATAAATAAAATAAAGGTATTGTGTCCATCTAAATATATATATATATACACACAGTAGAATGTCTTCCATTTATTTGGTCATTCAGTGATAGGCCATGCATGAGATCTCTATGCTAGGTACTGGAGATACAAAGTTAATAAAATGTAATTGGAGCTCCCATTCTGGGAGAGAAGAGGGACATATAGACAAATAATTCATAGTACAACATGGTCAATGCTTTGATAGTAGAAGGATTTACATTGAATGGAGTCCTGTAAAGGCAGCTTGTCTGGAAAAGCAGCACAAGAAAGTTTTTTGAGGCATGAAATGTGCACAGTAAAGTTGTTTGAACCATCATTTTGTTGGTATAGATCCAAGAAGCTGGATTATAATTTGAGAAGAAAGTGGTTTGATTGTATTGACAATCTAAGTAGGAAAAATAAAACTTGCTTACCTTCTCTTTCTGGGAACATGGAGTTTTGTTTTTGTTTTAAAATCTGGAATGTGAAAGAGTGAGAGAATACCGCTTAATAATTTAAATCCAAAACCAATCATTTTCTTTCTTAGGATTTTCAACATACTGGGAATTTTATTTATATTCGGGAATTCTTATTCTTTTTCTTTATTTAGATTCATTGTACACAAATGGGGTACAACTTTCGTTTCTCTGGTTGTACACGAAGTAGAGTCACACTCTTTGTGTAATCGTACGTGTACATAGGGTAATGATGTTTGTCTCATTCTATTACCTTTCCTTCCCCTACCCGTCCCCTCCCCACCCCTCATTTTCTTCTATACAATCCATCCTTCCTCCATTCTTGTCTCTGTCCCCATTATGTATCATCATCCACTTATCAGAAAAATCATTTTGGCCTTTTTTTAAAAAAATTTTATTCATTGTACGCAAATGGAGTGTAACTATCAATTCTCTGGTTGTACATGAAATAGAGTCATACCATTTGCGTCTTCATACATATACATAAGTTAATGATGTTTGCCTCATTCTATTATCTTTTCTTTCCCTGCCCCCCCATTTACATCCTTCTTTCATTCTTCCCTTACCTCCCCACCCCCATTATGTATCATCAACCATTTATTAGAGAAATCATTCGGCTTTTGGTTTTTGGGATTGGCTTATTTCACTTAGCATGATATTCTCCAACTCCATCCATTTACCTGCAAATGCCATAATTTTTTCTTCTTTATGGCTGAATAATATTCCACTGTGTATATATACCACAGTTTCTTTATCTATCATCCATTGAAGGGCGTCTGGGTTGGTTCCACAATCTAGCTATTGTGAATTAAGCAGCTATGAGCATTGATGTGACTGTCACTGTAGTATGCTGATTTTAAGACTGGGTATTAACAGAGGAGTGGGATAACTGGGTCAAAATCCCCATCCCCTGGAAGTTCTTATTCTTATTCTCAAACAAAAGGAGAGGTCTTCTGCTACAATTCCTTTCTGCAGGGAAAACACCCACATTTGCTTGGAGATGAGAGATTCCGTTTGAGATATTTTCTTCCTGTTTGCACCAATATAATGGTTGCACCTGTTTATAGGTGAATACTTCTTCCTTCATAAATGTTATTTTTTTCCATTATCGGTGATTGGCTGTTTGTTTCAGCACATACTCTGTCATTTCCTCCTTTATTATTATTATTAGGGGCTGGTTGGGGCTGGTGTTTTTGATTTCAATGTCATCTCATTGGTTGTTCACCATGTTGCTATATTGCAACAAAAATTGTTGCTTATGTTTTTTTTTTAACTTATTTTAATTATACAGTTTAATTCAATGGACAGTCAAGGCTCTCCAGTGTTAATATATCCACTCTAATCTATCACTACTTTCCCATCTAGCTAAAGTTATGAAGTTTAAAAAGTTTATTTATAACTAATTTATGCCTTTCCAAATACCCCAGTGGTTCCATTTCACTTTGTAAAAGTTTATCTGAGGATGAATATACTATGGATAATTTAGATTCTGATGTAAATATAAATTTATTTTTTTCTCATGGAAGTATTAGTATTTTCAAAATTCATGGAGGTATTAGTATTTTCAAAATTCATAATTATTAAAGTTTTTGTGCCTTATTAAAGTAATTTGGGAAATTGAGTATGTGCATTAAAGGAGATAAAATTAGATAACAGATAAGAAAGCACTTTTAAATTGAAAAGGTTTTACAATATTAGGGACTAGGTAAAAGGATCCCCTCACCCTCAAACTCTTCCTGGTATTCCTATAAAAACATGAAAGGGATGTTTCCCTGGAGTTCTTGAGACCCTATCTGGATTCACTCATCTAGGCTACTGAACATTATCTGCATTGGGTAGGAAGTCAGAGCAGGTCAAATTGCCCTTCCAACACTAAGTTTATGTGATTATGTAAATCAGTTTGGAGGAAAACACAGTAAACACAGATCCATTCTTTATTTCTACTTGATGCAGGAACCAATGTTTGGGATAGACTGATCACTGAGTTTATAAACATGCCAATTCAAATTGGTAACAGGGAAAATATGATGATCCTCCATTGATTTTTTTTGGTCAACTTAAGCATATACTTAGTAGAGTCTATTATTAGGTTATACTATATAGGAATATATAGGGAATGGGAATATATAGGAAGAGGAGGTTACCTTAAAGTTTATGCAAAACACTTGGGGATTTTATTTGTTTGTAAGCTCATATAAATTTGCTATGTGATATGGCAGCAAAAGAGCCTATGCTATTTTTAAAAACACAATAAAAGATTTATAGTACTCAGAATAATTAAGATAACATCAGAACATATTTGACATAAAGTACCATGATGTAAGGGGAATATTGATGGTATAAACAACATCATTTCTCAAGCTATGTGAAATACAATAGAAGAAATGAAATTTTTTCTTAGTTTGTAAAAGATATGATTTATGAAGAATCTAATCAAGTATTTTAATAGTTATTCATGTTATGTAGAAGAACAATTAGGCTTACAGGCATTTTAGCTCAAGAGAATTTTCTAGAGAAAATCAGAAAAGTTAGAGAGGGACAGTTTGGCTCAGCCCCAAGTGTATCTGTCTAGTATTTGCAAAGGGCTGCTTTGTGAGCTAGTAAACTCCCTGAATACAGCAGCAATAACATAAGCCTTCATCACTCCTGCATCCATATCTTTTGCCATATGACTCCATAGTACTCCATACCACTGTGGGCAGGTTCGGCCTGCCCTTAACTCTGCACTGAGCCATGTGAACTGCTTGCCTGTGGGATATTAGGAGATATGACACAAACATAGGATTGAAGTAGGCTGGCACATTGGAGTTTGTTTTCATTTGCACCTCTGCCAGCACCATGAGAACATTCTTGGACCAGACTATTGGAGGATGAGATTCACATGAATCAGAAGTCACTCTAGTAAGTCAGAGGCCTAATAGATCTCCAGACATCTGAGTTGAGTGTAACCAAGCCCAGAACTGCCCCAGCAAGCCCAGTCTAAATTGCTGACCCATTTATTAATTATGAGCTAAATAAATGCTTATGGTTTTAAGTCACTATGTTTTGGGGTTCTTTATTATGCAGTATTACTGTGTCAGTAGATAGTTGACACATACTATATTGGTTGGTTATAGAGGAGATGAATGACCATCAGTCAAGTTTGTTATAAAAAAGGATGCTGGACCTAGGCAGACACAGAAAAGATATGTTCTGTTGTAGTCCCTGAGGACTACAATGGGAGTTTTAATATATTAGTTCACAGTTCATGAGAAGGTAAGGTCATGCATTGTATAAGAGGAATTTGTACATATTGGTGTTTTCTCCTCTGATGTAATTACTCTCATTATTTCCATGATAATTTAAAGGAAAGAAGCAGAGATCGCATAAGTAGTGAGTGATGTATTTTAGGATTCAACCTAGGCATTTGGCTCCAGAAATCATACCATTTATCATCATACCACACTCGCGCTTACCCATGGACTATGTCAAGTATTCCTAAAGTCCATTGGAAAGTGGACATTTTTATTTTCATGTATTTGTTAAGAGTGAGAAAATTAATCATTATTTTTCTAAATGCAGTCTTTTGGATGCAGGAAAACTTTTAAAATGTGAGTTATTAGATAAAATTAAAAAGAGGTCCCTAGTGGATAAAAGCTTTGTAACCACTTTTTAAAAAATTTTTATTTTTATAGACTGCATTTTGATTCATTGTACACAGATGGGATACAACTCTTCATTCTGTGGTTGTACACAATGTAGATTCACATCATTCATGTAATCATATATATATATACATACTGTCTGTCTCATTCTAGTATCTTTACTTCCCCCACCCTCTCCTGCCCCATTTTCCTCTATACCATCCAAAGTTCCTTCATTCTTCTCCCCGCCTGCCACCCCCCTTCATTATGTATTATCATCCACTTATCAGAGAAAACATTCAATCTTTGGTTTTTTGGGCTTGGCCTATTTCACTTAGCATGATATTCTCCAACTCCATCCATTTACCTATAAATGCCATGATTCTATTCTTCTTTATGACTGAGTAATATTCCATTGTGTATATACACCAGTTTCTTTATCCATTCATCAATTTAAGGGCATCTTGGTTGGTTCCACAATCTAGCTATTGTGAATTGAGCAGCTATGAACATTGATGTGGGTGCATCACTGTAGTATGCTGATTTTAAGTCCTTTGGGTATAAACCAAGGAGTGGGATAGCTGGGTCAAATGGTGGTTCCATTCCCAGTTTTTGAGGAATCTCCATACTGCTTTCCAGAGTAGCTGCACCAATTTGCAACTCCACCAACAATGTATGAGTGTGCCTTTTTGCACATCCACACCAACATTTATTATTGTCTGTGTTCTTGATAATATCCATTTTAATTAGAGTTAGATGAGATCTTAGGGTGGTTTTAATTTGCATTTCTCTAATTACTAGAGATGATGAGCATTTTTTTTATATATTTGTTGATTACCTGTAACCACTTTTTAAAGCAGTATTCTATCCCTAAGATTCTATGATTCTTAGATACACCTTATGCTGATAAAAGGGTTTTCTTTTCACCAAAATAATATTTATTTATTTATTACCTGCTGGGAGAGATGCATCTTGCCCCAACTAAGGACTAAGAATTTAGTTCACCACCACATGAGTGGAACCCAGGGGATGTCCCTGGGGTGCAGTCTTCCAGCAGGGACCAGCAAGTACTGGGCACTGGGGGTGTGCCGACTTAAAATCTCCAGACTAACTGGCATTCAGTGAAGAGCCTGGAGCCTGCCTAGGCCTCTAAGAATTTTGGTACAGGATGACCTCTCTCATCCAGCAATCCAGAGGGTGGAGCTTCATGCTCCAGACCACCCACCTAAAACTGCTGAGAAGAGAAACTGAGAATCTTTGAATGTCAATGGAAAGAATTCTTGAACTTTTCATTAAGACCTTTTTTTTTTAAAATTCTTTTTCTCTGTTTACTTGTGACCTTAATGGTACTTGGACATTTATACATATTCATATTTTGTTTTCTTCATTTCTAGTATTTTTGAAGCCAGTTATTTTTCATGGATTAGCTTTTTAGTGAACTAGGAGGTTTGGTCAGTATATTTTAGTTTTTTTATTCTTTTATTTTTAATTTTTAGTTTTTACTTTATTTATGTATATATTTTTCCTCCTACCTATTTCTCTTGATTCTCTCTTTTCTTCTACAAACAAAAAATCTCTATTGACTTTCTTTCTTTCACTCTTTAATTTTTTGCTTCTCTCCTTCTCTCTTATAATCATCACATCATAAATCACTTTTGTTCTCTCTCTGTTCACCATTTGAAATTATAAACCCTTTTGCAAACTTTCTCTTTTTATTGTAGGCAATCACTGAGCATATCATTTACGTTTACTATGATAATTAACATTGTAGAAGTCATAGTAGGAACTATTTGGTTTAATGCTGTATATTGTTTGCACTGGTTGTTATTATTTGTCTTCCCCTAAACCTGAGGTACTGGAAACCTTCAGGGACACTATAAATTCACAGAGCAGAAACAGGACTGCCTCAGATCCATACTGTTAGATGGGTAGACACACAAACAACTTGAAAAAGCAAGGGAACAAACTACCCCAAGAAAACCAAGATACTCCAGTAAAAGAATCCATCAATGCCACAGTGGAAGAAATGTCAGAGAAGGAGTTTACAATGAACATAGTTAAACTGATCTGCAAAATAAAGGATGACATAAGAAATGAAATCAGAGAGAAAATACAGGAAATGAAAGATCACTTTAATAAAGAGGCAGAAATTCTGGAAAAAAAAAGCAAGCAGAAATCCTCCAAATGAAGGAAACAATAAACCAAATTATAAATTCAATAGAAAGCATCACCAACAGACTAGACCACTTGGAAGACAGAACCTCAGGCAATGAAGACAAAATATATAATCTTGAAAATAGAGCTTACCATGAAGAAAAGATGTTAAGAAACCATCAACAGAACTTCCGAGAATTATGGGATAACATGAAAAGACCAAATTTAAGATTTATCAAGATAGACAAAGGTGCAGGGATACGAACAAAAGGAATGCACAATCTTTTCCATGAAATAATATCAGAAAATTTCTCAAACCTAAAGAATGAAATGGAAAATCAACTACAAGAGGATTATAGGACCCCAAAAGTACAAAATTACAACAGATTCACACCAAGGCACATTATAATGAAAATTCCTAGCATACAGCAAGGGAGGAACTATACTAAAGGAATAGTCAATCAAAGGAGAAACTAATTCAACTTAAAAACTAGAAATAAGCCAGGCATGATGTTGCACACCTGTAATCCCAGTTGCTTGGGAGATTGAGGCAGGAGGAGCTTGAGTTCAAAGCCAGCCTCAGTAAAAGGGAGGCACTAAGCAACCCAGTGAGACCCTGTCACTAAAGAAATACAAAATATGTCTGGGGATGTGGCTCAGTGGTCAGGTGACCCAGAGTTCAATCCCTGGTTCCCTCCAAAGCAAAACAAAACAAAAACTAGAAATAAACTCAAGTGACCGGGAATACAAATCATATCAATAATAACCTTGAGCAATAATGGCCTAAGTTTGTCAATCAAAAGACACAGATTGGCAGATTGGATTAAAAAACAAGATCCAACAATATGCTGTCTCCAGGAGACTCACCTCATAGGCAAAGAAATCCACAGACTTAAAGTGAAAGGATGGAAAAAAACACATACTCACATGGATCATGTAAACAAGCAGGGGTTTCTATTCTCATATCAGATAAAGTAGACTTTAAACCAAAGCTAATCATAAAGGAGAAAGAAGGCCATTTCATACCACTTAAGGGAATTATGCATCAATAAGACATAATACTCGTAAATATTTATGCCACAATGCCTCATCTACGTACATCAAACAAATCCTTCTCAATTTCAAGAATCGAACAGACCACATCACAATAATACTGGGTAACTTAAACCACTGGATAAATCCTCCAAACAAAAACTAAATAAAGATGCTACAGAAGTAAAAGATACAGTGGATAATTTAGACTTAACAGACATATATAGAATATTTCATCCATCAATGACTGAATACACTTTCTTCCCAGAAGCACACAGATTCTTCTCTAATATAGACTATGTTATGTAAGCTATCACAAATGTTGGCGTACCATAGTAATATTGTCTTAATATATTTTTAGCATCTGTCGGGCTATTTCGATGACTCTCTTTCCATTGATATTAATTTTTGTGTTCTTGCTTTTTTCTTGATTAGACTTGTTTGATTTTTATCAAATTTTAGCTGTATTATTTCTTTTCTATTTCATATATTTCTGCTCCTACTCTTATTTTTTCCTTCCTACTTCATGTTTTGAAAATAATTTGATTATTACTCTAGCTTCTTTATGATACAAGTACTTTGTTATAAGTGTTCATCTGAGTACTATTTTATCCCATAGATCCTGATATTTTAAGTTTTATCACTTAGTTTAAAGCACTTTTTATTTACTTTTCTTGTGCTTTCTTCTTTGACCTCTGAGATAGCTGTAAGTGTGCCATTTAATTTTGAAATAGTTGATAGGTAGGGGTGAGGCTCTATATATCTTAAGGTGATTGATTTCTAATGTAATAAATCATACAGGAAACAGTCTACCTGATTTCAAATAAGTAAAAAAGTAATGGAAATGTTTTTTATATTGATTGTACTGGTTACCTACATGTCAAAACTGATCAATTTGCATATTTCAAATATGTGCATTTTATTGTGCTTCAATTTTGCCTCAATAAAACTATGGAAAAAGTAATAATTAGTGAAAAGTATTGTACACAAATTATATTAGACCACTTGCTTTACCAAAAGTATTTTACAGGGTTATTCATGAATGAAATACAACTTTTTAGGTAATAGTGGAATGTTCTTCATATCTATTAAGAAATATGTGTTACAATGTAAACAGAATTAAGAACAAAAGTCATTTTATTAGCAAAACTATAAGTGGTAGCATTGTGTTGCAATAAAACTGACTTATTATAGTAGATGTGGAGATAGATTAGCAATAACTTTAGGTTGATAGATTGTACATGTTATTTGTGTTGATATTTGGGGGAACATAGTAATCTTTCATGTCTTACTTGGTACTATAATTAGTTGTGCTACTTCAGTGGTAAGAAAATCCATATTTTGGTATATTTTCTGTAGCAGGAGGTAAATATTGAATAGAACACAATCTGAACTGTGGAAAAATCTTTTGTAAACCTAATGAAGTTGTGTAACATGAATTTAGCAGATGAGTTCTGTTTTTAAAGTTATTTAAAAAAATATACCCTCCTTTGCATTACTTGCTTTTCTAAAACCTTACCTATTTATAAACTAGGGAAGTTGGCAGCAGCATGGTAGGATGTCGAGCTTGTGACTGATCTCTTTATTTCATTCCTTTTTTTTAAAAAAAAATCATCTTGTTCAAAAACTCCTGCAATGAAAATGATCTCCAGCATCCCATACACATTTCAAAAAGGAAACTACATGTTGTTTTTTAATATACACATATATTCAACCTAATATTTGTGCATAATGTATTTTTTTCATTTTTTTCATAATGTATTTTTAAAGTATAAATTTTTAATGTGATGATCAGTTAGTGGAAACTTCTTGGCAGTGTTCCATTGGCACTTTGGAGTATTTTAGACCAAAGTTAATTTAGTAATTTTCTGTGGATTTGCTCCCAGTTGCTCTTTCACACCTGTGAGTAGATTTTCCTGTTTACACAAGGACTACACTAATTAGAAAGCAAAAAATCTCATCAACAAGAAATATTACTGAAGTAACAACAAATGCATATCTCTACCAGGGATGGAAAATATGGGAACATTCTGTTTTATTTTTTACTTTTTGCAGTGAAGGGATTTGAACTCAGGGCCTCAAACTCAGGACCTCTAGCAGGCAAGGCAAGTACTCTTAACACGGAGCTACAATACTAGCCCTGTTGGCTATTCTTAATACAGTGTTTCCAGACAACTGCTACCAATTGATGGAGGTATGAACAAATTCAAATCTCTTTATTGTCTTGGAATTGTACTTAACATAGAAATGACTGGATGATTGGTCAGATTTTTAATGTAATAAAATTGAAACATTTGCTGATTACTCCCTAGGGACCAGGAAGTGGATTCAATGCTATATTTGCATTAACTAGTAATTTTCATAGCCTCTCTATGAAACAGAAATTATTATTATTCCCACTTTACAAATGAGGAAACAGGCCTAAAGGGGTTAAATCAAACTTTCCCAAAGTCATAGAGTTAGTAAGTTGGAGATCTCTGTCTGACTTACTGACTTCACCAACTGGGCTCTTAACTACCACCTGGTATCATTTCTTTTCATTGCAGTCTTTGGTGGTGCATCAACATTCTACATAATTTGGCTTTATACTGTACCCATGGCACTTTTATGCAGAGATGCCTTGTTTCACGGAAGTGGGATGGAGGACCAGCATTTAATTTTTTTTTTTTTTTTTTTTTTTTTTTTGGTGAAGGGATGAAATGAGCCAGAAACTACATTAAGATTATAATCCCTTATAGCACAGCATTGGGAATTTGCAATATCTTACTGGTTTTGAAATGATATAAGTTGTCCTAAAATATTAAAAAAATTTATCCTTTAAATTAAGCATACCATTATTTCCTTGATTTGAAATGATGCTCTCTTGGTTATTACATGAAAGATAGTTTAATCAGAATTAAACACTACCATTTAATATGGTTAAGAAATGAAACCAAAAACTTAAAATGTCATGGCGGAGGCTTCTTTTGGAAGTTCGAGCCCAGTTGGGTCTTTGTCTTCTGAGGATCATGATTTTGACCCCACTGCTGAGATGTTGGTCCATGACTATGATGATGAAAGAACTCTTGAAGAAGAAGAAATGATGGATGAGGGTAAAAACTTCAGTTCGGAAATTGAAGACTTAGAAAAGGAAGGAAACATGCCTTTAGAAGATTTACTGGCATTCTATGGCTATGAACCTACAATTCCAGCAGTTACCAATTCCAGTGCAAACAGCTCCCCAAGTGAACTTGCAGATGAATTACCAGATATGACACTAGACAAAGAGGAAATAGCAAAAGACCTCTTGTCAGGTGATGATGAGGAAACTCAGTCTTCTGCAGATGATCTGACACCCTCTGTGACTTCTCATGAAACTTCCGATTTTTTCCCTAGGCCTTTACGATCAAATACTACATGTGATGGTGATAAGGAATCAGAGGTAGAAGATGTTGAAACAGACAGTGGTAACTCACCAGAAGATTTGAGGAAGGAAATAATGATTGGTTTACAGTATCAGGCAGAGATTCCCCCTTATCTTGGAGAATATGATGGTGATGAAAAAGTGTATGAAAATGAAGACCAGTTACTTTGGCGTCCTGATGTGGTTTTGGAGAGCAAAGTTAAGGAGTATCTTGTTGAGACCTCATTAAGAACTGGAAATGAAAAAATAATGGATAGGATTTCTGTGGGAGCACACACAAGGGACAATGAACAGGCATTGTATGAACTTCTCAAATGTAACCACAATGTAAAGGAAGCAATCGAAAGGTACTGTTGCAATGGAAAAGCATCTCATGAAGGAATGACTGCATGGACAGAAGAAGAATGCCGAAGTTTTGAACATGCGCTCATGCTTTATGGAAAAGATTTCCATCTTATTCAGAAGAATAAGGTGAGAACTAGAACAGTTGCTGAATGTGTAGCGTTCTATTATATGTGGAAGAAATCTGAACGGTATGATTACTTTGCTCAACAGACAAGATTTGGAAAGAAACGATATAACCATCACCCTGGAGTTACGGACTATATGGATCGTTTGGTAGATGAGACAGAAGCTCTGGGTGGGACAGTAAATTCTTCAGCCTTAACTTCTAACCGGCCTGAGCCTATTCCTGATCAACAGCTGAACATTCTCAACTCCTTCACTGCCAGTGACTTGACAGCTTTGACCAACAGTGTAGCAACCGTCTGCAACCCCACGGATGTGAATTGTTTGGATGATAGCTTTCCTCCACTGGGCAACACACCCCGTGGACAAGTAAATCATGTGCCTGTTGTAACAGAAGAGTTACTCACCCTGCCTAGCAATGGGGAAAGTGATTGTTTTAATTTATTTGAGACTGGATTTTATCACTCGGAGCTAAACCCTATGAACATGTGCAGTGAAGAATCAGAAAGACCAGCAAAGAGGTTGAAAATGGGCATTGCTGTCCCTGAATCCTTTATGAATGAGGTTTCTGTAAATAATTTGGGTGTGGACTTTGAAAATCACACACATCACATCACCAGTGCCAAAATGGCAGTCTCTGTGGCTGACTTTGGCAGTCTGTCTGCCAACGAGATCAATGGTTTCATCAGTGCCCACACTCTGCATCAGCACACCGCCCTTCACTCCGAGTGACCCAAGGAGGAGCCCAGAGACAGTGGGTGTGCAGTACCAGTAAACTTGAGGGGAGCTATCAGGTTTGCATAGTCTTTCACTGGAAGTTTGAATCTTTTTCACTATGACATCAGTGATGTCAGTATGTATAGAACTATATCTTGATTTATCAAGAGTATTTTCATTTTTCAATCCATAAATGTGGAAATGAACTATGATCAGCAGAGTTGGGAACTAAGATTGAACTCTGTGGTGCAGCTTTAAGCTCTGCTTCTCTCTTCCTCATCCCCTAGTACCTCTTCCCCTCTCCCTTATTTTTCTATTCTTTTCTGTTCCCCACTGCCCCCATACCCAATTTTAAAACCTGTAGACAAGAGGCCACCAGCTCAAAACCAGCACAGATGTTCTGAACTGAATGGTGTGGCTTCTTTTCCTGTAAATTCCTTTTGCCGTAATGGATGCAGTGGAATATCAATGTTTACAGGTACCAATCCCAGTCCCTGCTCAATGTAGCATTTTTTTTTTTTTGGTTTTGTTTTCTTTATTAATAAAAGCAGGGGTAGGTTTCTTTAAACTGCACAAACATGCAAGGATTTTTTAAAAAATGGAAACTTCTCTCATGTTATTCAACTAGAGCACTTCAGTTTACAAAACAGCAAGTACATCTTTATGGAAGCCAGCACGAGGAACCGTGTGCAAATTATGAAGACTCTTGCTTGGATCCTGTTTAAAAATTCTAGACCAGGGCTACCTTACACAGAGTTGGTCATTTTACTGCCGGGAGATTTCTGTGTAATTTCATTTACTGGCTAAAAATTGGTATTTGAAGATGTGATATTCCTATGGGGTTTTGTCCACCATTGTTAAGATTGTAATCTTAAACCATACCGGTCACTGATAATTTACTTTATCCTGAGGCAGTTGACTTGCAGACGCACAGTCTACAAAGCCTAGGATGTTGCCACTCAATGGTTTACATTTTGGGACACCTCTTTTAAGTTGTAGCACTGCAGTTCAAAGTGTTAATATTTAGAGGGACTTCTAGATTTTATGCATAATGCAGTAGAACCTTGAAGTATATTTAAGCTCTTTTGTTTAGCTTGAGCAGTTGGCAAGAGAAATGTGAGTGCCTATCTGAAATAGAATGGTACGTTACCACTTTTAAGTTTTAAAAAGTGACAGATGTTCAGCTGCATCTCAAAACTCGGTTTTATTTTTATTCCAAACGTGAATGAGAAGCCATCGTCATAAACTTTGGCCATTTCTGTTCTATGGACATGCATCTTTAAGTTATAAGGTAAATCAGACAATACGTAATACAGTATTAGGATATAATAAGCTTTGCTTTTTTAGTACAGTTAAAACAATTACCTTTTTTTGCACCGTCTTAACTAAAATTTTTGATTTTTACTAGTTGTGTCGCTTTGCAAAAAAAAAAATGTTTGGCTGTATTGCTAACATTTGTAAGTGTAAATCGCTTCAAGGTTGTGCTGATGAGTAGATAGGATGTAGTTAGTGGTCTTAGTAATGATTGAAAGGGAGGGTATTTATTATACAAACTGTGAACTGCAATGACATCCTTAGTTTTGGATGATGTGTATTCTTGTTTTTTTCTTTGCAGCATTTTAATGAAGATTGCTTTGAAGTGTTTACGCAGTAGCACATTTACTATAAAATTTAGTTTAGCACAGTGGACAAAAGTAGTTAAATTAATAACTTAAAATCAGTCTCTAATTTATACATCTAAAGTCTAGCATTCCTGTATGCACAGTAAATAATGGGTAGCCTGGGCTCTGTTGCTTTCTGATATTTTTATCCAAGTTGTTAGCTTCTTATTGCTGTGTTGTTGTGCTAAACTTTGAACCTTATTTCTTTTGTTAAAAATCAATACACTTTCTATTATTTAGTAAGATACTGGCCATAATCTTCTATTGTTATAATTTTAATTTTCACTCTGGGTTTACAGTGGCTGGTCTGTATAAATAATTTACACAAAGATGACTGAATGCTAATACCAGTTGCACTTACATGCCCATTCTCATTAGCTGATGCAGTAATATATTCAGTTTATGTATGCATTGCTGGGATCTTGATATAAGATGGAAACAGTGTTTCTTATCTAAAGTTTTGATTATCAGCAAGTTGAATGGACACTTTAGTTATTTAAATATTTTTGACCAAAATCTAGAAAATGATATGAGAGAAAAATAAATTCCAGCTAGTTTAATAGATTTTTAAATGCCAATCTGATTTTAGCCTCTTGGAGAGTGCTAACTAGCTGGTAACGTTTACTTTTAATTCCTTGTTAAAATGAGGCAATAATTTGCAAGATTTTTGAATATATGTGTAAATCCTTCATATCTTTTTAGATCTAATTCAATATTTTCTGACTACTTCTGTCATGTATAATACCATTTTTGTGCATGCTTGATGTGACATTCACAAATTGTACCACTATGACTTTATCCATGTAAAATAGCTATTTATTGAATTTTCTTTTAAAAGCTGGATTTACTGGTTTTTTTTTTTTTCTCTCCGTTTAAGCATCCTAACAGAGTTTGTTGCTGTTTATTAAAAGAATTGCGTTTGAAAGCATGAAAAATCTGATTTGAAATCATATGAAGAAACAGCGCCTTTATTATCAAGTGTTAAAAGCACAATTCTTATAACAAACTGTGATAAATTCTTTTTTTTCTTTTGCCGCATTATTTTCATATGAACAAACCAAAAATTCATGGTGAGCAGTTGCAGTGTTGGCTGATGTATCTTTTATGTACAGGGAATTTGAAGAGGACAGTGGATTCATTTAGAATTGTAATTGGTGCTGTGATTATAGCAATACTTTACTTTTGTTAGTCATACTCATCTTTTCCATGCTAGCTTTTTAAGTGTTTGGTTTTCCTCTTGTCATGGTCAACTGCTGAATTTACTTGAAAGATGTAGAATACTGTTTAAAAAATACTAAAGTTTGTACAATTAGGTCAAAGAATTGTGCAATCGTTTCCTTTTTAATTTTTAAAATTGAGGGTCATAAATATTTGAGAACGTCAGATCTAATAGAGCGTAGTGATACTATTTAATTTAACCAAAGTCTCTAGTAAATGCTTCAACTTTGAATGTAAACTAACAAATAAACCTGACCACCAAGGAGATTGTTTGCCCAGAGTTTCAAAGCACATTGTCTACAAATGGAAATTGAAATAATTTATAAAAATATTGACATTACTATGTTTTTTAAAAAGTTCCTAATTTTTTCACTAAAAGGAGGAAACTATTAGTTTTATTGTTAAATATGGTAGATATTAATATTCCTCTTAGATGACCAGTGATTCCAATTGTCCCAGTTTGAAATAAGTACCCTGTGAGTATGAGATAAATTAGTGACAATCAGAACAAGTTTTAGTATCCGATGTTCAAGAGGAAGTTGCTATTGTTGCATTGATTTTAATATTTGTACATAAACACTGATTTTTTTGAGCATTATTTTGTATTTGTTGTACTTTAATACCTGGTGTACAGTTCCAGAAATAAAAATCTGGAAATCTTTAAAACAAAAAACAAAAAAACAAAAAAACTTAAAATGTACCCTAAAATGCTATTATAGAACTGACAGTATGTGGAGTCCTGGAAAATAATAATTCATAAAGAATAATAGATGTTAATGCTGTGCTTAGCATTTCAGTGTCACAATTAAAAATTCTACAGGATAGTTAATTGAAAATTATATGTATTTTGAAAGGCTCTTGATCCTCAGAACTGCAAACTAACTCTCAAATTCCTTTTATATAATGCAAAATTCCCTTAAGGAATTAAAATTCATTTATATTTAAGATGATGACATTAGTTCTCTTTACCAACTTTTTAAATGAAAAAAAAAAAGTCTAAAATTAATGTGTTAACTTTGAATGTTGCGATAAATTTAGACTTCTGAAACTTAAAGTACCGATGCAAATTATCATAATTCCTTCATGTAATGGAGCCTCCTTTCTATGAGCAATCATTGTTATTTTTATAACTATAATGTTAGTGAGTTGTCAGATGAAGATGGGAAACGTTACATGACCCAATAGTCACTTACTAATAAGCTTATTTGGTCCTTTCCTTTTTCCATTTTGTAAAATTTGAGCTTTTCAAATTTTTCTAGCCTTCTATTTCAGTCAGGTTTTTTCTTTCCCCCCTCTATGGTGAACAAAAATCCTGACAAGAACAATTAGAGGAAGATAGTCTATCTTGGGGCTCACAGTTTCAGAGGTCTCAGTCCATAGAAAGTTGACTCCATTCTCCACTCAAGGCTCAAGGTAAAGCAGAAAACATCATGGTGGAAGAGTATGGTGGAACAAAGCATTTCAGGACAGCACAACATAGAAGCAGAGAGAGCTTAGCTCAGTTCACTATTTACCCCAAAGGCACATACCTAATGACCCACCTCCTCCAGTCACATCCTACTTGCCTTCAGTTACCACTCAGTTAATCCCTATCAGGGGATTAATTCACTGATTGGGTTAAAACTCTTATAAACCAACAATTTCACCTCTAACCCTTCTTTTATTGTCTCACACATAAGCTTTTCAGAGACACTTAATATTTAAACCTAACACCTTAATTTTTCTCTTGATGCTAATTAATGAAATTCTGGTACCAGCAATAGAACTATAAGGGGCTTCTAACTGCTGATGAAAATCACAAGACAGAAAAGATAAATATTCCCTCTTTCTCTATATCTACAAAAACACAAGCACATTTAATTTATTTTTTGTCATAAAATTATCCTTGGAAGTTTTATTCCTAACAAAGGAATCTTATAAGATGCCTGGATTTTACACATTTTTGCTATTTCTGGAAAAAGTAACCTATAACTTTTTTAAAAATTTGCTATTCAGTTGCTCATCATATATAATGATTTGTTGTTCTGGGAATAATATTTAAACAAACATTCCTTTTTTTCTGAAAGGTAAAAATACTTGAAATTTGAAAACTAACAAATGTTAAGACAGAATTATTAGTATTTCCTTCATATTTCACATGCAGAGATAGGGAAAACATAAAAGCTATTGGATTTCTTATTTAAGTAGTTAGTTTGGAAGCATAATCTATTTTATTAGAATTATAAAATTTATGATTATGTCTTCCTGAAAGGTGTGCCTGAAGTTATTATGGCCTATGCAATTCCTGAGGAGCGGAGAGAAAAGACATTTGTCATTTATCTGGTGTCCATTATTTAGGCATTGAATGCAAGAATTTTCTTATTTGAATAAGTGGGGCTGCTACCTATTTAGGTCAACTCAATAGTAGACAAAAAGTTTGCATTGCCAAGACAAGGGCAGATACAAGTCAGGGCACCGGATCCCTATGCAGATGGGGCTCTAGGCCAGTATATTGCTGGCCTAGAAGGCTGTGCATCTGCCACAGACTTAAGTGAAGTTGGACAATTAGCAGAGAACTCTCTTTTGGAGGTATTGTCCTCTTGCCATCTGCCCCCTCTGTACTAGCTCTCCTCCATTTTTAATATAAAGGGATTTTGTATTACCTGGCCTTGACCTATAAAAGTAGGAAAACTTTAAGGAATTCTTAATTGTTCATTCTTTGCAAGAATACTTCCTTTTATTCTGATTTATCACTGCTCTTTGTACTTTCACCTAAGCCACTGGGAGAACAGATTTGAAAGCATAAAAACTGAACTCTTTCTAGACCATTGAGGACTTTCTCCAAGGGAGAGATTGATAACTAGATACTCTTTTACTTTTATTGTCTCTCTTCCTTCTCTGGAAAGATTCAAGAATGAAAATGAGGTTTTTTGTTTGTTTGTTTGTTTTGTTTTGTTCTGATTTTTGAGATTTTCAGCTAATAAGGTATGGATACCTGGTGAGTATAACTAAGTGGAGCTTGTGTATATCAAAAAGTTTAAAAATGCACTTTATTATGGAATGTGCTGCTCTAGAAAGGCTAGGCAGTTTTCAATCTGTGTAAACCTCGGTTCACTTATGGTAATATTCAGTTAGTGGATGATAGATTGAGGTTAGAAAGAAAGACTAGTATTTTAGATCATTAGATTTTGCCTTTTCATGCCAGCTTAGGTTATCATTTAAAATTTTTTTTCTTGTGAGGAATATTGTAAGAACCAGACATTCTAGTTCAAGTCCTTGTTGCATTGGTAATACATTACTGGGTCACTTGAAATGAACAATAATGAGATCTTAGATTAAGGCTGTTATGTGGTATTTTCAGTCTCCTTAGCATTAAATGTTACACATGGTCAACCCTTTATATCACTTGGTTGTGAATATGGAACCTCAACATGGTACAAATACTCCCTTTACAAAAAGGAGTAACTATTATATCCTAATCCATTTAAATTATTAAAATAGAATACGTTTGGAATACACAATAAAATTTGTCTTCAAACAAAAGTATTACTTCTGTCTCCTCAAGACTAAATAGTATGTAAGATGAATAATCACTAATATGATAAAAATAATATGGTAAGAAAGAAAAGATAAAACCTGTTATTTGCAGTGACAAGTATATTTTACTCTCTGATATTTATTCTTATGGATCCAGATTATTTTATTTTATTTATTTTTTATTATTATTTTATTTGCAGTGCTGGGGATTGAACCCAGGGCCTTGCATGGCAGGCACTCTACCAACTGAGCTATATCCCCAGCCCAACAATGCATTGCTTTTTTTTTTGCTTGTTTTTGGTGGTGCTGGAGATTGAACCCAGGGCCTATGAATGCTAGGTAACCACTCTACCAGCTGAACTATATCCCTAGCCCCAGATTATTTTAAATTTGAGTTGAAATTATGTGTGTGTGTGGTGATATATATGTGTATGTTGTATGTAATCACTTTGTGTTATTCTCTGGTATTTTTCTGTTACTAAAACTTATTGTATAGAGTTATAATTGCAAAACACTAAACAACAAAAAAACCAAACAAAAATCAAAATAAAAAATCAAAGAAGCAGCCAAGAAACTCCACAACAATAACAAACTATCTTCGGGAATACTTAACATAATTTTAAAACACTTTGAAGATGTTACATATTATTAAATCAGAGGAAGTAGTAAGGTTGAGGTGTTCATTCTATGACTTTCTGTGGATATGAGTGGTTACAATTAGGACTTTTTAGTTATGAGTCAGATTTACAGGCTATTTTTTATGAGAAAGAAAGCAGCATTGGACGAAAAAGACAGTATATCAAAGAATGGTTACTGCCTATTTGCCAGGGACTGTGAATCTCTCCCAATGTCACTGTTTTTGCGGTGGTTGTAGCAGGCACAACCTTGCACAGTAGAGATATTTTATACATATATATAAAATAAACTACTATTCTCATCAAAGTGATCTTGTCTCAAAGCTTAGAATCTTTTCTACCACTTTATTGGATGCGGGAGATTAGGAAACAATGGGTATTGGGAAAGCTTTTTCTTTTCACATCTCACAGATTTTTCTCACTAACTCCACCCATATCAGTTCTCACAACTTAGGACCACCTTTACTTGGGTTCTTTGGTTCTGTAGCTGTATTTTACAGATAAACATGACAACATTTCATGATTCTGACCCAGAATTTTGAACATTATATTTCATTAACTGTTAAGTTCAAATATAAAAATTAGTTTTGTTATGAGAAGATGGGCAGGAATGGAGTGTTTGCTCTGTTTTAGAGGATTATCACCATAATTTTGGATGACTGTTTACCATATAATTAGTAGTAGCAGAGACCTGTGACTAAAGCAGATATTTATGAGACATAGGTAGTGCTGCAGAGAATCAGAATTACAGGTCAGATAAAAGGGATTGGGGTGATAAAGTCTACAGTTGTGTTTGCATTTTATTAGATTTCAACTCATTCCTTTTGAACCAGACTCAATCATCTTGGGTCAATAGAGGAACAGTGTGGTAAATGGAGGGATTAGAGGGACTGTATTTTGAGTCTTGGCTTTGTTTTTACCTTTATGAACCTCTATTCCTTATCTGAAAAATGAACATTAATAATATTGCCTTAAGTGCCACAGTATAATCTTGATTAAAAGTTATAACATGCATAAGTGGTATAAAATTGCTAAGAGCTATGAAAATGGTATTTAATAGCACTTCTACCCAGTCACTTCTCCCTCATGCATTTCTTTCTCCTGTTATGTCAGTTTTAAGTAGCATACTGACCATATTTGGGGATAAAGAGGTGAGACTAAGTGAAATTGATTTATTTTGCTCTGTGGGAAGTTCTATTTCTTTTAGATTTATAGTCTGTGATCATGAGAAACAATGATTTTCCTAGGAAGGTATTGTTTGAATAACTTTATATAAATAGCCTAGAAGTATAACAACCAATCGTAGGAATTTGTCACTTAAGGATATGTAGCATATAACATAGCATCATCTAAAGAAGGAGAGAAAAAGAAATAGAAATGATAAAATTATGACCAGTAACGGTGACGAAGCCAGTTGCTTGAATTAATATTCAAGGCAATTTTGGTATTGGTGGGTCTGACCTTTCCAGTGTAAGCAAGAATATTAATGAATGAGGAAGTAATTTCACATATACACAGGTCTGTTTTCCTTGTCAGCTGTCCTATTGGCCACCTGGTTGCAGTCTTTTATCCATTGCTTACAGACAGCTTATCATAACTAGCAGCTTTTTTCTTAAGGGCATTCTCTCCCATATCCTATGAGGTAATGGCCTGTGCTGCATGTGGTCTACCAGATAAAGTTTCCTGAACACACTTAATTATTATGAACAGATCCAGTACTGCCCAAGAAATACCATTTCACACTTACATTTTCTGTATACAGAGACATAATTTTTACACTTCCATATGCTGTACATAGACACATGAATTCTTCAATACCCATAGGCTATGCCTTTATTTACAGATCAGGGGAAATGACAGCTATTACACAGTAAATGGTCAATGTACATGAATGCCATGTACAGATCTGGAGTTTTCTTTAGATCTTTCTTTGAGGGGGAAGAAAGTTCAACTGTCATATTAATAATTGACACTGATCTGATATAAATTTTAAGAAGATCAGGCAAATCAGATAACTTACCTCCTCCCCTTGTTTGTTAAAAATTATATCAATGAAGCTTGTATGCCTGGGTATCATTATGGTGAATTTTATTTGTTCATCTCTTTCTGTATAGATTACACCAGTCATTTTCAAATATTTTGACTTGTGATTCATATAACAATGCATTTTATATGACCCAACACACATATACCTACATACAAATATATAACATAATTAAAAAATTGATTTCACAATCCACTGTACAATGGCAAAGCATGGTTTGAAAAACACTTTACTACTTAAAACCAGTTGAGATGTGAAGGCTCTTATTCTTAGCATCAGTTACAGCTCTTTTTGACTATAAGGATAAAGAAGGCATGGTAAAGACTAACTCCTTTTACTATGTATACATTTAAGATTTTTGAATCTTATTTTGTGGTATTAAGGACTGTTGTTATTAAGGACTGTTTCACCTATTTGAAAGGTAAAATAATAGGATAAAGATACTGAATCAGATATGTCTAGAAACATCTTAGGACAAAACTGTAAGCTTTCTTTCCTGACAAAAGTTCCTTTTCTCCTTTCTTTCTTCTCTCCATGCTACATGGATATAGGTGTTATGGGAGATTTGGGAGGACACTTACAAAATTAGTGTAATGTGGAGACTTAGAAGACATTACTGAAAGCTTCTTTCCACCTCAGGATGAGATCCTCTTTGATCTTGATGTGAATGAAGTATGATATGTTCTCTAAAATCTTCTTAGATTTTTTCAGACAAATTATCTCTGACTTAATTCATGTGACCCCAGGACCTTAGGAGCCATTGCCACCGGGGATTGTTGTGTGGAGAAAGAGAGATGGGTCCTTGTACTCTCAGTAAGGCCAATGATTCATCTCTTCTACTTTTAAACTGTCAAAGACAGTTTATTTCAGACAATTTAGTTCTTTAATATATATTCTCTAATGGTCGTTTTTCATGTATATGAATTATATCTCTTTCAGTGAGTTTCTTGAGAACATCTTTTACTTAATTTTTGTTTTCTTTGCAAAGCTATAGGTAACTATTTGACTCTCCCAACCCAATTTTTTTTTTTTTTTTTCAAAATTGGTGATTGAACCTAGGGCTGTTCTATCAGGGGCCTCTACCACTGAGCTACATCAGCAGCCTTTTTTATTTTTTAAAATAAGACAGCATCTCACTAATTTGCCAAGATTGGCCTTGAACTTGAGGTCCTTTTGTCTCAAGGGTTCATGTCTCCTGAGACCATGGGATTACAGGCATGTGCCGCTGCACCCAGTTTAAGTTTTACTGTTTTTTAGTTTACAGTGGTGTGAAAGTAATGCATATTCATTCAGTAGAAACTGTCCTTTGAATTTTGAATTTTGATCTCTTTTGCAGGGTAGCAATATGCAGTACTGTGGTCTCTGTCAACATTGGGCAGCAGCAGTGAGCTGCAGCTCCCAGTCAGCCATGCAAACAATTGATCTTCTGCGATGTACTGTGTTGCTAAGCTATGAAATTTGGTAAAGTAGGTGTATGAAAAGCATTTTCAGCTGATAGTATTTTCAATTTATGGGCTTATCAGGATGTAACTCCATCTTAAGTTGAGGAGCAACGGTAATCAGTATAGACACTATTATACTCAACATCTTATTTCAGTTCTCATGATTCTATGAGGTCAGTAGAACAGATGTAATTCATTTTACAGATAGGGACACTGAGAATCTGTTAGATTAAATATCTTATTCAAGATCAAAAAGACACTAGCAGAATCAGGATTTAATAATTGTTAATTGCTATTCTTACTACTATTAATTAGTATTCTTTGTTGAGAGTTTGCTCTAAAGTTACAGAGTTAAGGAATTTCAGAGCTGGGCTTTGAATTTTTGTCTTAAATATTAAGCTCTACTGCTGGATGAGATGGTGCACACCTCTAATCCCAGCAATTTGGGAGGTTGAGGCAGGAAGATTGTAAGTTCCAGGCCCCCCTCAGCAACTTAGTGGGACCCTGTCTCAGAATAAAAAATAAAAAGGGCTAGTGATATGGCCCAGGGGTTAAGTGTCCCTGGGTTTAATCCCTGGAACAAAAAATAAAAAAAGATTAAGCTCTTTATTATACCATTTTGCCTTATTAAATTGGTACACTTTGAAATTGTGAGTTGCTGACTTCACAGAAATTTGGAGGAGTGCTCAGGGAGCATTTCCAAAAGAGGTCAGATTTGAATTAGACCTGAAATGGTAAATAGGAACTGGGAAGGAAGGTGGAATGAGTGATAGAAAAGAGGAAAAAGAGCAGAGAAGAGGAAGGTTAGGAGAAGCATATGGGAGAAATGGCAGAAGGGAGTATTAATCAGAAACAAAGGAGCCATCGCAAATGTAAACGTGGGAGAACAAATATATTGTAAGAAACTGTGAAGTCTAAGTACTTTAATGTGATTCATGAATATTAGAGAGTGAGGTCAAGTTAGATAATTGGGGTTGTTTTGTGGTCCTTATAACTGGTAAGTCAGTACACATGGACACTGTATCTGTCCATGGCTGTGGTGGAAGTTGAGAGAGTGAAGTAACACTTTCTGTTTAATTTCTCTTCTGAATTTCCAGTTTACTCTTAAAGATAAACATTGTCTCTTTCCTTATTCTCTGTATTTAGAAATTATCACCTTGGAACAGACCAGGAGTCTTGTAGAATAGGGTGAAATTCTTCAGTTAATTCTCTTGATCGCATTTGTAGTACTGTTCCTTAGGGGGAAAAAAATCTCATTTCAGTCCCAGCTAGAAATCAGCTTATTCACTAATGCCTCAGGATTGAGACCCTTTGAATAATTTTAATGAGAAAATATGTTATAAGAAATTCATGCCTTGGCAAAGGTACAAATCAGATAGTTCTTCCATCTTTTACTTTCATAAATCTTACTTCCATAGAGTGAGAGGCTGACACATAAAGTTTTATTCCTAAAAATTCTTTTATATCTTTTTTTTTTTTTTTTTTTTTTGGTATCATGAATTGAACCTAGTTAACCACTGAGCCACACCCCCAGCCATTTATTTTTTATTTTGAGACAGGGTCTCAATAAGTTGCTTAGGGCCTTGCTAAGTTGCTGAGGCTGGTTTTGAATTTGTGATCCTCCTGTCTCAGCCTCCTGAGCAACTGGTTTATGTTTAACTTTTTAAAAAAATTACTTGTGAATATTCAGAAAACCCCTGGTAAATCAAATAGAAAGTATTTGCTTAGTAAACTATGCTTAGAGTGGGTGATAATGTCTAATTTTTTGATATTATATATGACTGAACTCTTCATTAGTTTACTATTATTTTAAAGACTTTGTTTTATTAATCATCTTAAATTACTTAGATTGTATGTATATTTGAAATCATGGTAGTATATGGTCTCTACAAACAGATAACTAAATGTAGATAACTATATAAGACAGGATTCTTTGCGCTGCAAGTGACAGAAGCCCTAGCTGAAATAACTTAAACAATGAGGACATTTATGATCTCAAATGCCAGAGAATCTGTAAGTAAGGTAGTCTGCAGGTTTAATTGCTTTAGTGACTAATTATTGGCATCATGGCCTATGCTCAGGTCACTTAGCATCTGAAATATAGCATAAGAAAAATATAGTATTTCTTTTTTTTTCATTTCTTATTTTTTAATCAATCAATTTTTTAAAAATTTATTTTTATTGTAAACAAATGAGATACATGTTGTTTCTGTTTGTACATGGAGTAACAGCATACCTTTTGCATAATCATACATTTACATAGAGTAATGATGTTTGATTCATTCCGTTATTTTTTCCTTCCCCCCACCCCTCCCACTCTCTTTTCCCTCTATACAGTCCCTCCTTCCTCCATTCTTGCCCCCCTCCCACCCCCCCCCATTATGTGTCATCATCCGCTTATCAGTGAGATCATTCATCTTTTGGATTTTTGAGATTGGCTTATCTCACTTAACATGATATTCTCCAATTTCATCCATTTGCTTGCAAATGCCATAATTTTATTATTCTTTATAGCTGAGTAATATTCCATTGTATATATATATATACCACAGTTTCTTTATCCATTCATCAATTGAAGGGCATCTAGGTTGGTTCCACAATATGGCTATTGTGAATTGAGCAGCTATGAATATTGATGTGGCTGTATCTCTGTAGTGTGCTGATTTTAAGTCCTTTGGGTATAGGCCAAGGAGTGGGATAGCTGGGTCAAATGGTAGGTCCATTCCAAGTTTTCTAAGGAATCTCCACACTGCTTTCCAGAGTTGCTACACTAATTTGCAGCCCCACCAGCAATGAATGAGTGTACCTTTTTCCCCACATCCTCGCCAACACCTATTGTTGCTTGTATTCTTGATAATCACCATTCTAATTGGGTGAGATGGAGTATAGTTTTGATTTGCATTTCTCTTATTACTAAAGATGGTGAACATTTTTTCATATGTTTGTTAATTGCTTGTAGATCGTCTTCTGTGAAACGTCTGTTCATATCCTTAGCCCATTTGTTGATTAGGTTATTTGTATTCTTGGTGTAGAGTTTTTTGAATTCTTTATAGATTCTGGAAATTAGTGCTCTATCTGAAGTATGAATGGCAAACATATTCTCCCATTCTGTAGGCTCTCTCTTCGCATTGCTGATGGTTTTCTTTGCTGAGAGAAAGCTATTTAGTTTGAATCTATCCCAGTTATTGATTCTTGCTTTTATTTCTTGTGCTATGGGAGTCCTGTTAAGGAAGTCTGATCCTAAGCCAACAAGTTGAAGATTTGGACCTACTTTTTCTTCTATAAGATGCAGGGTCTCTGGTCTGATTTCAAGGTCCTTGATCCATTGTGAGTTGAGTTTTGTGCAGGGTGAGAGATAGGGGTTTAGTTTCATTCTGTTGCATATGGATTTCCAGTTTTCCCAGCACCATTTGTTGAAGAGGCTATCTTTTCTCCATTGCATATTTTTGGCCCTTTTGTCTATTTATTTGGTTTCGTGTCCATGTCCTCTATTCTGTACCATTGATCTACCTGTCTATTTTGGTGCCAATACCATGCTGTTTTTGTTACTATTGCTTTGTAGTATAGTTGAAGGTCTGTTATTGCGATACCCCCTGTTTCATTCTTCCTGCTAAGGATTGCTTTAGCTATTCTGGGTTTCTTATTCTTCCAGATGAATTTCATGACTGCTTGCTCTATTTCTGTAAGATATGTCATTGGGATTTTAATTGGAATTGCATTGAATCTGTATAGCACTTTAGGTACTATGGCCATTTTGACAATATTAATTCTGCCTATCCAAGAACATGGGAGATCTAAGAAAAATATAATATTTCTAGAAGCTTCCAGAATTTCTATTCTCATGTCTAATTAATAATAATTCTGCCACACACTCATTCCTGAATTCATCATTAGCAAATTTCAACATAGATAAATTTCGGAGGTTGTATTTTTGTCACTCAGTGGGACAATGGTAGAATGAATATTGGGTGTCTCTTAAGGTTCATTAAAATTACTTTTATTGAATGGTCTGGGATTATCTGGTATATTTTATGTTTACCCTAAAATCTTTCATGTTGTATTATTATTCAAAGCTCAGTGTAGCACAAAGCATCTATTATGTATTAGATATAAAATGATCGACTTCTTTTTTTGAGTGGTTATAATATGCTTGAATAAATTTCAAATATATGTGAGTCCAAAACTTTTTAAAAGCTTTTCCCTGCTACTGTTAACCTAAGTCAGGAAGAATTCCTGAGGAAGGGAACAATGTTAGTCCTTAATCTGGGACAGAATTTCAAGACAAAACTGGAATTTTCTTAGACGAGTTCCATGGAGTGGAAGTTGAATCCAACAGTGGAAGTAAAACACAAGAGAGGTAGGTTTGATAAGTACGAAGTGATCAGGACCTACAGAATAGTCTCTTAGAATCCTCCATAGGTGCCTACTTAACTTCTTAGTGGTTATGATATTTCAGTCTGTATTTTGAGAAGAGATAGAGGCTTAAGTATGTTTATGTTTATATGTGTATAGGGAGAGGGAGAGGATCGATTGCTATACTATAGGATTACCACCAAAAAGAACAGTCAGCTGATTATTCATGATTTTAGGACTGAGTCTAGCTATACTGAGCCCTAGGAAATATATTTCAATTCTTGCTCCACAGCAAGTTGGAAAATAGGTTGCACTGATAGTTTGGTGAGAAAACTAAAAACAAAGATAATTGTTACTGAATATAATTATTCTGTTATCTCTGGCTTCTGTGAGTAACTTGTTATTTTGACTGCTCTAAGTTTTTGCTATATCAAACATTGTATTAAAGAAGAAACAAACCTGGGATTGATATTGTGTTTTTCAATTGGACTAGGTCTATTTGTTTTATGCACTAAATTTGTAACTAAATACTTCCTGGGTCAGATGCTGTGCTCTACACTGGTGAAAAAATGTGATTCTTGCAACCTAGTAGAATATGGCTGGAAGCAAGGAGATTTGTTTGTTGTTGATGCAGATTGCTGAATATGAAGACTGGAAGGGACCTCATGGTTATTCCAGTCTGCATTCTCATGTGATAGAATTTGAGATGAAAGTCTAGACAATTTTGTTACATGACTTTGGTCAAATAAAATAATGGCAGATCCAGAAATAGAACCAGTCTCTTAGCTCACTTAACTCCAAAGATTCTTTTTTGTCCATACTAACCTCCTTCTTGTTGATGAAGTACTGGACCAGAAATGTAACCCAGTGCCTCTGAGAGTCACCAGGTGTGCTGTCTTACCCTTGGAGCGCCACTCAACCTCTAAATCAGGTTTTGAGTGGGAAGCAGACTTTGCTTGGACATTATCTCATTTTTAAACTCCAGGAAGGTACATTTGCATTACACTACCCTACAAAAGCAAACATTTAGAATGTAAAGTAGCCACAAGTTGATTATTATTTCTTAAATAAATGAGCTAGTTTAATAGATAAGGCATACGCTCCAACAATATAGATGATACATCCTTGTAATCATTGTGCATTGCTTCAGCTAGCTGTGAGAGAACTGCCAAAGAACTGGAAGAATTAGGTTTCATGAATTATTCATTGGATTCAGTTTAACACTCTCATTATTTATAGTGCTTCAGGTTAGTCTGTGGTACTGACTATTTGCCTTAATAAGGATGGGAATAATGACTTGGCAGGGTATCCGTTTATATTGGTGTGTGCTATTGTTTACTGAAATAAAGCCCCAGGTATTTTCTTTAAAAATAGTCATGGCAGAAAAATACTATTTCCTATAATTTAGAACCTAAAAACTTTTTGTTTCTATGAAATATTTTCTCCTCTAATGAATATGATCAATATAGAAGAGCAGTATTCTTATTTAAGGTATCATTGCTTATTGTTCAGAAAAATGCATGGTGAGATTGGATAAGTCTTTTCAAGTCTAATCCTGGTTTATACTGGAATTTGAAAAATAATATTTAAAAAGGCAAAATAGAACTAGTTAAATTGAAGACAGCTTTCCATCATGTGAATATAATTAGGCATTTTTTCCTTATAAGGAGGAAAGGTCTATTTTGACTCATGGTTTCAGTCCATGGTCAATTGGTTTTGTTGCTTTGGACCTGTGGCAGCACAGGTATATCATGACAGGAGCATGTCTCAGAGGAAATGATTTACCTCATGGTAGGGAGGTAAAATAGAGACAGGATGGAGACCAGGTCCTAATGACCTCTTCGACATATGTCCCCCAATGACTTAACTTCCTTTCATTAGGCTCTACTTTCTGAAGGTTCCACTCCTCCCAGTAGCACTACAGACTGGCCACCAAACCGTTAACACACAGGTATTTTGGGGATACAGCAGATCCAAAATATAGAAAAGGTGGTTTACGTAATTTTAATTCCAGTGATGAACATTTTTTTAGAGAACATTTGCTTAGTGTGTTAGAGAATAGCAATCATTATCTGTTATTTATTAAATTTATGTTCTTTTGTGTTCAGTGGGTAAAACAGCTAATAGTCCAGTTCTGAAAAATATAGTGTATTAAATCTGAACATGAAGGAGGTATATATATATATTTTTTACCTTTTTCTTGGACAGTTTCATAAGGCTGTATAAACAGTTGCCTATCAAAGGAATAGGAGAGACTAGAAGAGAAGGGAAAGGTGTTTACGTGAAAGACCAAAACATAATAAATCATTAATAATAGCTAGAAAATATTTCAAATAATTTCTCACACTATTAGATTGGTTGACCTTTCTAAAAAAACTGGTTACATAGTCATAGCTTTATGTAACAGTGGTTGGAGGATTAGCCATACCATTTTCCACCTTTTAGATGTAAACCACTGTTTCTCCTTAGTTACACCTGCCATTTTTGATAACCAAGCTGTGATTAGACCCTAGTGGAGACAACTTTACCTCAATTTGAAGTATGATTCAAAGTTCCTCTGTGAGGCTTAGTCAACAGGTATTCCTGTAATTCACCTTTATTTTGGAGAAAATTCACAGAATGGTTACCTATAAAATTCATAATCTCTGACACAAACTGGGCTCTCAATGCTATTGAGAAATACTTTCACTGGGTTCCCTAGTCATCTCTTTTCCTAGTCTCCACAGCGGCTACTTAAATTTTTAAAAATTACCTTTAGACTTAAAAACCTTTGCCCTTTCTTCATCACTTTTTATTTTTAAATTAAATCTATTTTAACTGATACCTAAAAACCATAAAAATTGTACATATTTGTGGGATACCTCGTGATATTTTAATACTTGTATACATTGGGTGATATTTAAATTAGGGTAAACATCTTCAAACATGGTCATTTCTTTATGGTAAAAATGTTCAAAATCCTTTCTTCTAACTTTTTGAACTATATAGTGCATTATCTTCAGCCACCCTATATTATCTATAGCACACCAAAATTACTCCTACATAACTGCAAATCAATATCCACTAACCAACATCTATCTCTCCTTCTCTCCCATTTCTCCTTCCAGCCATTGTTAACCACCATTATATTCTCAACTTTGAGATAAACTTTTTTATATTACATGAGTGATCTACTTGTCTTTTTTTTCCTCATTTAACTGAACATAGATCTTCAGTTCTGATGTTACAAATGACAGAATTCCATTCTTTCATTGTGTATATATACATTGCATATACATTTTCTTTATCCATTTATCAGTTCATTGACACTTGGACTGTTTCCATTTCTTGTCTATTGCGAACAGTGCTGCGATAGACATGGGGGTGCAAATTTCTCGTTGACATGCTGATTTCACTTTCTTTGACTGTTTACCCAGTAGTAGGATTGCTGAATCATATAGTAATTCTCATTAATTTTTCAAGGCACTTCCATACAGTTTTTCACAATGGCTTTAATAATTAACACTCCCACCAGCAGTGTGCAAGGGTTCCCTTTTCTCTAATCTTTGTAAGTACTTCTTATCCTTTTTTCTTTTTGGTAATAACCATTCTTACTGGAGTGAGATGATATCTCATTGTGATTTTGATTTGCATTTCCCTGATGATGAGTGAGGTTGAGAATTTCTTTTATATACAAGTATGTCTTCTTTTGAGAAATATCTATTTAGGTCTATTGTTCCTTTTAAAATCAGGTTATTTAGTGTTTTGCTATTGAGTTTGTAGAGTTCCTAATATGTTCTGGGTATTTAAATCTTGCCAGATGAATAGTTTGCAAATATTTCCCCCATTAGGTAGGTTGTCTCTTCACTTTGTTGTTTCCTTTGCTGTGAAGAATATTTTAGTTAGAGCTAATCCCATTTGTCTACTTTTGCTTTTTTTTCCTATTCTTTTGGGATCTTCCCTAAGATAATCTGGCCTATTCCAATATCCCCTGTTTCTTCTAGAAGTTTCATAGTTTCAGGTGGTATGTTTAAGTCTCGAATGGATTTTTGTCACTGGTGAGAGACAGGGGTCTAGTTTCCTTCTTCCTCATGTGCCATCCAATTCTTTTTTTATTTTTTTATTTTTATTTAAGTATCATCTATTGAAGACAATGCTTTGCCCAGTGAGTGTTCTTAGTACTCCTGTTGAAAACCAGTTGGCCAAAGATGCAGGAGTTTACTTCTAGGCTCTCTCTTCTGTCCCAATGGTCTGCATATCTGTTTTTTTTTTCTTTCTTTTTTTTAAATTTATCTTTTAATTTTTTACAGACCGCATTTTGATTCATTGTACACAAATGGGATACATTATTTCATTTCTATGATTGTACCCAATGTAGATTCAAACCATTCGTGTAATCATACATGTACATAGGGTAATGATGTCTGTCTCATTCCACCATTTTTCATACCCCCTCCCTCTCATTTCCTTCTACATATTCTAAAGTTCCCCCATTCTTCTCTCATTCCCCACCTCCCACCCCCATTATATATTATTCTCCACTTATCAGGGAAAACATTCAGCCTTTGGTTTTTTGGGTTTGGCTTATTGCACTTAGCATGATATTCTCCAATTCCATTCATTTATTTGCAAATGCCATAATATTATTCTTCTTTATGGCTCAATAATATTCCATTGTATATATATATACCACAGTTTCTTTATCCATTCATCTGTTGAAGGGCATCTAGGTTGGTTCCACAATCTTGCTATTGTGAATTGAGCTGCTATAAACATTGATGTGGCTGTGTTACTGTGGTTTGCTGGTTTTAAGTCTTTTGGGTATAAACCAAGGAGTGGGATAACTGAGTCAAAAGGTGGGTCATTCCAAGTTTTCTGAGGATTCTCCATACTGCTTTCCAGAATGGCTGCACCAATTTGCAACTCCACCAGCAATGTAAAAGTGTGCCTTTTCCCCCACATCAACGCCAACATCTATTATTGTTTGTGTTCTTGATAATAGCCATTCTAATTGGAGTAAGATGAAATCTTAGAGTTGTTTTAATTTGCATTTCTCTAATTACTAGAGATGTTGAACACTTTTTCATATATTTATTAATTTCTCTGTAAAGTGTCTGTCCAGTTCCTTGGCCCATTTATTGATTGGGTTCTTTGTATTTTTGGTGTAAAGTTTTGTAAGTTCTTTATAAATTTTGGAGATAAGTGCTCTGTCTGAAGTGTGTGTGTGGAAAAGATTTTCTCCCACTCTGTAGGCTTTCTCTTCACATTCTTGATTGTATTCTTCGCTGAGAAAAAACATATCTGTTTTTATGCCAATACTATACAGAGTTTTTGTTTGTTTGGTACTGGTGATTAAACGTGGGATGAGCTCTGAGCTGTATTTTCAGCCCTTATTTTTATTTTTATTTTGAGACACAGTCTTGCCATGTTATTGAGGCTGGCCTCAAATTTGTGATCCTCCTGCCTCAGATTTCTGGTTAGCTGGGTATGTCACTGTGCTCAACTTACGATCCTGTTTTGATGACTACAACTTTATACTTTATTTTGAAGTCAGGTAGTGTAATTTCTACTTTACTCAACATTGCTTTGATTTTTCAGGAATTTTTGTGATTCTATACAAATTTTGGGATTTTTTCTAATTCTGTAAAAAATATCATTGGTATTTTAATAGGGATTGGATTGAATCTCTAGGTCATTTTGTGTAATATCAAAATTTTAACGATATTTATTCTTCTAATCCATGATTTTAGGATGTATTTCCACTTTTTTTTTTTTGACTTCTTTTTAATTTCTTTCATCAATATTTTATCATTTTCATTATATAGGTTGTTCAATTCTTTGGTTAAATTTATTCCTAGATTTTTATTGTATATTTTGGAGTTATTGTAAATGGGATTGCTTTCTTGATTTATATTTCAGATAATTGACAAGTGATGTACTAGAACACCATTGAGTTTTGTATATTGATTTGTATCCTGCAACTTTGCTGAGTTATTAGTTCTATTAAATTTTGGTAAGGTATTTAGGGTTCTCTCCATGTAAGATTGCGTCTGCAAACAGTGACAATCTTATTTCCATCTTTCCATTTTGGATGCCTTTTCTTTCTTTTGTCTATTTTCTTTGGTCAGGACTTTCAATACTTGGTTGAATAAATGTGAATGTGGGTATCCTTGTCTTCTTCTAGATCTGATTGAATAAATATTGAACTTTTCCCTATTTAGTATTATGTTAACTGTTAACTTGTCTTAAATAGTCTTTAATATGTTAAGGTAGTATCCTTCTATACCTAATTTTTTCAGTGTTTTTAATCTTTAAAAAAATCTTTTAATATATATATATATATATTAGATATTGATGGACCTTTATTTTATTCATTTATCTATATGTGGTGTTGAGGATGGAACCCAGTGCCTCACACATGCTAGGCAAGCTCTCTACCACTGAGCCACAACCCCAGCCCACGGTGTTTTTAATCTTGATGTTGAATTTTATTAAATGCTTTTTCTGAATCTATTGAGATGATAATATGGTTTTGCTTTCTTTCTTTTTTAACATATTTTTTAGTATAGATAGACACAGTACCTTTATTTTATTTATTTTTCTGTGGTGCTGGGGATGGAACTCAGTGCCTCACATATGTTAGGCACTGAGCCACAACCCCAGCCCTGGTTTTGTCTTTCATTCTGTTAAAGTGCTGTATTGTGGTTTTTTATGGTTTGAGAATGTTGAATCATTCTTTCATCTTTGGAATAAATCCCACTTGACCATCGTGAATCATTTTTTATAATCTTCCATTGGATTCAGTGTGTTATTATTTTGTTCATGTTTTTTGCTTATATATTCATCAAGGATATTGACTGGTAGCTTTCTTTTTGGTTCTTTTCTGGTTTTGGTATCAAAGTAAAGCTGGCCTTATAGAATGTGTTTTAAAAATTCCTTCTTTTCATTTCTTGGGGAATAATTTAAGAAGAATTGATATTGATTGTTCATTGTTTACTAGAACCGAGCAATGAAGTCATCTGTTCTAGGGCTTTCATTGATGGTAGAACCAACCCTTTGTTTCATTGATCTTTTTTATTAGCATTTTAGTTTCTATTTAATTTATTTCTTCTTTGTTCTTTGATCTTCTGCTCATCTTGGGAGATGTTGAATTTAATCAGTTTTTAAAATATATTTCTCGAGGTGTTCATATGGCTTTTGTCCTTCATCGTCACGTTTGCTGATTTTTCATATATTGGACCTCCCTTTCATTTTGAGTTTGGTTCCTGTTTTTCTAGTTCCTTGAGATGCAGTGATAGATTTTTTAATTTTAAATCTTTCTACTTTTTTGATGTGGGCACTCACTGTTATAAAATTCCCTCTCAGTGCAGCTTCTTCTCTATCTGGTTTTGTTATGTTGTGTCTCCATTTTCATTTGTTTTAAGGAATCTTTTAAATTCTTCCTTTATTTCTCCCTTGATCCATTGTGGTTTAAGAGTAAATTGTTTATTTCCACATGTTTATATAGCTTCCAAAGTTTTTCTTGTTACTGATTTCTAGTTTTATTGTATTCTGATTGGAAGAGCTACTTGACATGATTTTAATTTTTTAATCAAACCATATGGAACTTTTATTTTTAACATGATTTCTGTACTCCTGATTTAATCTTTTATAAATGGAAACAACTTTTCTAGAAGAAATGATGCCACAACCAAACCAAAAAAACATGGAACATTTCATGAATTAGCTTCTTATTCTTGCTTAGCAGCCATGCTAATCTCCTCTGTATCGTTCTGGTTTTAGTATATGTGCTGCTGAAGTGAATACTATGATTTCAGTTTTTAAAAATCAGTTGATACTTGTTTTATGGCTTTTCATGTGGTCTATTCTGGAGAATGTTCCATGTGCTGATGAGAAAAATTTGTATTCTCCAGTTGTTGGGTGGGATATTTTATAGATATTTGTTTTATCCATTTAGTCCAGGGTACAATTTAACTTAGCTATTTCTTTGTTTATGTTCTGTTTGGATAATCTATACATTGCTAAAAGTGGGGTGCTAAATCCCTCTACTATTATTGTTTTAGAGTTGATCTCTTCCTTTAGATTTAATATTTGTTCTATTTATTTGAGTGCTCAATTATTGGATGCATATATATTTGTAACTATTATTTCCTCTTGCTGAATTGACTCCTGTATCATTATATAATGGCATTCTTTGTATCTTTTTGCAACTTTTGATTGGAAGTGTGTTTTATTTAATATAAGTATGACCTCTCCTGCTTTCGTTTGGATTGTGTTTGCATAGAATATTTTTTCCATGTCTTCCTTTTCAATCTGTGTGCCCTTGGAGGTGAAGCGAGTTTCTTATAAGCAAAATGTAGTTGGGTCTTACATGTAAATTTAAACCTATTTAATCACTCTATTTCTTTTAATGGAACTTAATCAATTTACCTTATTTTATCTTTCTCTCTCTCTCTCTTTCAGTGCTGGGGATCAAACCTAGGGCTTTACACATACCAGCCAAGGGCTCTACTGCTGAGCTACATCCCCATCCATAATCCATTTATCTTATTGATAGGTAAAGTCTTGTTACATCCATTTTGTAACTTGTTTTTTACTTTCATTGTAGTTCATTTCTCTTTATTTCTTACAGTCTTCCTTTGTGACTAAGTGATTTACTGTATTTTGATTACTTACTCATTTATTTTGGTTAGTTTATTCTACCGTTGACTAGATTATAGTCTATAGATTGTTGTTTTGTGGTTGCCTTAAGGCTTACCATAAAATGTTTTGACTATAATAAGCTATTTTGAAATGATAGCAACTTAATATGACCATAAAGATACAAATAAAAACAACAGAAAAGAAAGAAGAAAATGAATATAAAATACACCTGCCCTCCATGCCTCTCAATAATTTGCACTTCTGATGTCCCCTTTTAATCTTTCATATTGCCTATCTCTTAACATATTAATGTAGTTATTATTTTTAACTGCTTTTTAAGTTTTCATATTTAAGATACAAATGGTTTATTTGTTGTGTTTACAATACTATAGCATTCTGAATTTCTCTGTATAGTTACTCTTATCAGTGAGTTTTATACCTTTCAACATGTTTTATGTCAACATCTTTTTATTTCAGATTGAAGAAATCTGAAATCCCTTTGGCCCTTCCTTTAGATTAGGTTTGGTGGAGATAAATTTCCTTAGCTTTTGTTTTTCTGGGAATACCTTTATATTTTCATTTCTGAAGGATAGTTTTGCTGGGTACGGTGTTCTTAATTGACAGTGTTTTTTCCTTTGGTACCATGAAAACCTCATGACATTCCATCCTGGCCTGTAATGTGTCAGCTTAGAAGTCTGCTGTCAGGTGAATTGGATGACCTTATGTGTTGTTTATTTTCTCTTGCTTCTCCAAGAATCTCCTCATTATCGTTCATCCTTTAGAGTTTGATTATAATGTGTTTTAGAGTAGACTTGGCTGAGTTGAACCTGACTGTGTTAGTCGGCTTTTCATTGCTGTTACCAAAATACCTGACAAGGACAACCCAGAGGAGGAAAAGTTTATGTTGAGCTCACTGTTTTGGAAATTCAGTCCATGGTCAGGCCTGTTGCTGTGGGCCTGAGGTGAGACAGGCCATCATGGTGGAAAGGCATAGTGGAGGAAAATTGCTCAACTTATGACAAGAGGGAAGCAAAGTGAGCAAGAAAGGAGCCAGAGACAAGATATAATTTAAGGACATGCTTCTAGTGACCCAATTTCTTCCACTATACCCCGCCTTGATCCCAGAGATATGGAGTCACATACCCACATGGCCTGAACCTCTGAAACTTGAGCCAAAATAAACTTTTCTTCCTCTTGAGTTATTCTTGTCAGGTTTTTTGGTCACAGCAGCAACAACAACAATAAAAAAGCTGACTGAAATGTTGTTTTGTTTAAGATAGGGGAAAATAAAATATGTTTAAGTATTTAAAGGAAGGTGGAGGAGTCAGCCTTCATGATGACCTCATGATCCCTGCTTTCTGGTATTCTGCTTTTATGTAGTTCCCCATCTGGACCTCATCCTTCATATTGAAGAAGACAGATCTGTGTAAAATATAGGATAATGTGAAAGTTATGGTGTATGATTCCAAAGCAGTTATAAAAGTCATTGTGATTTGGCCTTGCTTTCTTGAATCACTAGCTCTGTAGAAAACCAGTAGTCAAGTCGTAAGGATGCTGTAGTCCTGTGAAGAAAACCAAGGAACTGAGGCTTCCTGCCCACAGTTAGCAAGGAACCAAGGCCTCCTACCAACATTGCTATAGGTAAGCCAGTCACTATTTTGGACAACTGTCAGTCTCAGTTGATTGATATCTTGATTGCAAACACATGAAGCCAAAATCACCCAGTGTGACCATTCTGAGACTCCTGACCTATAGAAACTGTGTGAGACAATAAGTATGTGTTGTTTTAAGCTGGTAAATTGTTATGCAGCAATAAGTAACTAACACAGAAGGTTAAGGTATTTAAAGGAAAAAGTTAAAAATACAAAAGAAGGAGAAAACCATTGGTATGCAGAATATCTGGATGTGCAAGGCCTTAGGTTCAATAGTATCTGGGGAGGCAGAAGAAGAAAACCTTATGATCAGCTCCCAAAAGAGAATGAATATCTCTGTCGTTTCATAAACAGGAAATAAAAGATTGGACATATCCAGTTGTTGGTCAATGGCAAGGAACAGGAAGGCATGCATATAATGTTTTCTTGTCTAAGGAGAAAGTGAGGTTATCTATTAAGAGTGATAAAGGGGCTGTTTATATTGTACAGCGTTGCAACACTGGTGACCACAGGCATGGCACAGATGCCTAGTTCTGGTCCCTCCACAGTCAAATGCTCAAAATTGGGCCGAATCCTTCAGGGTGAGACTACAGGTCAGTACCTATAGATGACATATCTAGACTTATCTCAACCACAGGGAGAAGCACATGTTTTAGGCACTCCCTCAGTTCATGCTGAACAGTACCACTGTGAAGTTGGGACAAATCTAGGCCTGAACTATAATCTAGTGCTGAAACAGTGACAACACACAAATAGCAAACTAGTGATAAACCTGGACTGAAGGCACCATTCGGTACTAAAATCTCATAGAAAATTGTTAGTCTGCTTAGATTTCTGGAAAAATTAGCAAAAACAGGCAGATTATGAAGACTGGAATAAATATCCATTCCTTCAGTGCCCAGATGAAAACACACAAAAATAAGCCTCAAGAATTTTCAGGGAACCATGACTTCACCTGATGGACAAAATAAGGTGCCAGAAACTGAATAGATAATAACCAGTAGGGATGAAGTTTCAGATGAAGAATTTAAAACATCAGTATTAAGGGAATTCAGTGAGCTTCAAGAGAACACTGAGCAATGATTCAACTCCATCAAAGAAATTAAAAAACATCAAACAGTAATTCTTAAATTGAAATATACACAAAGTAAAATGTAAAATGTGATAGATACAGCAGGATATATCAAGCAGAAGAATGGATTAGTGATTTCAAAGACAAGCTATTTAAAAATACACAGAGGAGAAAAAAGAAAGAATGAAGAGGAATGAATAAAGCTTATGACAACTTTGGCTAACTCTGCTCACCAGGGACAAAATGTATACCCCAAAGTTTAACCCCAGTAACCTACTTCCTCTAGCCACCCCCTACCTACCTGCAGTTACCACCCTGTTAATTTATATTAGTGGATTAATGCACTGATTATGTTATACCTCTCATAATGTAATTTCACTTCTGAATTTTTTTCCTCAAAGAGAATTTTAAGTGAAAAACTGTGTAACAGCAGAGATTTGATCTTCACAATTAGAATTTAACACAAGTCTTCCAGCCTCTTAAACAGAACTGCAATATACATAAGGGAAAATATTTTGGCTTCATCTAGTAAAAACATATTATGTGATCAAATTACAGGTATCTCATGTAATTAGGTCCCCAGTTATAACTCGGGTGGATTCCTGAACATAGGCTTCATAGAATAAGACCTCTTAAAATTCTTGCATTATCTCACACATGAACTTTTGGGGGACACATCATATCTAAACCATAACAAACAATAAGATCAAAACAATGAAACATGGAACTAAGCAACCAATTAAATCAGTAAAATATTTCTGTAATACTGTTTTTTTTTTTTTTTTTTAATGGGATCTTCTACATTGCCCAGAATGGTCTCAAACTTGTGAGCTAATGTGATCTTCCCACTTCAACCTCCTGAATAGCTGGGGCCACAGGCAGGTGCCAAAACACCCAGCTATCAACAACTCTTTCTAATCCTGTCTTATCTTTCTCCTCCTGTTTTTGTTTGGACCTCTTGAACATATTGTTCATTATTTAATGATTTTTTACTTAATTGATTCATTTTTCAGTCTCTTTTCAAATAGCTTCCTTTCCCTTCACTGAACTACTCCTCTCAAGGTCCAGCCTTTCTTATAGCCGAGTCCAATGGACACTTTTTAATTTACTTGTCCTGTCAGTAGTGCTGGACATTGTTGACCCAATGTCAGACTCCTTCCTGTCTGAAAAAATCCCTCCCCACCTAGCTGCTCTCATATGTCACTCTCCCATTTTTCATCCAGTTTCTGTTTTACTCCTTCTCAAGCCTTTGCAGGCTGCTTTTCTGTCATTCATTGTTTACCATTGTTTAAGTAAACATATTTTGTCTTATGTCTTTTCTCACTCCACATTAGCATGGCTTTAAGAATTACTTATATGTTGCTTTCCCTTCCAAGAATAGGTTTACTCCTTTTACTTCAGACTTAACTCTGGTTCTCACTTGGTTTTCTAAAGGGGAAGGGGATATGGGTGGGGAGAATAAGACTTCCCAGCAAGCGAAATATTTGAACTCTATCTCATGTCTCCACCCTCATGAAAGTCAGACATTACCAAAAGATACCTAGTACAATAACTCAAAGATTATTTTGGAATCTGCCTAATCCACAGCAGGATTCTTCTTCCTTAGGGGCACAGTGAATGAGGACAGGGAGGGAAAGGGAAGGATTTGGAACTTTTGGAATTTTTCTCTAGACCCAATGATGGGTTATATATTTCATTTTTTATTTTTTATTTTTTTGCAGAGCTGGGACTTGAACCCAGGGGCCTTGCACATCCTATGCAAGTGTTCTCTCAGCTATATCTCCAGCCCTCCATTTCTCTGAGAAACTTGCACTGAATTTGTGCTAACACCAAATTCAAGAATACACTTCTTTGTGGGGTTTCAAATAGAGGATACTGATTATTGAAGAGGACAGTATCATTAATAGAATATTTACTGAAAATTGAGATGTGAATTTCTTGTGTGTCTAGCTTTATTCACAAAAGTTAGAGGCTTAAAAGAGCAGCTTGATGGAGGTAATTCCACGACCATCACTTTATGTAAATCCAGAAGATTCCATTCAAATAAACCATAAAGTGTGTACACTTGCACCAGCATGTGTATAAGGGAGGAGAAGCGTGTGTGTGCCTTTCACACAGAATTCTAAGTGCATGGTGTCCATGTGGTTTTCAGATGTAGAGTCTCAGGTGAATCTTGGAAGAACTAAACAAACATGGTCCAAACATGTAGACTTTTCCTGGTTCAACTTGACTCTTGACTCTTGATTTTCATAGTAATGTCAAACTCTCTTGTTTCTTAGACTTTATACATAATTTAGTACATGTAGAGGAAAAGGTAGTTTGCTTCTAGGGAAATTTGTCTCAAACTCTTTTGACTATGTTTAGGAGGAGAGGAACTCTCTGAGCATTTTGTTATGGACATGGACTGTTCATGCTTTCTATTTTGATTGAAGGTAGGTTCATATAGTGTGAAAACAGATAAGATGATTATATATTAGCATTATATTTTGGTATTTCTGGAGTCTTAGTGCCATGGTTCATTATTAATTTATTCAATAAATATATACTCATTTAAACTCTATGTAGTGTGGTAAACAGGGCAAATATTCTCTCTGCCCTGATGAAACTTAGTAGGGTTAGGGACAAGTAAATGGGAAATTAATAAAGTATAATAAATGTTATCCAAGATTAAGTAGAGAAAGGTACTAGAGCTCCATTTGGAGAGCTGATACCTTAGAAGACTTCATAGAGGAAGGGACATTCAAGCTGAGATGTGAAGGATGACAGAATGGACAGGGATAAGTGCTCTAAGCAAAGCAGTATGGGAGAGATTGAACTCAAGTTCACTGAAATGAAAGGTGGGAGGACTTTTTAAGCACTGGAGGACATTAGGGAGGTTGGTCATCTATCTTTGGTTCTTGGTGCTTATTGAAGTTAAGATTCTACATACTATGGAGACTGAGAGACAGTGTAGCTATCTTTCTTGATGACTGTATTTCCAATGGTTGGCTCTTAAATTTCTATAGTAAATGCTTCTAAGTAAAGGGAGATCAGGGTCCTATATTCAGGAAGAAACTTGTTTAAAATTTAGTTATGCTAAAGGGAATGTTAGGGCTGCATTTGTCACTTTAAAAAAATAAAGTTAGAAATTAACTGTTGATAATTTTAGGACTATGTTTAGTCTTTAAAGAACTTAGGGATTGGTGGGTTTCTATAATTATTTGTATTGCAATGGTATTTCAAAAAGAATATTTCAAACTTCTCTGGATAGTCAGCTTAAGTGTAATATTCATCTTTTTATATTTATAGTAATATGAAACAGTGTTCTATTTTAGGAATTGTTTCTAGACTTTGTGGGAAGTTTTGTTCCCTTAAAATTTGTCTTCAGCGCCAAGATAATTTTTCTAAATGAGAAATTCAATGTCACAAGCTTTCCTATGATTTGTTCTCTTTAGTTTCAGGATAAAATACAACTCTCAAGCATGATTTTCCAGGTCTTTCTTAACATAAATTCTAGTCACCTTTCTAGCCTTTATTTTCATCCTTAACATTTTCAATAGCCCCTTAATTTTCAACGGTTCCTGTAGTTTCCTCAGTCTCAATTTTGTCTGTCTCCTACTTTGTTAAGATAAATCTTTTCTTTCATCTGGAATGACCAAAATCCGTATCGGCATCTATGAAGTACATTAATTTTCTCTTTACTAAACTCTAAGCTCCTTGAAGGCAGGACCCTAGTCAAGTCGGGTGTTTGACAAGTATTTAATATTAACTTTTGCAGTACAAATGAATAAACAGAGGATTGTAGTGAATTCCTTCATGAACTTGATAGCTGTTTGGTGGCTTATTATGTTATTGTTAAGAGAATAAAGGAATTTTTGTGCTATTTACTGTTAATTTTGTCTGTTGTTCCTGCTACTTATCTGAAAAGAGAGGATGCAACAGCACTTAAGCATGCAAAGTTAGTTAAAACAAAACATGAATCATTGTTCTTTTTTTTCCCTAGAAATAGCATCTGGTTTAAAATAAGTTAAGGAAGTAAATGCATCAGCAAATCACTTTTTACATTTAATAAAAAGTGAAAAATGAGGTATCATCCTTGAATTCTTTTTCAATAGATAAGCACCTCTGTGGGTAGAAAATCTTTAGAAAGATTGGAGAGAGTCCAATTCAAATGAAGCAGTGTTCAGTCTGTTTAATTAAAGAAACAGATGGATTATTTGGCCTGTTGACGGCTGGAAGCTTTGTAAGGATGACACTTCTTTTTACTCAGAAGGAAATGGAAGAAGAGACTACTTATTGAATAAGTTTTGTATTTTTATCAACATCCTGACAGTCTGTTCTCAGCATGGTGCTGATTTTTAAAAAGATTACATAGGAATCAGAGAGAATTAAGGGTGAACCACCTAAAATATGGTGAAAATCTGCTGCATTTCTTAACTGATATAGAGTTTTAAGTTCCCCACTTAAGAGATTACTTCCAATTATATTTATTTGTATATTTTCTTGTGTTTTTAATTGATATATAATGGACAACAACTTATCCATTTAGATAATACTCATGGTATCAGAGAATTACTTTTGGAATTGCTGCTAAGAAAGCAGTTTCTGTTGTTCTCTAAGGTCTTTAACTTTTTTGTAGATTACAGTAAGTATGTTCTTTATGCATTTGTTATATATACATTGCTGTAGATATAGTTCTTGTTCACATCGAACTTATAGTAGGGAGATAGACTGTAATCAAATTACCTTACAAATGAATTTAAAATTACAGTCGTGATCAGTGCTATAAAGGGTATACACATGACGTCCTGGGGGCACACATGTAAAAGATGAGTAGAAATGAACTAAATGTGAAAGAGGGGTGGGAGTGGTGGGATATACTGGGAGTGTTCAAGGCTGAAGAAGTATCATGGGCAAAGGCCCAGTGGTAGGGGGTACATGTAGGGTTTAGATGACTGAAAGAAAGCCACTGTGGCTAGAGGGTGGAGATGGTGATATATCATGGGGGGATGTGATGGAGATGTTGTTCAGACCTGACTGCAGAACTTTGAAAATAATTTTGAAGCTATCTTAATAGAAATGGAAAGTCACTAAAGTATTCTAAGTAGAAGCGTTGAGATGGTAAAATTTGCATTTTGATGAGATCATTCTGACTGCAAGTGGAGAATGGAAGGAAAAGAGCCACCCCTAGAGATGTTTAGGAAACTCTTGTGAGAGTACAAGTAAGAGATGGTGGAAATTTGGACTAAGGTGGACAAAGTTGCCCCATACTTCTGAAAAGGAATGCTCTGCACAAAAGCTTCTAGCTCCACTCACTTACAAGACTTCATCCATTTGGAGGAAGTGTCAGTTGATAATGGATGAAAAATTCAGATTAAGGACAGGAAAATGTGAAGGATGGCTTCCTGAGTTATAGAGTAAGACACTGGATAGATGGTGATATCATTCACTCTACATAGTCGGATTTGTGACTTTTAAGAGTATCTTGCTATAGATTGAAATGTAAAGCTTTTCAGTTACATCACCTAGCATTCATCTGAATGTATAGCAAATCCTAGCCAGAGTAATGACAGAGTGCTGAAAATTGAAAGATGATTTCATGCTTCTATTCTTTTACTAATGCTATTTTCCCTGACTAGACGATCTTTCCCTTCTTATTCTGCCAAGAACACTCCTAATTAAAAATTTAATATTCTACTCAAAGAAGACATAATCTGTGTGGCTTGTTACCATTATTTCTGTCCAAGGAAGAATGAATTGTACCTTATTGTCAAGGAAGAAAAAAATCGAAGTAGAGTTCAGTTGGCCAGAGCACTTAAAATGGAGTTGGGAGGTTAATATGTAATGGGACAGATAGATGAGAACGGTGGGAACGTGAGGTTAAGGGAATAATTCTATAAAATGGGCACACTGTGCTGACCCCCCCCCCCCCATGCTTTCTTTACCAAAAAGCGATCTGCCCCTTCAGCCCCTCCTGGTCTAAGTGGACAGGATACGTATCATTCCTCAGCAAACTGAGGCAGGGGCGAAGGTCAGGCTGTCAGAATAGGTAATAATGAGGGTTTTTTTTTTTTTTTTTGTGGTGCTGGGATAATGAGGGGGTTTGAGAGAGGATGATGATGGTTCTCCAAGAGGTTGTTAACGTCTGCTCCTGGGCACTCTGGGTTGCTAACAATTAACCTCTATATCCCTGCTCGCAGGCATGAACATGGGGAAGAAAGAGAAGACGATAATTAAAAAGAGGGGTTCTGGGGTTTTATGAAAGAGAAAGATGCACATCCTCCCATGGACTCTTCAGCTTGGTAGCCCCTTCTCTTCAGAGAAGTCTGTATCTATCACTTTTTTTTTTTAGTTATAGATGGAACAATACCTTTATTTAATTTATTTATCTTTATGTGTTGCTGAGGATTGAACCCAGGATCTCACAAGGGCTAGACAAGTGCTCTATCACTAAGCCATGACCCCAGACTCCTATATCTGTCACTTTTTAAAATAAAACTTGCTTTCTGTGCTTGTCTTGGCATTTCTCAGGTGTTTAATCTGATCAATACCAGCATCAATTGTTAATCTAATTTCAGGCACATCTGTAGCTAAACCTTTGCACTGAACTGCAGACTCATCCACGTCCAAGTGTGAGTTGACCTTTGAAACATTATTAACCTCTGCTGGCCTTCTGTACAGTGAACTCCTTCCCCCAACCTCCAAAGACTGACACTGTACCCAACATGTTTCTTACAAATAGCTTAATTTTTTACAGCGTCAATCATAATTTTGAACAAGTGATAAAATTTTAAATCCCCTGTGTTTCAAAGCTATAAATACAGCTATCAGTTTGTAAAACCGCAGAGCACATTTTCTAGTTTGCTTTTATTTTCCTGGATTGCTTTTGTTTTCCTAGATTACAATCCTAATTAGCTCCAAATAAATGGAATTTTCTTTGTTTTCAACTAGGTTGACTTTATTTTAGGTAACATTATGATCTTCCTGAACATTTAGTGTATGCCTTTAGTAAATCCTAACCAGTTATCAGTTGATGTCTTCCATTAAACCATGAGAGTGACAGCCTTTTTTTCCTTCTTTCTTTTTAGAGATTTCTTTCTCTTTTCACTTTTCTCTTCTTTCCTTTTATTTTTTTACATGCTGGGGATCAAACTCAGGGACTTATGCATGCCAGACAAATGCTCCACTTCTGAGTTATATCCCAAGGCCCCACTCCTTTTGGGTTTAATTATAGAGTTTGAAGAGTCAAATAGTAAACCAAGGCTTGTTTCAAGTAATAACAGAGTTAACTATCCTCTTGCTTCCCATCCATTTTAAGAGACAAACATCTTCAGCAATTTAACCATTCTCTTTTGATCGAATGAGTTTATATTTTTGTTTGTTTTTCAGTTTTAGGTATTATCTACCTATTTACTTCTATGCAGGATGATATCTTCTTTTCCTGTTAATAAAGTAATTAGCTTTTCTTTTCACACTACCTCCTGCATATGCATTCACTAGTATGTATATATACTCTCATATATATATCTTGTGCCTCGTCTCAATTGAGCTATAATGTAATTTTGGTTAGATCTAAATTCATTGTTTACATTGCTGTGACTTTGTATATTCTCTTGAAAGTGAACCATAAGACATGTATGCACAAATTTTTGTTTTCCTTGAAGTTAATAACTTTGTTTTATTTTATAAGTATTTATTATCTCCTCCCAGTATGTTAAAACACATCAGGCATTCCATCAATTTTATCTTCTTAAGAAGATGTATAAAAAGTGTTAAAAATGTCTTCATTCTGTCTTTTCATCTAACTTACTTTGCTAGAAGTCTCTCAAATATTTCTGGGGAATAATAAATTCTAGGAGACAATCTTGAAGGGATTATGGCATTGACATTTAACTTCCAGTGTGGCACTTGAGAAGTCTGTTTTCTGATTTTTGAAACTTTGTATGAAATTTCTTGTGAGTCTCATAAAAGATGGACTGACAGTAGTCCGAGAATTTCTTATATTTAATTTCAGTACAGAAATAGGCATGGTATTTTGGAGAGAACATGAGTTGGATGGACTTAGTTCAAATCCTGTTTCTACACAGGATTTTGGTACAGGTTGCTATCCCCAAATGCCAAACTATCAATTAGATTAGTTGGTATTAGCAAATTGGAATATCTTTTCAAATGACAAAATTGGAGTTCAGGGATTATATAATTTCTCCATGGTCAAATTATGAATAAAATATTGGGTGACTATCTAGGTCTTCTTGACTCCTAGTCTATTATTTTGATTGCAGACAAAATGATAACCAGTGAGAGGAAGACCGGGCATGATGAAGAACCTAGATTTTTGGTAGATTTTATAAAATTGAGGGGGAAAAAAACCCAGCATAATTACATGGCATAAGTCCCTGAATGAGAAACAAGCTAAAGGTTTAGAATTTTACCAAAGAGGCAGTTTTGCCACATGATTATAAATGAGGACAAAAGGCAGAAGAACCCAAAGAAATCATCATGAATGCACTGAGGAATCTCTAGTGATTTTTAAATCCACGAGCAAAATATAGAAACAAGAGCCCATGACTGAGGATGAATGAGAGTCTGGCATAGACTTTTAAGAGTAAAATCAGGACTGTAACTTCAAACAATTCGAGTCTTATAGAAATACAATGAGGAGATCCAAGATGGTGGACTAGAGGGTGACTACATCTCCCGTGGCTCCAGAACTCAGGATTCAAGAAGGGGAGGTATTGAGAGACTCGGACCAACATAGAGCCACGTGGTGAGTCTCTCTCACCGGGTGAAGCTTGGCCTGGGCGGCAGACCTGGACAGTGGGAAGCTTCTGGAACCAGGGCAGGGCAGCGAGAGTCTTCCCCAAGCAGCCTGGTTCCCTCCAGCGGCAGGCACGATCCACAGCCAGCTCCTCGAAGCAGGCCCGCCCACTGAGAGCTTTTCCTCTCAGAGCCGACCCCAAGCTCCGGACCCAGCAGCAGGCCCTGGCCTGCAGGGGGCTTCTGGGACCAAGACAGGACAGGGAGAGGCTTTCCTGGAGTAGCCCGGCTCCCTCAGGCAGGGGCAGGCCCTATCTACAGCCAGCTTCTAAGAGCAGGCCTGCCCAGTGAGAGGATTGTCACACAGAAATAGCCCCTAGCCTTGGACCCAGTAGCGGGCTAGGGGCAGCTTTCTTCAGAAGCACTGCATTATCAAGTTCCTCCAAGACTTCAGGCTACTGAAGGCTGGGAGGTGATATACCAGAAATCTACAGGGACACTATAAGCCAATAGAGGAAATCTGCAATATCTCAGAGTGCCACTGACATCTGACCAATATGAGAAAACAAGGGAAGAAAATGTCCCAAACAAACCTAGATACTATATCAATAAAACCCAGTGACAGCACAGCAGAAGAAATGTCAGAAAGGGAGTTCAGAATGTACATAATTAAAACAATCAGGGAAGCAAACAAGGAGATGAAAGATCAAATGCAGGCATTAAATGATTGCATCAATCAACAGTTAAAAGAGCAAATACGGGAAGCCAAAGATCATTTCAATAAAGAGTTAGAGATACTGAAAACAAACAAACAAACAAACAAACAAACAAACAGGAATCCTTGAAATGAAGAAAACAATAAACCAAGTTAAAAACTCCATAGAAAGCATAACCAATAGGATAGAACACCTGGAAGACAGAATCTCAGACATTGAAGACAAAATATTTAATCTTGAAAACAAAATTGACCAAACAGAGAAGATGGTAAGAAATCATGAACAGAATCTACAAGAATTATGGGATACCATGAAAAGGCCAAATTTAAGAATTATTGGGATTGAGGAAGGCTTAGAGAAACAAACCAAAGGAATGAACTATCTATTCAATGAAATAATATCAGAAAATTTCCCAAATCGGAAGAATGAAATGGAAAATCAAGTTCAAGAGGCTTATAGGACTCCAAATATACAAAATTACAACAGACACACACCAAGGCACATTATTATAAAAACACCTAACATACAAAATAAAGACAGAATTTTAAAGGCTGTGAGAGAAAAGAATCAAATTACATTCAGGGGAAACCAATAAGAATATCAGCAGATTTTTCAATCCAGACCCTAAAAGCTAGAAGGGCCTGGAACAACATTTACCAAGCCCTGAAAGAAAACGAGACTGGGGCTCCGGCGGCTGCCCGGGGGAGGAGTGGCGAGGAGAGCTGTGTGGACTCAGGACACCGGGGCCTGCCCTGAGGAGGAGGAGGAGGAACGTGGCCGCTTGGATTTGGAGTGACTGCACCAGAGCTACAGGCGGTTGCCAGAGGAGAAGCTCCGCGGCGAGCTGTTTGGACTCAGAACGACTGCTTCTGAACACCGGGGCCTGCCCTGAGGACGAGGAGGAGGAAGAGGAGCGCGGCCGCTTGGATTCAGAGTGACTACACCAGAGCTACAGGCGGTTGCCAGAGGAGGGGCTGCGTGGTGAGCTGTTTGGACTCAGACCACTTCTGAACACCGGGGCCTGCCCAGAGGAGTAGGAGGAGGAGGAGGAGGAGCGCGGTGGGTCATTTGGACTCGCAGTGACTGCATTAGCGCTCCAGGCGGCTGCTCAGAGGAGAAGGCGAGTGGTGAGTTGTTTGGACTTAAAGTGACAGCTCCTGAATACAGGGGGGCTGCCTGGAGGAGAAGTGTGGTGGGTCGCTTGGTCTCAAGTGGCCCCACCAGAGCTCTGGGCGGTTGCCCAGAGGACCCGTGCAGTGGGTCACGTGGATTCATGAACAGAATCTACAAGAACTATGGGATATCATGAAAAGGCCAAATTTAAGAATTATTGGGATTGAGGAAGGCCTAGAGAAACAAGCCAAGGAATGAACAATTTATTCAATGAAATAATATCAGAAAATTTCCCAAATCTGAAGAATGAAATGGAAAACCAAGTACAAGAGGCTTATAGGACTCCAAAGACACAAAATTACAACAGACCCACACCAAGGCACATTATAATGAAAATACCTAACACACAAAATAAAGACAGAATTTTAAAGGCTGTGAGAGAAAAGAACCAAATTACATTCAGGGGGAAACCAATACGGATATCAGCAGATTTTTCAATCCAGACCCTAAAAGCTAGAAGGGCCTGGAACAACATTTTTCAAGCCCTGAAAGAAAATGGATGCCAACCAAGAATCTTATACCCAGCAAAACTTACCTTCAAATTTGACGATGAAATAAAATCCTTCCATGATAAACAAAAGCTAAAAGAATTTACAAAAAGAAAGCCAGCATTACAGAACATTCTCAGCAAAATATTCCATGAGGAAGAGATGAAAAACAAAGAAGCAAATCAGCAAAGGGAGGAATTATCCTAAAGGACTTGTCAAATAAAGGAGGAAACAAGTTGTGTCAAACAAATAAATAAATAAAATTTAAAAAATGAACCAAATGACCAGGAAACCAAATCATATCTCTATAATAACCCTGAATGTTAATGGCCTGAATTCATCAATCAAAAGACATAGACTGGCAGATTGGATTAAAAAGAAAGATCCAACAATATGTTGCCTGCAAGAGACTCACCTCATAGAAAAAGATACCCACAGACTAAAGGTGAAAGGATGGGGAAAAACATACCATGCACATGGACTCAGCAAAAAAGCTGGAGTATCCATCCTCATTTCCGATAATGTGGACTTCAAGCCAAAGTTAGTCAGAAGAGATAAAGAAGGACATTTCATACTGCTTAAGGGAAGCATAAATCAGCAAGATATAACAATCATAAACATCTATGCCCCAAACAGTGGCTCATCCATGTATGTCAAATAAATCCTTCTCAATTTCAGAAACCAAATAGACCATAACACAATAATACTAGGTGATTTTAACACGCCTCTCTCACCACTGGACAGATCTTCCAGACAAAAATTGAACAAAGAAACCATAGATCTCAATAACACAATCAACAATTTAGACTTAATGGACATTTATAGAATATACCATCCAACCAAGAGTGAATACACTTTCTTCTCAGCAGCACATGGATCCTTCTCTAAAATAGACCATATATTATGCCACAAAGCTAATGTTAGCAAATACAAGAAGATAGAGACACTACCATGTATTCTATCAGATCATAATGGATTGAAGTTAGAAATAAATGAAAGAGTAAAACACAGAAACTATTCCAACATCTGGAGATTAAACAATATGCTATTATATGATGAATGGATAACAGAAGATATTAGGAAGGAAATTAAAAAATTCTTAGAGGTAAATGAGAACAAAGAAACATCATATCAAAATCTCTGGGACACTATGAGAGCAGTACTTAGAGGAAAATTTATTTCATGGAGCATTTAATAAAAGAAGTAAAACTCAACAAATAAATGACCTAACACTACAGCTCAAAGCCCTAGAAAAGAAGAACAGAACAGCACCAAATGTAGTAGAAGACAGGAAATAGTTAAACTCAGAGCTGAAATCAATGAAATTGAAACAAAAGAAACAATACAAAAAATTGACAAAATAAATAGTTGGTTCTTCGAAAAAATAAACAAAATTGATAAACCTTTAGCCACACTAACAAAGAGAAGACGAGAGAAAACCCAAATCACTAAAATTCGGAATGAACAAGGAAATATCACAACAGACAGGATTGAAATACAAAACATAATTAGAAGCTATTTTGAAAATCTATACTCCAACAAAATAGAAAATTTCAAAGACATCAACAGGTTTCTAGAGACATATGAATTGCCTAAACTGAACGAGGAGGACATAAACAATTTAAATAGACCAATTTCAAGCAATGAAATAGAAGAAGTCATCAAAAGCCTACCAACAAAGAAAAGTCTGGGACCAGATGGGTTCTCAGCCGAGTTCTACAAAACCTTTAAAGAAGAGCTCATTCCAATACTTCTCAAAGTATTCCATAAATTAGGAAAACTACCCCATTCTCAATAGCCTCGAAAAAAATAAAATACTTGGGAATCAATCTCACAAAAGAGGTGAAAGACCTCTACAATGAGAACTATACAACACTAAAGAAAGAAATTAAAGAACACCTTAGAAGATGGAAAGATCTTCCATGTTCTTGGATAGGAAGAATTAATATTGTCAAAATGGCCGTACTACCTAAAGTGCTATACAAATTCAATGCAATTCCAATTAAAATTCCAATGACCTACCTAACAGAAATAGAGCAAGCAATGATGAAATTCATCTGGAAGAATAAGAAGCCCAGAATAGCTAAAGCAATCCTTAGCAGGAAGAGTGAAACAGGGGGTATTGCAATACCAGATCTTCAACTCTACTACAAAGCAATAGTAACAAAAACGGCATGGTATTGGTACCAAAATAGAAAGGTAGATCAATGGTACAGAATAGAGGACACGGACACAAACCCAAATAAATACAATTTTCTCATACTAGACAAAGGTGCCAAAAATATGCAATGGAGAAAAGATAGCCTCTTCAACAAATGGTGCTGGGAGAATTGGAAATCCATATGCAACAGAATGAAACTAAACCCATATCTCTCACCATGCACGAAACTAAACTCAAAATGGATTAAGGACCTCGGAATCAGACCAGAGACCCTGCAGATTATAGAAGAAAAAGTAGGTCCAAATCTTCACCTTGTTGGTCTAGGACCAGACTTCCTTAACAGGACTCCCATAGCACAAGAAACAAAAGCTAGAATCAACCACTGGGATAGATTCAAACTAAAAAGCTTTCTCTCAGCAAAGGAAACTATCAGCAATGCGAAGAAAGAGCCTACAGAGTGGGAGAATATCTTTGCCAATCATACTTCAGATAGAGCACTAATCTCCAGAATCTATAAAGAACTCAAAAAACTCTACTCCAAGAATTCAAATAATCCAGTCGACAAATGGGCTAAGGAAACGAGAGACACTTCACAGAAGATCTACAAGCAATCTACAAACATATGGAAAAATGTTCAACATCTCTAGTAATAAGAGAAATGCAAATCAAAACCACCCTAAGATTCCATCTCACCCAATTAGAATGGTGATTATCAAGAATACGAGCAACAACAGGTGTTGGCGAGGATGTGGGGAGAAAGGTACACTCATACATTGCTGGTGGGGCTGCAAATTAGTGCAGCCACTCTGGAAAGCAGTGTGGGGATTCCTTAGAAATCTTGGAATGGACCCTCCATTTGACCCAGCTATCCCACTCCTTGGCCTATACCCCAAAGACTTAAAATCAGCATACTACAGAGATACAGCTACATCAATGTTCATAGCTGCTCAATTCACAGTAGCCAGACTGTGGAACCAACCTAGATGCCCTTCAATTGATGAGTGGATAAAGAAACTATGGTATATATATACAATGGAATATTACTCAGCCATAAAGAATGATAAAATTATGGCATTTGCAGGCAAATGGATGAAATTGGAGAATATCATGCTAAGTGAGATGAGCCAATCTCAAAAAGCCAAAGGATGAATGATATCGCTAATAAGTGGAGGATGACACATAATGGGGGGGAGGGAAGGGTTAGTGTTAGGGTGAGAGTTAGGGTTAGGGAGGGGGGCAAGTATGGAGGAAGGAAGGACTGTATAGAGGGAAAAGAGGGGTGGGAGGGGTGGGGGAAGGGAAAAATATCAGAATGAATCAAACAACATTACTCTATGTAAATTTATGATGACACACATGGTATGCCTTTACGCCATGTACAGAGAAACAACATGTATCCCATTTGTTTACAATAAAAAAAAAAAAAAAAAAGAAAGAAAACGATGCCAACCAAGAATCTTATGCCCCGCAAAACTTACTTTCAGATTTGAGGACAAAATAAAATCCTTCCATGATAAACAAAAGCTAAAAGAATTTACAAAAAGAAAGCCAGCATTACAGAACATTCTCAGAAAAATATTCCATGAGGAAGAGATGAAAAAGAACAATGCAAATCAGCAACGGAGGAACTAGCCTAAAGGAATAGCTAAATAAAGGAGAAACCAAATCATGTCAAAAACCAAAAATGAGTCAAATGACTGGGAATACAAATCATACCACAATAATAACCCTGAATGTTAATGGCCTAAACTCATCAATCAAAAGACATAGAGGTCGGCGGATGGTTCAGGGTGCTGGAGCTGTTGGTCCTCGTGGCCGGCGCCGTGGGTGTGGGGGCTTCCGAACCGTTTGCTAGGCGGGGTTCGCGGAGCGGCAGTTGGATTCGCTACAGGCAAAACCGTTTCTGTGCCGTTCCTGTCCGAGTGCAGAGCGGGCGGCCTCCGGGGGCGCTGAGGGCTCGGTGCCTTCTGTCATGGACTACCGGGGGCTGCTGATGAGCCGGGAGGTCCCCGGGCAGTTCGACGACGCAGATTCCTCCGACGGGCAAATCGACAGATTTCCAACTACAGTTCAGCCAGAATGTCTACTCCAGCTGACAAAGTCTTACGGAAATTTGAAAATAAAATTAATCTAGATAAGCTAAATGTTACTGATTCTGTCATAAATAAAGTCACTGAAAAGTCTAGACAACAGGAAGCAGATATGTATCGTATCAAAGATAAGGCAGACAGAGCAACTGTAGAACAGGTTTTGGATCCCAGAACAAGAATGATTTTATTCAAGATGTTGACTAGAGGAATCATATCAGAGATAAATGGATGCATTAGCACAGGAAAAGAAGTGAGCTTTTCTTTGGATGACAATGTTTTCATGCCAATGTATACCATGCTAGCACAATAAATGGGGAGAGCAGAGCAATCAAGATTTATAAAACTTCTATTTTGGTGTTTAAAGATCGGGATAAGTATGTAAGTGGGGAATTCAGATTTCGTCGTGGCTATTGTAAAGGAAACCCTAGAAAAATGGTGAAAACATGGGCAGAAAAAGAAATGAGGAACTTAATCAGGTTAAACACAGCAGAGATACCGTGTCCGGAGCCAATAATGCTAAGAAGTCATGTTCTTGTCATGGGTTTCATTGGTAAAGATGATATGCCTGCACCACTCTTGAAAAACGTCCAGCTATCAGAATCCAAGGCTCGGGAGTTGTATCTGCAGGTCATTCAATACATGAGAAGAATGTATCAGGATGCCAGACTTGTCCATGCAGATCTCAGTGAATTTAACATGCTGTACCATGGTGGAGGTGTGTACATCATTGATGTTTCTCAGTCTGTGGAGCATGACCACCCACATGCCTTGGAGTTCTTGAGAAAAGACTGTGCCAATGTCAGTGATTTCTTTTTGAAGCACGCTGTTGCTGTCATGACAGTGCGGGAGCTCTTTGAATTTATCACAGACCCTTCCATTACACCTGAGAATATGGATGCTTATCTCTCAAAGGCTATGGAAGTAGCATCTCAAAGAACGAAGGAAGAAAGATCTAACCAAGATCATGTAGATGAAGAGGTGTTCAAGCGAGCATATATTCCTAGAACCTTAAATGAAGTTAAAAATTATGAGCGGGATGTGGATAT